>NC_092819.1:58310000-58610000 GCF_023375885.2 Dermacentor andersoni | reverse complement strand
TTTTTTCACAATAACCAATTTCCGCAATCCGTTCATTCAGCGGGTAAATCAGTGGAAACACTTGCATTAGCATGGAGACTGATATATATGGCCCGGATCAGAGCTTTCCAGAAAAGTGGGCGGACATGGCTGCCCGTATATTTTACTGGGCTATAGGCCTACCATTTTTTCCCCCAAAATCCAATTTACGCAATCCGTTTATTCAGCGCGTAAATCAGTGGAAACACTTGCATTAGCATGGAGACTGATGTATATGGCCCGAATCAGAGCTTTCCAGAAAAGTGGGCGGACATCGCTGCCCGTATATTTTACTGAGCTATAAGCTTACCATTTTTTTCCACAATATACAATTTACACAATCCGTTTATTCAGCGCGTAAATCAGTGGAAACACTTGCATTAGCGTGGAGACTTATGTATATGGCCGGAATCAGAGCTTTCCAGAAAAGTGGGCGGACATGGCTGCCCGTATATATTACTGGGCTATAGGCTTACCATTTTTTTAAAATCCAATTCCCGCAGTACGTTTATTCAGCGCGTAAATCAGTGGAAACACTTGCATTAGCATGGAGACTGATGTATATGGCCCTAATCAGAGCTTTCCAGAAATGTCGGCGGACATGGCTGCGCGTATATTTTATTGGGCTATAGGCTTACCTTTTTTTCACAAAATCCAATTTACGCAATCCGTTTATGCAGCGCGTAAAGCAGCGGAAACACTTGCATTAGCATGGAGACTGATGTATATGGCCCTAATCAGAGCTTTCCAGAAAAGTCGGCGGACATGGCTGCGGGTATATTTTATTGGGCTATAGGCTTACATTTTTTTCACAAAATCCAATTTCCGCAGTCCGTTTATTCAGCGCGTAAATAAGTGGAAACACTTGCATTAGCATGGAGACTGATGTATATGGCCCGAATCAGAGCTTTCCAGAAAAGTGGGCGGACATGGCTGCGCGTATATTTTATTGGGCTATAGGCTTACCTTTTTTTCACAACATCCAATTTACGCAATCCGTTTATTCAGCGCGTAAAGCAGTGGAAACACTTGCATTAGCATGGAGACTGATGTATATGGCCCTAATCAGAGCTTTCCCGAAATGTTGGCGCACATGGCTGCTCGTAAATTTTACTGGGCTATAGGCTTACCATTTTTTTTCACGGCAACCAATTTACGCAATCCGTTTATTTAGAGCGTAAATCCGTGGAAACACTTGCATCAGCATGGAGACTAATTGTATATGGCCCGAATCGGAGCTTTCCAGAAAAGTGGGCGGACATGGCTGCGCGTATATTTTTTTGGGCTATACGCTTACATTTTTTTTTCACAAAATCCAATTTCCGCAATCCCTTTATTCAGCGCGTAAATCAGTGGAAACACTTGCATCAGCATGGAGACTGATGTATATGGCCCGAATCGGAGCTTTCCAGAAAAGTCGGCGGACATGGATGCCCGTATATTTTACTGGGCTATAGGCTTACCATTTTTTTCACAAAATCCAATTTCCGCAGTCCATTTATCAGCGGGTAAATAAGTGGAAACACTTGCATTAGCATGGAGACTGATGTATATGGCCCGAATCAGAGCTTTCCAGAAAAGTGGGCGGACATGGCTGCGCGTATATTTTATTGGGCTATAGGCTTACGTTTTTTTCACAAAATCCAATTTACGCAATCCGTTTATTCAGCGCGTAAAGCAGTGGAAACACTTGCATTAGCATGGAGACTGATGTATATGGCCCTAATCAGAGCTTTCCAGAAAAGTGGGCATACATGGCTGCGCGTATATTTTATTGGGCTATAGGCTTACCTTTTTTTCACAAAATCCAATTTACTCAATCCGTTTATTCAGCGCGTAAAGCAGTGGAAACACTTGCATTAGCATGGAGACTGATGTATATGGCCCTAATCAGAGCTTTCCCGAAATGTTGGTGGACATGGCTGCCCGTAAATTTTACTGGGCTATAGGCTTACCATTTTTTAAAATCCGATTCCCGCAGTCCGTTTATTCAGCGCGTAAATCAGTGGAAACACTTGCATTAGCATGGAGACTGATGTATATGGCCCTAATCAGAGCTTTCCAGAAAAGTGGGCGGACATGGCTGCGCGTATATTTTATTGGGCGATAGGCTTACCTTTTTTTCACAAAATCCAACTTCCGCAGTCCGTTTATTCAGCGCGTAAATCAGTGGAAACACTTGCATTAGCATGGAGACTGATGTATATGGCCCTAATCAGAGCTTTCCAGAAAAGTGGGCGGACATGGCTGCACGTATATTTTATTGGGCTATAGGCTTACATTTTTTTCAAAAAATCCAATTTACGCAATCCGTTTATTCAGCGCGTAAAGCAGTGGAAACACTTGCATTAGCATGGAGACTGATGTATATGGCCCTAATCAGAGCTTTCCAGAAAAGTCGGCGGACATGGCTGCGCGTATATTTTATTGGGCTATAGGCTTACCTTTTTTTCACAAAATCCAATTTACGCATTCCGTTTATTCAGCGCGTAAAGCAGTGGAAACACTTGCATTAGCATGGAGACTGATGTATATGGCCCGAATCAGAGCTTTCCAGAAAAGTGGGCGGACATGGCTGCGCGTGTATTTTATTGGGAAATAGGCTTACCTTTTTTTCACAAAATCCAATTTACGCAATCCGTTTATTCAGCGCGTAAAGCAGTGGAAACACTTGCATTAGCATGGAGACTGATGTATATGGCCCTAATCAGAGCTTTCCCGAAATGTTGGCGCACATGGCTGCTCGTAAATTTTACTGGGCTATAGGCTTACCATTTTTTTTCACGGCAACCAATTTACGCAATCCGTTTATTTAGAGCGTAAATCAGTGGAAACACTTGCATCAGCATGGAGACTAATTGTATATGGCCCGAATCGGAGCTTTCCAGAAAAGTGGGCGGACATGGCTGCGCGTATATTTTTTTGGGCTATACGCTTACATTTTTTTTTCACAAAATCCAATTTCCGCAATCCCTTTATTCAGCGCGTAAATCAGTGGAAACACTTGCATCAGCATGGAGACTGATGTATATGGCCCGAATCGGAGCTTTCCAGAAAAGTCGGCGGACATGGATGCCCGTATATTTTACTGGGCTATAGGCTTACCATTTTTTTCACAAAATCCAATTTCCGCAGTCCATTTATCAGCGGGTAAATAAGTGGAAACACTTGCATTAGCATGGAGACTGATGTATATGGCCCGAATCAGAGCTTTCCAGAAAAGTGGGCGGACATGGCTGCCCGTATATATTACTGGGCTATAGGCTTACCATTTTTTTCACAATAACCAATTTCCGCAATCCGTTTATTCAGCGGGTAAATCAGTGGAAACACTTGCATTAGCATGGAGACTGATATATATGGCCCGGATCAGAGCTTTCCAGAAAAGTGGGCGGACATGGCTGCCCGTATATTTTACTGGGCTACAGGCTTACCATTTTTTTTCACAAAATTCAATTTACGCAATCCGTTTATTCAGCGCGTAAATCAGTGGAAACACTTGCATTAGCATGGAGACTGATGTATATGGCCCGAATCAGAGCTTTCCAGAAAAGTTGGCGGACATGGCGGCCCGTATACATTACTGGGCTATAGGCTTACCATTTTTTCCTCAAAATCCAATTTACGCAATCCGTTTATTCAGCACGTAAATCAGTGGAAACACTTGCATTAGCATGAAGACTGATGTATATCCCCCGAATCAGAGCTTTTCAGAAAAGTCGGCGGACATGGATGCCCGTATATTTTACTGGGCTATAGGCTTACCATTTTTTTCACAAAATCCAATTTCCCCAGTCCATTTATCAGCGGGTAAATAAGTGGAAACACTTGCATTAGCATGGAGACTGATGTATATGGCCCGAATCAGAGCTTTCCAGAAAAGTGGGCGGACATGGCTGCCCGTATATATTACTGGGCTATAGGTTTACCATTTTTTTCACAATAACCAATTTCCGCAATCCGTTTATTCAGCGGGTAAATCAGTGGAAACACTTGCATTAGCATGGAGACTGATGTATATGGCCCGAATCAGAGCTTTCCAGAAAAGTGGGCGGACATGGCTGCGCGTGTATTTTATTGGGAAATAGGCTTACCTTTTTTTCACAAAATCCAATTTACGCAATCCGTTTATTCAGCGCGTAAAGCAGTGGAAACACTTGCATTAGCATGGAGACTGATGTATATGGCCCTAATCAGAGCTTTCCCGAAATGTTGGCGCACATGGCTGCTCGTAAATTTTACTGGGCTATAGGCTTACCATTTTTTTTCACGGCAACCAATTTACGCAATCCGTTTATTTAGAGCGTAAATCAGTGGAAACACTTGCATCAGCATGGAGACTAATTGTATATGGCCCGAATCGGAGCTTTCCAGAAAAGTGGGCGGGCATGGCTGCGCGTATATTTTTTTGGGCTATACGCTTACATTTTTTTTTCACAAAATCCAATTTCCGCAATCCCTTTATTCAGCGCGTAAATCAGTGGAAACACTTGCATCAGCATGGAGACTGATGTATATGGCCCGAATCGGAGCTTTCCAGAAAAGTCGGCGGACATGGATGCCCGTATATTTTACTGGGCTATAGGCTTACCATTTTTTTCACAAAATCCAATTTCCGCAGTCCATTTATCAGCGGGTAAATAAGTGGAAACACTTGCATTAGCATGGAGACTGATGTATATGGCCCGAATCAGAGCTTTCCAGAAAAGTGGGCGGACATGGCTGCCCGTATATATTACTGGGCTATAGGCTTACCATTTTTTTCACAATAACCAATTTCCGCAATCCGTTTATTCAGCGGGTAAATCAGTGGAAACACTTGCATTAGCATGGAGACTGATATATATGGCCCGGATCAGAGCTTTCCAGAAAAGTGGGCGGACATGGCTGCCCGTATTTTACTGGGCTACAGGCTTGCCATTTTTTTTCACAAAATTCAATTTACGCAATCCGTTTATTCAGCGCGTAAATCAGTGGAAACACTTGCATTAGCATGGAGACTGATGTATATGGCCCGAATCAGAGCTTTCCAGAAATGTTGGCGGACATGGCGGCCCGTATACATTACTGGGCTATAGGCTTACCATTTTTTCCTCAAAATCCAATTTACGCAATCCGTTTATTCAGCACGTAAATCAGTGGAAACACTTGCATTAGCATGAAGACTGATGTATATCCCCCGAATCAGAGCTTTTCAGAAAAGTCGGCGGACATGGATGCCCGTATGTTTTACTGGGCTATAGGCTTACCATTTTTTTCACAAAATCCAATTTCCCCAGTCCATTTATCAGCGGGTAAATAAGTGGAAACACTTGCATTAGCATGGAGACTGATGTATATGGCCCGAATCAGAGCTTTCCAGAAAAGTGGGCGGACATGGCTGCCCGTATATATTACTGGGCTATAGGCTTACCATTTTTTTCACAATAACCAATTTCCGCAATCCGTTTATTCAGCGGGTAAATCAGTGGAAACACTTGCATTAGCATGGAGACTGATATATATGGCCCGGATCAGAGCTTTCCAGAAAAGTGGGCGGACATGGCTGCCCGTATATTTTACTGGGCTACAGGCTTACCATTTTTTTTCACAAAATTCAATTTACGCAATCCGTTTATTCAGCGCGTAAATCAGTGGAAACACTTGCATTAGCATGGAGACTGATGTATATGGCCCGAATCAGAGCTTTCCAGAAAAGTTGGCGGACATGGCGGCCCGTATACATTACTGGGCTATAGGCTTACCATTTTTTCCTCAAAATCCAATTTACGCAATCCGTTTATTCAGCACGTAAATCAGTGGAAACACTTGCATTAGCATGAAGACTGATGTATATCCCCCGAATCAGAGCTTTTCAGAAAAGTCGGCGGACATGGATGCCCGTATATTTTACTGGGCTATAGGCTTACCATTTTTTTCACAAAATCCAATTTCCCCAGTCCATTTATCAGCGGGTAAATAAGTGGAAACACTTGCATTAGCATGGAGACTGATGTATATGGCCCGAATCAGAGCTTTCCAGAAAAGTGGGCGGACATGGCTGCCCGTATATATTACTGGGCTATAGGTTTACCATTTTTTTCACAATAACCAATTTCCGCAATCCGTTTATTCAGCGGGTAAATCAGTGGAAACACTTGCATTAGCATGGAGACTGATGTATATGGCCCGAATCAGAGCTTTCCAGAAAAGTGGGCGGACATGGCTGCGCGTGTATTTTATTGGGAAATAGGCTTACCTTTTTTTCACAAAATCCAATTTACGCAATCCGTTTATTCAGCGCGTAAAGCAGTGGAAACACTTGCATTAGCATGGAGACTGATGTATATGGCCCTAATCAGAGCTTTCCCGAAATGTTGGCGCACATGGCTGCTCGTAAATTTTACTGGGCTATAGGCTTACCATTTTTTTTCACGGCAACCAATTTACGCAATCCGTTTATTTAGAGCGTAAATCAGTGGAAACACTTGCATCAGCATGGAGACTAATTGTATATGGCCCGAATCGGAGCTTTCCAGAAAAGTGGGCGGGCATGGCTGCGCGTATATTTTTTTGGGCTATACGCTTACATTTTTTTTTCACAAAATCCAATTTCCGCAATCCCTTTATTCAGCGCGTAAATCAGTGGAAACACTTGCATCAGCATGGAGACTGATGTATATGGCCCGAATCGGAGCTTTCCAGAAAAGTCGGCGGACATGGATGCCCGTATATTTTACTGGGCTATAGGCTTACCATTTTTTTCACAAAATCCAATTTCCGCAGTCCATTTATCAGCGGGTAAATAAGTGGAAACACTTGCATTAGCATGGAGACTGATGTATATGGCCCGAATCAGAGCTTTCCAGAAAAGTGGGCGGACATGGCTGCCCGTATATATTACTGGGCTATAGGCTTACCATTTTTTTCACAATAACCAATTTCCGCAATCCGTTTATTCAGCGGGTAAATCAGTGGAAACACTTGCATTAGCATGGAGACTGATATATATGGCCCGGATCAGAGCTTTCCAGAAAAGTGGGCGGACATGGCTGCCCGTATTTTACTGGGCTACAGGCTTGCCATTTTTTTTCACAAAATTCAATTTACGCAATCCGTTTATTCAGCGCGTAAATCAGTGGAAACACTTGCATTAGCATGGAGACTGATGTATATGGCCCGAATCAGAGCTTTCCAGAAATGTTGGCGGACATGGCGGCCCGTATACATTACTGGGCTATAGGCTTACCATTTTTTCCTCAAAATCCAATTTACGCAATCCGTTTATTCAGCACGTAAATCAGTGGAAACACTTGCATTAGCATGAAGACTGATGTATATCCCCCGAATCAGAGCTTTTCAGAAAAGTCGGCGGACATGGATGCCCGTATGTTTTACTGGGCTATAGGCTTACCATTTTTTTCACAAAATCCAATTTCCCCAGTCCATTTATCAGCGGGTAAATAAGTGGAAACACTTGCATTAGCATGGAGACTGATGTATATGGCCCGAATCAGAGCTTTCCAGAAAAGTGGGCGGACATGGCTGCCCGTATATATTACTGGGCTATAGGTTTACCATTTTTTTCACAATAACCAATTTCCGCAATCCGTTTATTCAGCGGGTAAATCAGTGGAAACACTTGCATTAGCATGGAGACTGATGTATATGGCCCGAATCAGAGCTTTCCAGAAAAGTGGGCGGACATGGCTGCGCGTGTATTTTATTGGGAAATAGGCTTACCTTTTTTTCACAAAATCCAATTTACGCAATCCGTTTATTCAGCGCGTAAAGCAGTGGAAACACTTGCATTAGCATGGAGACTGATGTATATGGCCCTAATCAGAGCTTTCCCGAAATGTTGGCGCACATGGCTGCTCGTAAATTTTACTGGGCTATAGGCTTACCATTTTTTTTCACGGCAACCAATTTACGCAATCCGTTTATTTAGAGCGTAAATCAGTGGAAACACTTGCATCAGCATGGAGACTAATTGTATATGGCCCGAATCGGAGCTTTCCAGAAAAGTGGGCGGGCATGGCTGCGCGTATATTTTTTTGGGCTATACGCTTACATTTTTTTTTCACAAAATCCAATTTCCGCAATCCCTTTATTCAGCGCGTAAATCAGTGGAAACACTTGCATCAGCATGGAGACTGATGTATATGGCCCGAATCGGAGCTTTCCAGAAAAGTCGGCGGACATGGATGCCCGTATATTTTACTGGGCTATAGGCTTACCATTTTTTTCACAATAACCAATTTCCGCAATCCGTTTATTCAGCGGGTAAATCAGTGGAAACACTTGCATTAGCATGGATACTGATATATATGGCCCGGATCAGAGCTTTCCAGAAAAGTGGGCGGACATGGCTGCCCGTATATTTTACTGGGCTACAGGCTTACCATTTTTTTTCACAAAATTCAATTTACGCAATCCGTTTATTCAGCGCGTAAATCAGTGGAAACACTTGCATTAGCATGGAGACTGATGTATATGGCCCGAATCAGAGCTTTCCAGAAAAGTTGGCGGACATGGCGGCCCGTATACATTACTGGGCTATAGGCTTACCATTTTTTCCTCAAAATCCAATTTACGCAATCCGTTTATTCAGCACGTAAATCAGTGGAAACACTTGCATTAGCATGAAGACTGATGTATATCCCCCGAATCAGAGCTTTTCAGAAAAGTCGGCGGACATGGATGCCCGTATATTTTACTGGGCTATAGGCTTACCATTTTTTTCACAAAATCCAATTTCCCCAGTCCATTTATCAGCGGGTAAATAAGTGGAAACACTTGCATTAGCATGGAGACTGATGTATATGGCCCGAATCAGAGCTTTCCAGAAAAGTGGGCGGACATGGCTGCCCGTATATATTACTGGGCTATAGGTTTACCATTTTTTTCACAATAACCAATTTCCGCAATCCGTTTATTCAGCGGGTAAATCAGTGGAAACACTTGCATTAGCATGGAGACTGATGTATATGGCCCGAATCAGAGCTTTCCAGAAAAGTGGGCGGACATGGCTGCGCGTGTATTTTATTGGGAAATAGGCTTACCTTTTTTTCACAAAATCCAATTTACGCAATCCGTTTATTCAGCGTGTAAAGCAGTGGAAACACTTGCATTAGCATGGAGACTGATGTATATGGCCCTAATCAGAGCTTTCCCGAAATGTTGGCGCACATGGCTGCTCGTAAATTTTACTGGGCTATAGGCTTACCATTTTTTTTCACGGCAACCAATTTACGCAATCCGTTTATTTAGAGCGTAAATCAGTGGAAACACTTGCATCAGCATGGAGACTAATTGTATATGGCCCGAATCGGAGCTTTCCAGAAAAGTGGGCGGACATGGCTGCGCGTATATTTTTTTGGGCTATACGCTTACATTTTTTTTTCACAAAATCCAATTTCCGCAATCCCTTTATTCAGCGCGTAAATCAGTGGAAACACTTGCATCAGCATGGAGACTGATGTATATGGCCCGAATCGGAGCTTTCCAGAAAAGTCGGCGGACATGGATGCCCGTATATTTTACTGGGCTATAGGCTTACCATTTTTTTCACAAAATCCAATTTCCGCAGTCCATTTATCAGCGGGTAAATAAGTGGAAACACTTGCATTAGCATGGAGACTGATGTATATGGCCCGAATCAGAGCTTTCCAGAAAAGTGGGCGGACATGGCTGCCCGTATATATTACTGGGCTATAGGCTTACCATTTTTTTCACAATAACCAATTTCCGCAATCCGTTTATTCAGCGGGTAAATCAGTGGAAACACTTGCATTAGCATGGAGACTGATATATATGGCCCGGATCAGAGCTTTCCAGAAAAGTGGGCGGACATGGCTGCCCGTATATTTTACTGGGCTACAGGCTTACCATTTTTTTTCACAAAATTCAATTTACGCAATCCGTTTATTCAGCGCGTAAATCAGTGGAAACACTTGCATTAGCATGGAGACTGATGTATATGGCCCGAATCAGAGCTTTCCAGAAAAGTTGGCGGACATGGCGGCCCGTATACATTACTGGGCTATAGGCTTACCATTTTTTCCTCAAAATCCAATTTACGCAATCCGTTTATTCAGCACGTAAATCAGTGGAAACACTTGCATTAGCATGAAGACTGATGTATATCCCCCGAATCAGAGCTTTTCAGAAAAGTCGGCGGACATGGATGCCCGTATATTTTACTGGGCTATAGGCTTACCATTTTTTTCACAAAATCCAATTTCCCCAGTCCATTTATCAGCGGGTAAATAAGTGGAAACACTTGCATTAGCATGGAGACTGATGTATATGGCCCGAATCAGAGCTTTCCAGAAAAGTGGGCGGACATGGCTGCCCGTATATATTACTGGGCTATAGGTTTACCATTTTTTTCACAATAACCAATTTCCGCAATCCGTTTATTCAGCGGGTAAATCAGTGGAAACACTTGCATTAGCATGGAGACTGATATATATGGCCCGGATCAGAGCTTTCCAGAAAAGTGGGCGGACATGGCTGCCCGTATATTTTACTGGGCTATAGGCCTACCATTTTTTTCCCCAAAATCCAATTTACGCAATCCGTTTATTCAGCGCGTAAATCAGTGGAAACACTTGCATTAGCATGGAGACTGATGTATATGGCCCGAATCAGAGCTTTCCAGAAAAGTGGGCGGACATCGCTGCCCGTATATTTTACTGAGCTATAAGCTTACCATTTTTTTCCACAATATACAATTTACACAATACGTTTATTCAGCGCGTAAATCAGTGGAAACACTTGCATTAGCATGGAGACTTATGTATATGGCCGGAATCAGAGCTTTCCAGAAAAGTGGGCGGACATGGCTGCCCGTATATGTTACTGGGCTATAGGCTTACCTTTTTTTCACAAAATCCAATTTACGCAATCCGTTTATTCAGCGCGTAAAGCAGCGGAAACACTTGCATTAGCATGGAGACTGATGTATATGGCCCTAATCAGAGCTTTCCAGAAAAGTCGGCGGACATGGCTGCGGGTATATTTTATTGGGCTATAGGCTTACATTTTTTTCACAAAATACAATTTCCGCAGTCTGTTTATTCAGCGCGTAAATAAGTGGAAACACTTGCATTAGCATGGAGACTGATGTATATGGCCCGAATCAGAGCTTTCCAGAAAAGTGGGCGGACATGGCTGCGCGTATATTTTATTGGGATATAGGCTTACCTTTTTTTCACAAAATCCAATTTACGCAATCCGTTTATTCAGCGCGTAAAGCAGTGGAAACACTTGCATTAGCATGGAGACTGATGTATATGGCCCTAATCAGTGCTTTCCCGAAATGTTGGCGCACATGGCTGCTCGTAAATTTTACTGGGCTATAGGCTTACCATTTTTTTTCACGGCAACCAATTTACGCAATCCGTTTATTTAGAGCATAAATCAGTGGAAACACTTGCATCAGCATGGAGACTAATTGTATATGGCCCGAATCGGAGCTTTCCAGAAAAGTGGGCGGACATGGCTGCGCGTATATTTTTTTGGGCTATACGCTTCCATTTTTTTTTCACAAAATCCAATTTCCGCAATCCCTTTATTCAGCGCGTAAATCAGTGGAAACACTTGCATCAGCATGGAGACTGATGTATATGGCCCGAATCGGAGCTTTCCAGAAAAGTCGGCGGACATGGATGCCCGTATATTTTACTGGGCTATAGGCTTACCATTTTTTTCACAAAATCCAATTTCCGCAGTCCATTTATCAGCGGGTAAATAAGTGGAAACACTTGCATTAGCATGGAGACTGATGTATATGGCCCGAATCAGAGCTTTCCAGAAAAGTGGGCGGACATGGCTGCCCATATATATTACTGGGCTATAGGCTTACCATTTTTTTCACAATAACCAATTTCCGCAATCCGTTTATTCAGCGGGTAAATCAGTGGAAACACTTGCATTAGCATGGAGACTGATATATATGGCCCGGATCAGAGCTTTCCAGAAAAGTGGGCGGACATGGCTGCCCGTATATTTTACTGGGCTACAGGCTTACCATTTTTTTTCACAAAATTCAATTTACGCAATCCGTTTATTCAGCGCGTAAATCAGTGGAAACATTTGCATTAGCATGGAGACTGATGTATATGGCCCGAATCAGAGCTTTCCAGAAAAGTTGGCGGACATGGCGGCCCGTATACATTACTGGGCTATAGGCTTACCATTTTTTCCTCAAAATCCAATTTACGCAATCCGTTTATTCAGCACGTAAATCAGTGGAAACACTTGCATTAGCATGAAGACTGATGTATATCCCCCGAATCAGAGCTTTTCAGAAAAGTCGGCGGACATGGATGCCCGTATATTTTACTGGGCTATAGGCTTACCATTTTTTTCACAATAACCAATTTCCGCAATCCGTTTATTCTGCGGGTAAATCAGTGGAAACACTTGCATTAGCATGGAGACTGATATATATGGCCCGGATCAGAGCTTTCCAGAAAAGTGGGCGGACATGGCTGCCCGTATATTTTACTGGGCTATAGGCCTACCATTTTTTTCCCCAAAATCCAATTTACGCAATCCGTTTATTCAGCGCGTAAATCAGTGGAAACACTTGCATTAGCATGGAGACTGATGTATATGGCCCGAATCAGAGCTTTCCAGAAAAGTGGGCGGACATGGCTGCCCGTATATTTTACTGGGCTATAGGCCTACCATTTTTTTCCCCAAAATCCAATTTACACAATCCGTTTATTCAGCGCGTAAATCAGTGGAAACACTTGCATTAGCATGGAGACTTATGTATATGGCCGGAATCAGAGCTTTCCAGAAAAGTGTGCGGACATGGCTGCCCGTATATATTACTGGGCTATAGGCTTACCATTTTTTTTCACAATAACCAATTTCCGCAATCCGTTTATTCAGCGGGTAAATCAGTGGAAACACTTGCATTAGCATGGAGACTGATATATATGGCCCGGATCAGAGCTTTCCAGTAAAGTGGGCCGACATGGCTGCCCGTATATTTTACTGGGCTATAGGCCTACCATTTTTTCCCCGAAATCCAATTTACGCAATCCGTTTATTCAGCGAGTAAATCAATGGAAACACTTGCATTAGCATGGAGACTGATATATATGGCCCGGATCAGAGCTTTCCAGAAAAGTGGGCGGACGTGGCTGCCCGTATACGTTACTGAGCTATAGGCTTACCATTTTATTTTCACAATAACCAATTTCCGCAATCCACTTATTCAGCGCGTAAATCAGTGGAAACACTTGCATTAGCATGGAGACTGATGTATATGGTCCGAATCAGAGCTTTCCAGAAAAGTGGGCGGACGTGGCTGCCCGTATACGTTACTGAGCTATAGGCTTACCATTTTATTTTCACAATAACCAATTTCCGCAATCCACTTATTCAGCGCGTAAATCAGTGGAAACAATTGCATTAGCATGGAGACTGATGTATATGGTCCGAATCAGAGCTTTCCAGAAAAATGGGCGGACATGGCTGCCCGTAGTTTTTACTGGGCTATAGGCTTACCATTTTTTTTTCACAAAATCCAATTTACGCAATCCGTTTATTCAGCGCGTAATTCAGTGGAAACACTTGCATTAGCATGGAGACTGATGTATATGGCCCGAATCAGAGCTTTCCAGAAAAGTGGGCGGATATGGCTGCCCGTATATTTTGCTGGGCTATAGGCTTACTATTTTTTTCACAATAACGAATTTCCTTAATCAATTTATTCAGCGTGTAAATGATTGGAAACACTTGCATCAGCATGGAGACTGATGTATATAGCCCGAATCAGAGCTTTCCCTAAAAGTGGGCGGACATGGCTGCCCCTATATTTTACTGGGCTATAGGCTTACTATTTTTTTCACAATAACGAATTTCCCTAATCAATTTATTCAGCGTGTAAATGATTGGAAACACTTGCATCAGCATGGAGACTGATGTATATGGCCCGAATCAGAGCTTTCCAGAAAAGTGGGCGGACATCGCTGCCCGTATATTTTACTGAGCTATAAGCTTACCATTTTTTTCCACAATATACAATTTACACAATCCGTTTATTCAGCGCGTAAATCAGTGGAAACACTTGCATTAGCATGGAGACTTATGTATATGGCCGGAATCAGAGCTTTCCAGAAAAGTGGGCGGACATGGCTGCCCGTATATATTACTGGGCTATAGGCTTACCATTTTTTTTCACAATAACCAATTTCCGCAATCCGTTTATTCAGCGGGTAAATCAGTGGAAACACTTGCATTAGCATGGAGACTGATATATATGGCCCGGATCAGAGCTTTCCAGTAAAGTGGGCCGACATGGCTGCCCGTATATTTTACTGGGCTATAGGCCTACCATTTTTTCCCCGAAATCCAATTTACGCAATCCGTTTATTCAGCGAGTAAATCAGTGGAAACACTTGCATTAGCATGGAGACTGATATATATGGCCCGGATCAGAGCTTTCCAGAAAAGTGGGCGGACGTGGCTGCCCGTATACGTTACTGAGCTATAGGCTTACCATTTTATTTTCACAATAACCAATTTCCGCAATCCACTTATTCAGCGCGTAAATCAGTGGAAACACTTGCATTAGCATGGAGACTGATGTATATGGTCCGAATCAGAGCTTTCCAGAAAAGTGGGCGGACATGGGTGCCCGTAGTTTTTACTGGGCTATAGGCTTACCATTTTTTTTCACAAAATCCAATTTACGCAATCCGTTTATTCAGCGCGTAAATCAGTGGAAACACTTGCATTAGCATGGAGACTGATGTATATGGCCCGAATCAGAGCTTTCCAGAAAAGTGGGCGGACATGGCTGCGCGTATATTTTATTGGGATATAGGCTTACCTTTTTTTCACAAAATCCAATTGACGCAATCCGTTTATTCAGCGCGTAAAGCAGTGGAAACACTTGCATTAGCATGGAGACTGATGTATATGGCCCGAATCAGAGCTTTCCAGAAAAGTGGGCGGACATGGCTGCGCGTATATTTTATTGGGATATAGGCTTACCTTTTTTTCACAAAATCAAATTTACGCAATCCGTTTATTCAGCGCGTAAAGCAGTGGAAACACTTGCATTAGCATGGAGACTGATGTATATGGCCCTAATCAGAGCTTTCCCGAAATGTTGGCGCACATGGCTGCTCGTAAATTTTACTGGGCTATAGGCTTACCATTTTTTTCACGGCAACCAATTTACGCAATCCGTTTATTTAGAGCGTAAATCAGTGGAAACACTTGCATCAGCATGGAGACTAATTGTATATGGCCCGAATCGGAGCTTTCCAGAAAAGTGGGCGGACATGGCTGCGCGTATATTTTTTTGGGCTATACGCTTACATTTTTTTTTCACAAAATCCAATTTCCGCAATCCCTTTATTCAGCGCGTAAATCAGTGGAAACACTTGCATCAGCATGGAGACTGATGTATATGGCCCGAATCGGAGCTTTCCAGAAAAGTCGGCGGACATGGATGCCCGTGTATTTTACTGGGCTATAGGCTTACCATTTTTTTCACAAAATCCAATTTCCGCTGTCCATTTATCAGCGGGTAAATAAGTGGAAACACTTGCATTAGCATGGAGACTGATGTATATGGCCCGAATCAGAGCTTTCCAGAAAAGTGGGCGGACATGGCTGCCCGTATATATTACTGGGCTATAGGCTTACCATTTTTTTCACAATAACCAATTTCCGCAATCCGTTTATTCAGCGGGTAAATCAGTGGAAACACTTGCATTAGCATGGAGACTGATATATATGGCCCGGATCAGAGCTTTCCAGAAAAGTGGGCGGACATGGCTGCCCGTATATTTTACTGGGATACAGGCTTACCATTTTTTTTCACAAAATTCAATTTACGCAATCCGTTTATTCAGCGCGTAAATCAGTGGAAACACTTGCATCAGCATGGAGACTGATGTATATGGCCCGAATCGGAGCTTTCCAGAAAAGTCGGCGGACATGGATGCCCGTATATTTTACTGGGCTATAGGCTTACCATTTTTTTCACAAAATCCAATTTCCGCAGTCCATTTATCAGCGGGTAAATAAGTGGAAACACTTGCATTAGCATGGAGACTGATGTATATGGCCCGGATCAGAGCTTTCCAGAAAAGTGGGCGGACGTGGCTGCCCGTATACGTTACTGAGCTATAGGCTTACCATTTTATTTTCACAATAACCAATTTCCGCAATCCACTTATTCAGCGCGTAAATCAGTGGAAACAATTGCATTAGCATGGAGACTGATGTATATGGTCCGAATCAGAGCTTTCCAGAAAAGTGGGCGGACATGGCTGCCCGTAGTTTTTACTGGGCTATAGGCTTACCATTTTTTTTCACAAAATCCAATTTACGCAATCCGTTTATTCAGCGCGTAATTCAGTGGAAACACTTGCATTAGCATGGAGACTGATGTATATGGCCCGAATCAGAGCTTTCCAGAAAAGTGGGCGGATATGGCTGCCCGTATATTTTGCTGGGCTATAGGCTTACTATTTTTTTCACAATAACGAATTTCCTTAATCAATTTATTCAGCGTGTAAATGATTGGAAACACTTGCATCAGCATTGAGACTGATGTATATAGCCCGAATCAGAGCTTTCCC
Source organism: Dermacentor andersoni (assembly GCF_023375885.2). Classification (NCBI taxonomy): domain Eukaryota; kingdom Metazoa; phylum Arthropoda; class Arachnida; order Ixodida; family Ixodidae; genus Dermacentor; species Dermacentor andersoni. The sequence continues at coordinate 58,593,381 of NC_092819.1, read as the reverse complement.
TAAAAGTGGGCGGACATGGCTGCCCGTATATTTTACTGGGCTATAGGCTTACTATTTTTTTCACAATAACGAATTTCCCTAATCAATTTATTCAGCGTGTAAATGATTGGAAACACTTGCATCAGCATGGAGACTGATGTATATGGCCCGAATCAGAGCTTTCCAGAAAAGTCGGCGGACATGGCTGCGGGTATATTTTATTGGGTTATAGGCTTACATTTTTTTCACAAAATACAATTTCCGCAGTCCGTTTATTCAGCGCGTAAATAAGTGGAAACACTTGCATTAGCATGGAGACTGATGTATATGGCCCGAATGAGAGGTTTCCAGAAAAGTCGGCGGACACGGATGCCCCTATATTTTACTGGGCTATAGGCTTACCATTTTTTTCACAAAATCCAATTTCCGCAGTCCATTTATCAGCGGGTAAATAAGTGGAAACACTTGCATTAGCATGGAGACTGATGTATATGGCCCTAATCAGAGCTTTCCCGAAATGTTGGCGCACATGGCTGCTCGTAAATTTTACTGGGCTATAGGCTTACCATTTTTTTTCACGGCAACCAATTTACGCAATCCGTTTATTTAGAGCGTAAATCAGTGGAAACACTTGCATCAGCATGGAGACTAATTGTATATGGCCCGAATCGGAGCTTTCCAGAAAAGTGGGCGGACATGGCTGCGCGTATATTTTTTTGGGCTATACGCTTACATTTTTTTTCACAAAATCCAATTTCCGCAATCCCTTTATTCAGCGCGTAAATCAGTGGAAACACTTGCATCAGCATGGAGACTGATGTATATGGCCCGAATCGGAGCTTTCCAGAAAAGTCGGCGGACATGGATGCCCGTATATTTTACTGGGCTATAGGCTTACCATTTTTTTCACAAAATACAATTTCCGGAGTCCATTTATCAGCGGGTAAATAAGTGGAAACACTTGCATTAGCATGGAGACTGATGTATATGGCCCGAATCAGAGCTTTCCAGAAAAGTGAGCGGACATGGCTGCCCGTATATATTACTGGGCTATAGGCTTACCATTTTTTTCACAATAACCAATTTCCGATATCCGTTTATTCAGCGGGTAAATCAGTGGAAACACTTGCATTAGCATGGAGACTGATATATATGGCCCGATCAGAGCTTTCCAGAAAAGTGGGCGGACATGGCTGCCCGTATATTTTACTGGGCTACAGGCTTACCATTTTTTTTCACAAAATTCAATTTACGCAATCCGTTTATTCAGCGCGTAAATCAGTGGAAACACTTGCATTAGCATGGAGACTGATATATATGGCCCGAATGAGAGCTTTCCAGAAAAGTTGGCGGACATGGCGGCCCGTATACATTACTGGGCTATAGGCTTACCATTTTTTCCTCAAAATCCAATTTACGCAATCCGTTTATTCAGCACGTAAATCAGTGGAAACACTTGCATTAGCATGAAGACTGATGTATATCCCCCGAATCAGAGCTTTTCAGAAAAGTCGGCGGACATGGATGCCCGTATATTTTACTGGGCTATAGGCTTACCATTTTTTTCACAAAATCCAATTTCCGCAGTCCATTTATCAGCGGGTAAATAAGTGGAAACACTTGCATTAGCATGGAGACTGATGTATATGGCCCGAATCAGAGCTTTCCAGAAAAGTGGGCGGACATGGCTGCCCGTATATATTACTGGGCTATAGGCTTACCATTTTTTTCACAATAACCAATTTCCGCAATCCGTTTATTCAGCGGGTAAATCAGTGGAAACACTTGCATTAGCATGGAGACTGATATATATGGCCCGGATCAGAGCTTTCCAGAAAAGTGGGCGGACATGGCTGCCCGTATATTTTACTGGGCTATAGGCCTACCATTTTTTTCCCCAAAATCCAATTTACGCAATCCGTTTATTCAGCGCGTAAATCAGTGGAAACACTTGCATTAGCATGGAGACTGATGTATATGGCCCGAATCAGAGCTTTCCAGAAAAGTGGGCGGACATCGCTGCCCGTATATTTTACTGAGCTATAAGCTTACCATTTTTTTCCACAATATACAATTTACACAATCCGTTTATTCAGCGCGTAAATCAGTGGAAACACTTGCATTAGCATGGAGACTTATGTATATGGCCGGAATCAGAGCTTTCCAGAAAAGTGGGCGGACATGGCTGCCCGTATATATTACTGGGCTATAGGCTTACCATTTTTTTTCACAATAACCAATTTCCGCAATCCGTTTATTCAGCGGGTAAATCAGTGGAAACACTTGCATTAGCATGGAGACTGATATATATGGCCCGGATCAGAGCTTTCCAGTAAAGTGGGCCGACATGGCTGCCCGTATATTTTACTGGGCTATAGGCCTACCATTTTTTCCCCGAAATCCAATTTACGCAATCCGTTTATTCAGCGAGTAAATCAGTGGAAACACTTGCATTAGCATGGAGACTGATATATATGGCCCGGATCAGAGCTTTCCAGAAAAGTGGGCGGACGTGGCTGCCCGTATACGTTACTGAGCTATAGGCTTACCATTTTATTTTCACAATAACCAATTTCCGCAATCCACTTATTCAGCGCGTAAATCAGTGGAAACACTTGCATTAGCATGGAGACTGATGTATATGGTCCGAATCAGAGCTTTCCAGAAAAGTGGGCGGACATGGCTGCCCGTAGTTTTTACTGGGCTATAGGCTTACCATTTTTTTTCACAAAATCCAATTTACGCAATCCGTTTATTCAGCGCGTAAATCAGTGGAAACACTTGCATTAGCATGGAGACTGATGTATATGGCCCGAATCAGAGCTTTCCAGAAAAGTGGGCGGACATGGCTGCGCGTATATTTTATTGGGATATAGGCTTACCTTTTTTTCACAAAATCCAATTTACGCAATCCATTTATTCAGCGCGTAAAGCAGTGGAAACACTTGCATTAGCATGGAGACTGATGTATATGGCCCGAATCAGAGCTTTCCAGAAAAGTGGGCGGACATGGCTGCGCGTATATTTTATTGGGATATAGGCTTACCTTTTTTTCACAAAATCAAATTTACGCAATCCGTTTATTCAGCGCGTAAAGCAGTGGAAACACTTGCATTAGCATGGAGACTGATGTATATGGCCCTAATCAGAGCTTTCCCGAAATGTTGGCGCACATGGCTGCTCGTAAATTTTACTGGGCTATAGGCTTACCATTTTTTTTCACGGCAACCAATTTACGCAATCCGTTTATTTAGAGCGTAAATCAGTGGAAACACTTGCATCAGCATGGAGACTAATTGTATATGGCCCGAATCGGAGCTTTCCAGAAAAGTGGGCGGACATGGCTGCGCGTATATTTTTTTGGGCTATACGCTTACATTTTTTTTTCACAAAATCCAATTTCCGCAATCCCTTTATTCAGCGCGTAAATCAGTGGAAACACTGGCATCAGCATGGAGACTGATGTATATGGCCCGAATCGGAGCTTTCCAGAAAAGTCGGCGGACATGGATGCCCGTATATTTTACTGGGCTATAGGCTTACCATTTTTTTCACAAAATCCAATTTCCGCAGTCCATTTATCAGCGGGTAAATAAGTGGAAACACTTGCATTAGCATGGATACTGATGTATATGGCCCGAATTAGAGCTTTCCAGAAAAGTGGGCGGACATGGCTGCCCGTATATATTACTGGGCTATAGGCTTACCATTTTTTTCACAATAACCAATTTCCGCAATCCGTTTATTCAGCGGGTAAATCAGTGGAAACACTTGCATTAGCATGGAGACTGATATATATGGCCCGGATCAGAGCTTTCCAGAAAAGTGGGCGGACATGGCTGCCCCTATATTTTCCTGGGCTACAGGCTTACCATTTTTTTTCACAAAATTCAATTTACGCAATCCGTTTATTCAGCGCGTAAATCAGTGGAAACACTTGCATTAGCATGGAGACTGATGTATATGGCCCGAATCAGAGCTTTCCAGAAAAGTTGGCGGACATGGCGGCCCGTATACATTACTGGGCTATAGGCTTACCATTTTTTCCTCAAAATCCAATTTACGCAATCCGTTTATTCAGCACGTAAATCAGTGGAAACACTTGCATTAGCATGAAGACTGATGTATATCCCCCGAATCAGAGCTTTTCAGAAAAGTCGGCGGACATGGATGCCCGTATATTTTACTGGGCTATAGGCTTACCATTTTTTTCACAAAATCCAATTTCCGCAGTCCATTTATCAGCGGGTAAATAAGTGGAAACACTTGCATTAGCATGGAGACTGATGTATATGGCCCGAATCAGAGCTTTCCAGAAAAGTGGGCGGACATGGCTGCCCGTATATATTACTGGGCTATAGGCTTACCATTTTTTTCACAATAACCAATTTCCGCAATCCGTTTATTCAGCGGGTAAATCAGTGGAAACACTTGCATTAGCATGGAGACTGATATATATGGCCCGGATCAGAGCTTTCCAGCAAAGTGGGCGGACATGGCTGCCCGTATATTTTACTGGGCTATAGGCCTACCATTTTTTTCCCCAAAATCCAATTTACGCAATCCGTTTATTCAGCGCGTAAATCAGTGGAAACACTTGCATTAGCATGGAGACTGATGTATATGGCCCGAATCAGAGCTTTCCAGAAAAGTGGGCGGACATCGCTGCCCGTATATTTTACTGAGCTATAAGCTTACCATTTTTTTCCACAATATACAATTTACACAATCCGTTTATTCAGCGCGTAAATCAGTGGAAACACTTGCATTAGCATGGAGACTTATGTATATGGCCGGAATCAGAGCTTTCCAGAAAAGTGGGCGGACATGGCTGCCCGTATATGTTACTGGGCTATAGGCTTACCTTTTTTTCACAAAATCCAATTTACGCAATCCGTTTATTCAGCGCGTAAAGCAGCGGAAACACTTGCATTAGCATGGAGACTGATGTATATGGCCCTAATCAGAGCTTTCCAGAAAAGTCGGCGGACATGGCTGCGGGTATATTTTATTGGGCTATAGGCTTACATTTTTTTCACAAAATACAATTTCCGCAGTCCGTTTATTCAGCGCGTAAATAAGTGGAAACACTTGCATTAGCATGGAGACTGATGTATATGGCCCGAATCAGAGCTTTCCAGAAAAGTGGGCGGACATGGCTGCGCGTATATTTTATTGGGATATAGGATTACCTTTTTTTCACAAAATCCAATTTACGCAATCCGTTTATTCAGCGCGTAAAGCAGTGGAAACACTTGCATTAGCATGGAGACTGATGTATATGGCCCTAATCAGAGCTTTCCCGAAATGTTGGCGCACATGGCTGCTCGTAAATTTTACTGGGCTATAGGCTTACCATTTTTTTTCACGGCAACCAATTTACGCAATCCGTTTATTTAGAGCGTAAATCAGTGGAAACACTTGCATCAGCATGGAGACTAATTGTATATGGCCCGAATCGGAGCTTTCCAGAAAAGTGGGCGGACATGGCTGCGCGTATATTTTTTTGGGCTATACGCTTACATTTTTTTTTCACAAAATCCAATTTCCGCAATCCCTTTATTCAGCGCGTAAATCAGTGGAAACACTTGCATCAGCATGGAGACTGATGTATATGGCCCGAATCGGAGCTTTCCAGAAAAGTCGGCGGACATGGATGCCCGTATATTTTACTGGGCTATAGGCTTACCATTTTTTTCACAAAATCCAATTTCCGCAGTCCATTTATCAGCGGGTAAATAAGTGGAAACACTTGCATTAGCATGGAGACTGATGTATATGGCCCGAATCAGAGCTTTCCAGAAAAGTGGGCGGACATGGCTGCCCGTATATATTACTGGGCTATAGGCTTACCATTTTTTTCACAATAACCAATTTCCGCAATCCGTTTATTCAGCGGGTAAATCTGTGGAAACACTTGCATTAGCATGGAGACTGATATATATGGCCCGGATCAGAGCTTTCCAGAAAAGTGGGCGGACATGGCTGCCCGTATATTTTACTGGGCTACAGGCTTACCATTTTTTTTCACAAAATTCAATTTACGCACTCCGTTTATTCAGCGCGTAAATCAGTGGAAACATTTGCATTAGCATGGAGACTGATGTATATGGCCCGAATCAGAGCTTTCCAGAAAAGTTGGCGGACATGGCGGCCCGTATACATTACTGGGCTATAGGCTTACCATTTTTTCCTCAAAATCCAATTTACGCAATCCGTTTATTCAGCACGTAAATCAGTGGAAACACTTGCATTAGCATGAAGACTGATGTATATCCCCCGAATCAGAGCTTTTCAGAAAAGTCGGCGGACATGGATGCCCGTATATTTTACTGGGCTATAGGCTTACCATTTTTTTCACAAAATCCAATTTCCGCAGTCCATTTATCAGCGGGTAAATAAGTGGAAACACTTGCATTAGCATGGAGACTGATGTATATGGCCCGAATCAGAGCTTTCCAGAAAAGTGGGCGGACATGGCTGCCCGTATATATTACTGGGCTATAGGCTTACCATTTTTTTCACAATAACCAATTTCCGCAATCCGTTTATTCAGCGGGTAAATCAGTGGAAACACTTGCATTGCATGAAGACTGATATATATGGCCCGGATCAGAGCTTTCCAGAAAAGTGGGCGGACATGGCTGCCCGTATATTTTACTGGGCTATAGGCCTACCATTTTTTCCCCAAAATCCAATTTACGCAATCCGTTTATTCAGCGCGTAAATCAGTGGAAACACTTGCATTAGCATGGAGACTGATGTATATGGCCCGAATCAGAGCTTTCCAGAAAAGTGGGCGGACATCGCTGCCCGTATATTTTACTGAGCTATAAGCTTACCATTTTTTTCCACAATATACAATTTACACAATCCGTTTATTCAGCGCGTAAATCAGTGGAAACACTTGCATTAGCATGGAGACTTATGTATATGGCCGGAATCAGAGCTTTCCAGAAAAGTGGGCGGACATGGCTGCCCGTATATATTACTGGGCTATAGGCTTACCATCTTTTTTCACAATAACCAATTTCCGCAATCCGTTTATTCAGCGGGTAAATCAGTGGAAACACTTGCATTAGCATGGAGACTGATATATATGGCCCGGATCAGAGCTTTCCAGTAAAGTGGGCCGACATGGCTGCCCGTATATTTTACTGGGCTATAGGCCTACCATTTTTTCCCCGAAATCCAATTTACGCAATCCGTTTATTCAGCGAGTAAATCAGTGGAAACACTTGCATTAGCATGGAGACTGATATATATGGCCCGGATCAGAGCTTTCCAGAAAAGTGGGCGGACGTGGCTGCCCGTATACGTTACTGAGCTATAGGCTTACCATTTTATTTTCACAATAACCAATTTCCGCAATCCACTTATTCAGCGCGTAAATCAGTGGAAACACTTGCATTAGCATGGAGACTGATGTATATGGTCCGAATCAGAGCTTTCCAGAAAAGTGGGCGGACATGGCTGCCCGTAGTTTTTACTGGGCTATAGGCTTACCATTTTTTTTCACAAAATCCAATTTACGCAATCTGTTTATTCAGCGCGTAAATCAGTGGAAACACTTGCATGAGCATGCAGGCTGATGTATATGGCCCGAATCAGAGGTTTCCAGAAAAGTGGGCGGACGTGGCTGCCCGTATACGTTACTGGGCTATAGGCTTACCATTTTTTTCACAAAATCCAATTTCCGCAATCCGTTTATTCAGCGCGTAATTCAGTGGAAACACTTGCATTAGCATGGAGACTGATGTATATGGCCCGAATCAGAGCTTTCCAGAAAAGTGGGCGGATATGGCTGCCCGTATATTTTGCTGGGCTATAGGCTTACTATTTTTTTCACAATAACGAATTTCCTTAATCAATTTATTCAGCGTGTAAATGATTGGAAACACTTGCATCAGCATGGAGACTGATGTATATAGCCCGAATCAGAGCTTTCCCTAAAAGTGGGCGGACATGGCTGCCCGTATATTTTACTGGGCTATAGGCTTACTATTTTTTTCACAATAACGAATTTCCCTAATCAATTTATTCAGCGTGTAAATGATTGGAAACACTTGCATCAGCATGGAGACTGATGTATATGGCCCGAATCAGAGCTTTCCATAAAAGTGGGCGGACATGGCTGCCCGTATATTTTACTGGGCTGTAGGCTTACCATTTTTTTTCACAATAACCAATTTCCGCAATCCGCTTATTGAGCGCGTAAATCAGTGGAAACACTTGCATTAGCATGGAGACTGATGTATATGGCCCGAATGAGAGGTTTCCAGAAAAGTCGGCGGACATGGATGCCCGTATATTTTACTGGGCTATAGGCTTACCATTTTTTTCACAAAATCCAATTTCCGCAGTCCATTTATCAGCGGGTAAATAAGTGGAAACACTTGCATTAGCATGGAGACTGATGTATATGGCCCTAATCAGAGCTTTCCCGAAATGTTGGCGCACATGGCTGCTCGTAAATTTTACTGGGCTATAGGCTTACCATTTTTTTTCACGGCAACCAATTTACGCAATCCGTTTATTTAGAGCGTAAATCAGTGGAAACACTTGCATCAGCATGGAGACTAATTGTATATGGCCCGAATCGGAGCTTTCCAGAAAAGTGGGCGGACATGGCTGCGCGTATATTTTTTTGGGCTATACGCTTACATTTTTTTTTCACAAAATCCAATTTCCGCAATCCCTTTATTCAGCGCCTAAATCAGTGGAAACACTTGCATCAGCATGGAGACTGATGTATATGGCCCGAATCGGAGCTTTCCAGAAAAGTCGGCGGACATGGATGCCCGTATATTTTACTGGGCTATAGGCTTACCATTTTTTTCACAAAATCCAATTTCCGCAGTCCATTTATCAGCGGGTAAATAAGTGGAAACACTTGCATTAGCATGGAGACTGATGTATATGGCCCGAATCAGAGCTTTCCAGAAAAGTGGGCGGACATGGCTGCCCGTATATATTACTGGGCTATAGGCTTACCATTTTTTTCACAATAACCAATTTCCGCAATCCGTTTATTCAGCGGGTAAATCAGTGGAAACACTTGCATTAGCATGGAGACTGATATATATGGCCCGGATCAGAGCTTTCCAGAAAAGTGGGCGGACATGGCTGCCCGTATATTTTACTGGGCTACAGGCTTACCATTTTTTTTCACAAAATTCAATTTACGCAATCCGTTTATTCAGCGCGTAAATCAGTGGAAACACTTGCATTAGCATGGAGACTGATGTATATGGCCCGAATCAGAGGTTTCCAGAAAAGTGGGCGGACGTGGCTGCCCGTATACGTTACTGGGCTATAGGCTTACCATTTTTTTCACAAAATCCAATTTCCGCAATCCGTTTATTCAGCGCGTAATTCAGTGGAAACACTTGCATTAGCATGGAGACTGATGTATATGGCCCGAATCAGAGCTTTCCAGAAAAGTGGGCGGACATGGCTGCCCGTATATATTACTGGGCTATAGGCTTACCATTTTTTTCACAATAACCAATTTCCGCAATCCGTTTATTCAGCGGGTAAATCAGTGGAAACACTTGCATTAGCATGGAGACTGATATATATGGCCCGGATCAGAGCTTTCCAGAAAAGTGGGCGGACATGGCTGCCCGTATATTTTACTGGGCTATAGGCCTACCATTTTTTTCCCCAAAATCCAATTTACGCAATCCGTTTATTCAGCGCGTAAATCAGTGGAAACACTTGCATTAGCATGGAGACTGATGTATATGGCCCGAATCAGAGCTTTCCAGAAAAGTGGGCGGACATCGCTGCCCGTATATTTTACTGAGCTATAAGCTTACCATTTTTTTTCACAATATACAATTTACACAATCCGTTTATTCAGCGCGTAAATCAGTGGAAACACTTGCATTAGCATGGAGACTTATGTATATGGCCGGAATCAGAGCTTTCCAGAAAAGTGGGCGGACATGGCTGCCCGTATATATTACTGGGCTATAGGCTTACCATTTTTTTTCACAATAACCAATTTCCGCAATCCGTTTATTCAGCGGGTAAATCAGTGGAAACACTTGCATTAGCATGGAGACTGATATATATGGCCCGGATCAGAGCTTTCCAGTAAAGTGGGCCGACATGGCTGCCCGTATATTTTACTGGGCTATAGGCCTACCATTTTTTCCCCGAAATCCAATTTACGCAATCCGTTTATTCAGCGAGTAAATCAGTGGAAACACTTGCATTAGCATGGAGACTGATATATATGGCCCGGATCAGAGCTTTCCAGAAAAGTGGGCGGACGTGGCTGCCCGTATACGTTACTGAGCTATAGGCTTACCATTTTATTTTCACAATAACCAATTTCCGCAATCCACTTATTCAGCGCGTAAATCAGTGGAAACACTTGCATTAGCATGGAGACTGATGTATATGGTCCGAATCAGAGCTTTCCAGAAAAGTGGGCGGACATGGCTGCCCGTAGTTTTTACTGGGCTATAGGCTTACCATTTTTTTTCACAAAATCCAATTTACGCAATCCGTTTATTCAGCGCGTAAATCAGTGGAAACACTTGCATGAGCATGCAGGCTGATGTATATGGCCCGAATCAGAGGTTTCCAGAAAAGTGGGCGGACGTGGCTGCCCGTATACGTTACTGGGCTATAGGCTTACCATTTTTTTCACAAAATCCAATTTCCGCAATCCGTTTATTCAGCGCGTAATTCAGCGGAAACACTTGCATTAGCATGGAGACTGATGTATATGGCCCGAATCAGAGCTTTCCAGAAAAGTGGGCGGATATGGCTGCCCGTTTATTTTGCTGGGCTATAGGCTTACTATTTTTTTCACAATAACGAATTTCCTTAATCAATTTATTCAGCGTGTAAATGATTGGAAACACTTGCATCAGCATGGAGACTGATGTATATAGCCCGAATCAGAGCTTTCCCTAAAAGTGGGCGGACATGGCTGCCCGTATATTTTACTGGGCTATAGGCTTACTATTTTTTTCACAATAACGAATTTCCCTAATCAATTTATTCAGCGTGTAAATGATTGGAAACACTTGCATCAGCATGGAGACTGATGTATATGGCCCGAATCAGAGCTTTCCATAAAAGTGGGCGGACATGGCTGCCCGTATATTTTACTGGGCTGTAGGCTTACCATTTTTTTTCACCATAACCAATTTCCGCAATCCGTTTATTCAGCGCGTAAATCAGTGGAAACACTTGCATTAGCATGGAGACTGATGTATATGGCCCGAATCAGAGCTTTCCAGAAAAGTTGGCGGACATGGCGGCCCGTATACATTACTGGGCTATAGGCTTACCATTTTTTCCTCAAAATCCAATTTACGCAATCCGTTTATTCAGCACGTAAATCAGTGGAAACACTTGCATTAGCATGAAGACTGATGTATATCCCCCGAATCAGAGCTTTTCAGAAAAGTCGGCGGACATGGATGCCCGTATATTTTACTGGGCTATAGGCTTACCATTTTTTTCACAAAATCCAATTTCCGCAGTCCATTTATCAGCGGGTAAATAAGTGGAAACACTTGCATTAGCATGGAGACTGATGTATATGGCCCGAATCAGAGCTTTCCATAAAAGTGGGCGGACATGGCTGCCCGTATATATTACTGGGCTATAGGCTTACCATTTTTTTCACAATAACCAATTTCCGCAATCCGTTTATTCAGCGGGTAAATCAGTGGAAACACTTGCATTAGCATGGAGACTGATATATATGGCCCGGATCAGAGCTTTCCAGAAAAGTGGGCGGACATGGCTGCCCGTATATTTTACTGGGCTATAGGCCTACCATTTTTTTCCCCAAAATCCAATTTACGCAATCCGTTTATTCAGCGCGTAAATCAGTGGAAACACTTGCATTAGCATGGAGACTGATGTATATGGCCCGAATCAGAGCTTTCCAGAAAAGTGGGCGGACATCGCTGCCCGTATATTTTACTGAGCTATAAGCTTACCATTTTTTTCCACAATATACAATTTACACAATCCGTTTATTCAGCGCGTAAATCAGTGGAAACACTTGCATTAGCATGGAGACTTATGTATATGGCCGGAATCAGAGCTTTCCATTAAAGTGGGCGGACATGGCTGCCCGTATATATTACTGGGCTATAGGCTTACCATTTTTTTTCACAATAACCAATTTCCGCAATCCGTTTATTCAGCGGGTAAATCAGTGGAAACACTTGCATTAGCATGGAGACTGATATATATGGCCCGGATCAGAGCTTTCCAGTAAAGTGGGCCGACATGGCTGCCCGTATATTTTAGTGGGCTATAGGCCTACCATTTTTTCCCCGAAATCCAATTTACGCAATCCGTTTATTCAGCGAGTAAATCAGTGGAAACACTTGCATTAGCATGGAGACTGATATATATGGCCCGGATCAGAGCTTTCCAGAAAAGTGGGCGGACGTGGCTTCCCGTATACGTTACTGAGCTATAGGCTTACCATTTTATTTTCACAATAACCAATTTCCGCAATCCACTTATTCAGCGCTTAAATCAGTGGAAACACTTGCATTAGCATGGAGACTGATGTATATGGTCCGAATCAGAGCTTTCCAGAAAAGTGGGCGGACATGGCTGCCCGTAGTTTTTACTGGGCTATAGGCTTACCATTTTTTTTCACAAAATCCAATTTACGCAATCCGTTTATTCAGCGCGTAAATCAGTGGAAACACTTGCATGAGCATGCAGGCTGATGTATATGGCCCGAATCAGAGGTTTCCAGAAAAGTGGGCGGACGTGGCTGCCCGTATACGTTACTGGGCTATAGGCTTACCATTTTTTTCACAAAATCCAATTTCCGCAATCCGTTTATTCAGCGCGTAATTCAGAGGAAACACTTGCATTAGCATGGAGACTGATGTATATGGCCCGAATCAGAGCTTTCCAGAAAAGTGGGCGGATATGGCTGCCCGTATATATTGCTGGGCTATAGGCTTACTATTTTTTTCACAATAACGAATTTCACTAATCAATTTATTCAGCGTGTAAATGATTGGAAACACTTGCATCAGCATGGAGACTGATGTATATGGCCCGAATCAGAGCTTTCCATAAAAGTGGGCGGACATGGCTGCCCGTATATTTTACTGGGCTGTAGGCTTACCATTTTTTTTCACAATAACCAATTTCCGCAATCCGCTTATTGAGCGCGTAAATCAGTGGAAACACTTGCATTAGCATGGAGACTGATGTATATGGCCCGAATGAGAGGTTTCCAGAAAAGTGTGCGGACATGGCTGCCCGTATATTTTACTGGGCTATAGGCTTACCATTTTTTTTCACAAAATCCAATTTCCGCAACCCGTTTATTCAGCGCGTAATTGAGTGGAAACACTTGCATTAGCATGGAGACTGATGTATATGGCCAGAATCAGAGCTTTCCAGAAAAGTGGGCGGACATGGCTGCCCGTATATTTTACTGGGCTATAGGCTTACCATTTTTTTCACAAAATCCAATTTCCGCAATCAGTTTATTCAGAGCGTAAATTATTGGAAACACTTGCATTAGCATGGAGACTGATGTATATGGCCCGAATCAGAGTTTTCCAGAATGTTGGCGGACATGGCTGCCCGTATATTTTACTGGGCTATAGGCTTACCATTTTTTTCACAATAACGAATTTCCTCAATCAGTTCATTCAGCGCGTAAATCAGTGGAAACACTTGCATTAGCATGGAGACTGATGTATATGGCCCGAATCAGAGGTTTCCAGAAAAGTGGGCGGGCATCGCTGCCCGTATATATTACTGGGCTATAGGCTCACCATTTTTTTCACAATAACCAATTTCCGCCATCCGCTTATTCAGCGCGCAAATCAGTGGAAACACTTGGATTAGCATGGAGACTGATGTATATGGCCCGAATCAGAGCTTGCTAGAAAAGTGGGCGGACATGGCTGCCCGTATATATTACTGGGCTATAGGCTTACCATTTTTTTTTTCACAATAACCAATTTCCGCAATCCGTTTATTCAGCGGATAAATCAGTGGAAACGCTTGCATTAGCATGGAGACTGATGTATATGGCCCGGATCGGAGTTTTCCAGAGAAGTGCGCGGACGTGGCTGCGCCGACATTTTACTGGGCAACAGGCTTGACTTCTGTTTTCACAAAAGCCAATTTCCGCGGTACATTTATTCAGCGCGTAAATCAGCAGAAGCACTTACATTAGCACGGAGACTGATGATATCTATGCCGCGAACCCGAGTTTTCCAGAGAGGTAATAGATACAACGAAGTAATTTTGACTCCCGGTTAAAATTCGTTATAACTAGGCTCTACTGTATTGCGGTTCGGTCGGATGACGATATTGTAAATGAAAAAAGAACTGTTTTCACGGAATGTGGTTCACCATGGTAATGACTTTGAAACAGAAAGCACTACGTCGCCAGATGCACATGGAGTGTCGTGTTGGTTTAATGAAATGAGTTTGATACTCCGGTACAGCGCAATATTTTCAGGAATGCGAACACGACTAGATTGGCCAAACACTAAATTGCTTTACCTTAGCCGAGACAAGAAAATTGAGCATAGGCTGCCCAGAGGCCTGGCATTCCTGCTGAATGGTTGGAAATCATGAAGCACGTAACTTATCTCTCCAGCAGTTGGCTAAGGAACTGCGGCCTCGACAGAACGGGCTTGACTCTCGTGCAGCACTGTCAGTGGGAAGAGTGATCATTTGCATTGGCCTCTCTACTTAGAGGCCCACATAAGCTTAGTCATTTCTCATATTCGAAGAGGAAGATCATTCGACAATTTTGAACAGGGAATTCTCCAAATACAATATGGATCGAGCAGCAAAATGTATCCGATTCTTATCCGAAATTTCACTAACAGTAAAGCCTTTATACCGTAAACTCTCATTTGTACGAACGTCGGTTTATCGAATATTTCAGAGTAATGAACTTTTTAAAAATCCCCGGCAGTTTTCTTATAGATTCTATGCAAAAATGTTTCACTTAAACGAATTTCGGAACAGTCGATATTTCAGTTTAACGAACTCGCTCAGAGGATCAAGGCTTATTTTTGCGATCAGAACCGATGCCCGCCCTCATCAAACCGCCGCTCCAGCGGCAATGTAACGTCGCTGGCGCTACAGCGTCCCTGGGGCAAAGCGGCGGCGCGGAAAACGAACGGCAACGAGGCATGGCCTCCGAGATTGCTCGCACAAAACGAGCAAGCATGTAATCTCGGAGGCCATGAACAAAGTAACATCGCTGGTGCTTACAACGCCGCCAGAGCAAAGCGGCGATCTGTGTCACCACAAACCACGTGGTGTGTGTTTCTTTTCGACCGGCTAGTTGTGGCATGGTCGTCGTTTCTTTTTTTCGAAGAAGAGGCGAAGAAGAAGAGGCAACTGGCAAGCCAGTTTCAAGCCCTATAATTGTAACTGTGGTTGTAGGGTACATTGGAAAGTTGAGAGACTGTGTCTCAACAGCAAGCTGTGCCAGAAGAAGTGCACAAAAACATTGACTCTTTGGACAGTTTTGTTACTTCAAGTGCTTTAAGAGTACAAGCGCAGAAGAAGATTACAGACTTTTTTTCTAAGTGAGAAAGGCAACATTATAACTGTTATGAACCTTGTACTTGTTGATATGCACAAATTCCATTTCACACATTTCTAACACTGTGGATGCCATGTCTTTAGCTCCATGAATTGCACTTACTCTGTATGCCATGTCTTATGTTGGTCTAGTGAATATTCAGTTTAGTGAACTTTCAGTTAAGTGAACTATTTCCTTCGGTCCCTTGAAGTTCACTCAAGTGAGAGTTCACTGTATAACGAATTTGAAGGGGAGCCATAATTACTTTGGTTATGTCCGTCACTTAGCTATATTAATTAAGGCATGTACTGTACTATGAATCTCTATGGGGATTTCAAATAAAACTTCACTTCCTTTATTGTACCCATTATTTCTTTACACGCCGTTTCATTATAAAAATGTTTGTATGCCGGTTGTTCAACCAATGTCTCTGAACGTGCGTTCCTTTCCGCGAGACACTGGCGATCGTGTGGACGCCATCTTCCTAGGGCTCTCCAGTCCAGGAGAGCAGCTGGCGCCGACTGACTTTGATTTCTACCTTCGCCAGGTTTTACGAGACGCGCCGTGCCTCGCCAGTATAGCATGCCTCACTCTAAAGGCTGGGAGAAGCCCCCTTCGCAAATACATCACGTGTCTTCCCGGCGCTCCGAGCCGCGTCGGGCTTTCTCCGTTCCGGCTCCAATCAGTCCTGGATTAACGGATGACGAATGCCTCTTGGAGCAGCTGAGGGCCGGTCTGACTCGCAAGAGTTATGGCGAAGGGAGGAGCATTAGTGGCGTTAGGGCCTCCGAGTTGGCCTATTCCTCCTTCCGTTCGCTGGGGCTATAGCTCGCGTGCGTCCGCGGCAGCTCGCAAACAGGCATTGATCACGAAACCCTCCACCGCGGCTTCTACAGAGGGTGGCATTGTTTGTCCGTCTGCCCGCTGTGCCTCAAGAAAGCGCCGGCTGCGCTGTTCAGGCAAGTCATGTCATTACTAAGACGGTAATGAAACGTTCACACAGTGATGTACCGAGTGTGCTACAGGCGCGACGAACTGGAAAAGCATATCGAAAGAGCACGCCAGCGTTATCTGCCTTCTGTGGCATAAAAAAGAAGGCTTTGTTGTCAGAGAACCAGCTCCTTATTGCATTTATGGCATGGACAAATTGAATGTTCGGTTGCTAGAACAGTAAACTGTTGTTTTTTTTAGCTCAGGGCGGGGTCGCAGATGTGGTACGGCAACGACGTGTAGATCTCGCTGGCAAGCGCAGCGTATTAGCCTAGCTAACAGGGGCCCAAACCTTATGAGCTAATTGGATTTTATGTAAATCAGTTGTTCACAGCTCAATCGCAGGAATGTTTGCTAAACGTTTCCCTCGCTGAATTGATCTGAGCAATGGCAGTCGTGCTTTGAGCAGCACCTATGCGTACTGCATGGATGATGCGACGAGGACCTATGGGGTGATGCGTGCCAATGCCTTTTGCACGACCGGAGCGGTTCGAGCCTAACCTGATTGGCCATCGACAAGCTACGTATCGACAAACCCTGGCAGCCTGCTACGGCTGGCGGTGCCAGAGAAATGAATAAAACTAATTTATATTCTGGGGTATTACGTGCCAAACCCACGATACGATTATCAGGCAAGCCGTAGTGGAGGATTCCGGATTAATTTTGGCCATCTGGGGCTCGTTAACGTGCACCCAATGCATGGTACACGGGCGTCTTTTTCTTTTTTTTGCATTTCCTTCCATTGATATGCGGCCACCGCGGCCGAGATTTGACGGCAGAGAGCTAGTTGTAGCACTTGAAGGGCACAGGCACAGAAGAACAACAAAGGAAACACACACGCAGCGATCCGTGGGTGTCTCCCTTGTTCTTTTTCTGTCCCTGTGTTCTTTAGCGCTACAATTAGTGCCATGTCGAGCAATTCCTACAAGCCTACATTGCAGGTCGAGGCGGGATTTGATCCCGCGCCCTCGAGCGTAGCAGCGCAAAGCCAAAGCCACTATAGCCACCACATTGGGTACAGCAGTGACTGACGATGACAAGCTATCTAGACGTTTCCAACGAAACGATTTGGTACTGTGTTACGAATAGCTTCCCATTGGAAAATAGGATTTCATTTAATTCACTAAAATGATGTACCGTGAAGTAATGTGTTCCACGCATAGATTTATGCCAGTTCTGCAGACTCTCTTGAAGCGAAGCAAGGTTTGTTGGAAGACCTTCTGCACATTTTCTATTGAGTCCTCGTAAATGAATAATAACTACATTTAGCCTTTGTGTAGTCAGTAATTCCATACTTTTTGTACATTTCGAATGGCAGGCCCAGACCACATGTACAATTTAGTTATTGGATGGCGTCATTGTGAGGATGAAAAAAAGAAATTGTCAGTATTACCCGAAGGCGAAGCATTCAAAGCGATAGCATGGTTTAGTGTTGCGCTGAAGGCGTCTCAGGAGGCTGGCGTGATGAGCGTGCTGGTAGTGCTGCAGGTGTCGCCCCTAGATGGCGCGCCAGATGGCATTACCAGAAAATACACAGAGGCTGCTCGACGCCGTCGGCGCTCTCGGCGCGAACGCGTAGTGAACTTGGTTGCAGCCAGCGCCTCTGGCAGTGGCGGCACGAAAGACCGACCTTGAGCCGCTGTTCGTTTTCACTCCACAACGCATTACGCAAGCTAACCCCCGTATTCAGAAATGCATCACAACTTGAAGCCCTGTTACGGTTGGCGTCTGGCACCTCGTGCAGAAAGGACTTTTCTCTCACCCGACCTTCTTCGTCAAAGTGAGGCGTGACTTCTCCTGCGATGGTTGGCGTCCCGCACCACGTGCAGAAAGGACTTTTTTCTCACCCGACCTTCACACACCTTGCCTCGTCGAAATGAAGCGTGACTTCCTAATTTTACATGACCATTTCGAGTGTCTGCCGGTCTGGCGGAAGCCCCGCATTGTTTACAGGCCCCTTTCGTGTGTGTGTGTGTGTGTGTATGTGTATGCGTGTGTGTGCGACTTTAGAGGGACCCTTTCCTCGAACGGCCAAAGTCTACAGGAGAACTTCCACGAACCAGCAACGCGCAAAAGAGACGGACAAGCGTCTACAATTCCAGGAGGAGGGACGGCCTCCTCCTTGTTCTGTGCCGGTCACGTGACGTCGACGGAAGCAAGAGCCCTCCTCCTTGCAGCTGGCTTTCTGTGCCGGTCACGTGACGTCGACGGAAGCAAGATCCCTCCCACGATTGTAGAGAGCCTATTTAAGGGGCTCCGAAATGTACTTTTGATCACTTCATGCTCTTCTCATTTTGTATCACCATCTTTTGAATAAACCGTGCAAGTTTCGCACTAGAAATCGTCTCGCCCTTGCTTGGTCGCCATGGTCTACCGGATGCCTGGAGCCCGCCGACAACGCCACGCTACCCAACAGTAATGTCGGTCGAGCTTCGATAGGCAGGCGTCGCTACAACTCGGGAGCAGTACGATACGCTACCCTGGAGTACGCAACAGCCCATGCTTGACTTGACATAAATGACACCTGGCGCAAACACGCCAAGACGCTAATTGCGTTTCCTTGGGTGCGTTCACGACAGGCGTCGTTTAAATCAAGTCAAGCGTGAGCTTCAAGTTAAGATGCATTTCTTGAATGTGGGGGTAAGTCCTAGTTTCACCTTGGCTGAGCATGAAGGTCAGATTTACGGAACCAGGCGTCTTCTGGAGTTTGCACCTGGAGTAGGAAAGCTACATCGCTCTAAAAACTAGCATTTAACCATCACTGACGCAACACGGCTCGTCCAACGTCTTGTCAAACATAGTAGCGCCTTTGGTAAAGTGATCATGTGCGCCAATACTATCCAGTCTGGAGTGAACTGGCGTAACATTGGATAAGGAGAGGGATCATGTGACTGGCTGCTCAGTTTCCATGGTTTCTTTTCGGTTGCCACTACTGGACCAAATTGACAAGAAGTATTCGCTTCCACGGATGTGGACATCGCGACTGGACGGGCCAAGATGCGCAATTCATGGGTGTATCCAATTAAGGTACACTATTCCTGCCGCTCTTATTGTTCTGGACGCCTTTCTTCTTCTTTCTCTTTCAATCATTCACAGAACAGAAAACAGCAAGTTAATTTTTTCAATCAAGTGCTGTAGTTCAGTGACGACTATAACAACTATTACTGCATATCGCGTGTTGAAGTGTGGTCCGCGTGGCCCAACGGATAAGGCGTCTGATTCCGGATCAGAAGATTGCAGGTTCGAGTCCTGTCGCGGACGGTTCTCATTTTTTTTCTACCCTTGATGGAGCCCAGTCATCCATTCTCATCACATTAATCTTTACATTCATATTCTTTTTCATTTTTACATTCATATATTTTCTTTTGGCAACGTAAGCACGGTTGTCACCCTCGCAGTTAACTGGCGTCGGAGGAAGAGATGGGTCGCTTCGAAAGACCGTCTGACTTGTGGCGATCCATACACTAGCTGAACAACAGCGGCGGCTGTCGTCCATTCAATTTCGGAAATCAGAATAGCTATCGGAGGCAGATGTTTAAAGGACAGCTCTTACGATTTGCTTGGGCGCGTGATCCCTAACTAAATGTGTACATTATTCATGACAGTTTCATGCTATGCATCCAGCGTGGCGCCTGAAAGTCGTGTAGGTATAGTGATGGTGGTAACAACTTTATTACAATTCTGTTCAGGTAAGATCTGGCAAGTCCGAGTCACAGAATGCCATTCACGAGGAGCGACCCTATCGGAACAAGTTCTTGTTGTCGTCTTTGATCTGGCGTTAGTTTTGCCCAAAACCAACTTTTAGGATCGGCGTGCGAACTCAGGAACACTGCCTTATAAAATAATATTTATACTGGCCACATTGTGCTTGCCGCTAATAACGTCAGGACAAGAGCAGCAACGCCGTTATCGACATCTGGCGAGACTTTCCTTAAGCCACGCGCACAGGCTTTTTTGCCGTAAACGATTGCATGCATTCGACTTACCTGCTAATCGATAAAATTTTTCTAACGTGAAATTCGCAAAGCAACCTTCTTCTTTCTTCTCGTTCTTTTTTTTTATAGCACAGTCGCGAGCCACAAGAACGTTTAAAATTCACTTCAGTTGAACACACTCTCCCAAGATGTCGCTCTTAGCGCTGCTATAATGGCGCGTGTCATCTAGATGCCGTCACCACTGACGTCAAAAAAAGTTTTGAGGTCCTGTATTGACGTTCTTTATTGAAGTGAAGCTTTCTTTGCCATTTCCCCTCACATTGCAGGTACTGGCTAGCAGGCTACTGGTGTCTTTACGAGTGGACGACAACTTGGACCACGGGGTATGTGCCCATTCATGGCTAATCCATCAGACTAAGTATTTGCCATTAGGCATGTGGGCCCAAATAGACAAGCAGACCAAGAGGCACGACGTGGTTGGTAAAAATGCGCTGGATCTTCCAACCTTGTATCAATGGTCGACTTGCAGCATTAACATTACTCATTGCACCTGGATGAATGCCGCTCGAGTCAATGCAAGGTTACGTTGACCCAGCTTCTGATGGAAAGTCCCACCCCTAATTTTATCGCGGAATCGGGATCCTTCTTTGACCATTTCAGTTGATCATTTCCTACTTTCTTGCCGCCACTTCACATCCTTCAGCAAACTTTTCGCGGAAGGAAGGAAGGAAATCAACTTTATTCGAGGTCCTGCAGGCCACGAGAGCTTTGGGCTCTCATGGAGTGGGCGTCTCCCACGACGGAACCGGGAGGTTGAACTCCCTTTCCGTCATCTCGCCTTGTTGATGACTATACCAAAATATCATTTGGAGCTGTGCACTTTAGCCGTAGCCACAGGGCAATTCGTAATGCGCTCCGTACGTTTGTAAAGTATGAAGCCGGTTACGTTATTAAGGGCTTTTATCTCTCTGTTGGGATTTAACCACATGTCCTTTTAAGGAATATACTGTGAAAAAATAGGCTATATTCTATCATTAAATATGTTTATTATCTTGCTTTTTCAAAGTACTTTTTATTTATAAATCTTCATTTAAAATTCTCGTTTGTGAGGCCAGTCTCCCTCGTGGGTATGTGCCGTGTTGAAAAAGGAAGGAACATGAACATCAATAAGTGAAGAAGTGGCTAACAGAAGCAGCCGAGCGGGAAGAAAGATGCGAAGTGAACAACATCGTAATCATCATTATCAGCAACGAATCATGCTCTCAGCGCGGAAGAGACGGTGGCCATAAAGCAGAGTCGAACGGAACAAGAACGTCTTCGTCACTCTGCCCGTCGGGGCGCAGAACACGAGTACTTGCCGGCTCGTAAACGCTAAGCGGAACGACGACGCTTGGCGGCCATCGGCAGCGAGGAACGTTGCGATTATAGAAGTTGGAAGCGCAAGTTGTTGACGGCGTTGAACGTTTCCGTTGTCTATTTCGTCTATTTGTCGTCTATTTCTCGTCTATTTCTCGACGTACGCACCGCTTCTCGTTGCTGTGCCAGGCGAGCAACACCAGTCGGCAATTGAACAGACTCGAGAAGGTGCGGGGCACGACTACAGTCAGGAGGCAGGCATCCTTCCTTTCACCTGACCCCCACCCCTATCTTTGGCCACGGGCCATCCCTTCCAATAAAAGTTTCAATCAATCAATCAATCAATCAATCAATCAATCAATCAATCAATCAATCAATCAATCAATCAATCAATCAATCAATCAATCAATCAATCAATCAATCCCGACGACAGTCGGCGCATCATCTACAGCCACGAGACCCACAACACGAGGCCCGCGCGACCGTGTGAAATGGCCCATGTTGAAGTCGCATCGTTAATGACGAGCACTGCCGTTACTGACGATGCATGCCGCAAAGCGTGTTTTATGATGGATGTAAGTGATGCGTAGTGATGTGCAGCGCAAAACAACGGAGACGTGCGTCGAATCCGATAAGTTTATCGTACATTCGCGTCGTGTCGACATATGGACGCAGCCCTCACAGCGAAATATTTGCGCCATTGCGTTACATTTGCGTGGCCGCGCTGAATTCGCGTAAACATTGCATTGCATTTCCGTCATTGGCGTTGTTAAATTTGCTTGAAATTGTATTGCACAATGCGTCATCTTGCGCGAACATTCGCGGCATTAGCGTTACGCTTGCGTAGCCTTTGCTTTAATATTTTGGTAAACATTAAAGAAAGCTTCGGTTATCACCGATTCCCGCATATATTGGGGATGTGTAGATCGTTGCGCATCGGTTTTTATATCGAAGCGAAATATATTACTCGTGACAGAAGGGTACATAAAAAATTTTAGACAACTACTTTGCTGGCTCGACTGAGAAGTCACCGGTGCGGTCCGTTAATAAATGCTGAAGAAAAAAAACGGAACCATTTGCAATTTAGCAGCTGCATGTTACCGTACGGAATCGTGTAATGGCGGCACTTTTTCTTTGCAGTTTTGACGAGCTTCGGCCCTTACACGGGGCCGAACCTTTTGGTCAAAATGGGTGCCGGCCAAGCTCGCGACTTGTACACACGCCGGGGCCTCGCCGTCTGGACTCGCCGAGTAAAGAAAACGGCGTCAATTTCCCAACTCTTCAGCCATAACTGTTTGAAGCAGTACTACTACGGCCAACGCAGATGTGAGCTGCCGGCATAAAGCGACACGACGGCTCCCAAGAAAGTGGTGTAAAACCCTTCTCTTCAGCAGCAGGGTACGCACCGTAGTTTAAGAACACTGAGGGGAATACATCCCGTCACGTAGCGTATGAGCGAATGTGACTACTGCAGAGGTCAGTAGCGCAGCTCGATTAGCTCGCAAACGCGAAGCCTATTCGGTGTCTGCAAAGATATGTATTTTCGTTTTTTCCAGTAGCAATCAGCTGAGAAGGGCACCGTCTAAGAAGCGAACTCTGCTTACGTTCTCACAAATGCGGTAGCTCACAGGGTCACAGTGACACGAGGCAGCGCTCGTACGACGCCTAATATGGAATCCCATTTGGTCGATGCCGGTTCAAAAGGCCAGTGACGCTCAACCAGCTGGACCTGGAGACTGCGGGCCAAGGCAACGGAGGCCCGAGTGAGAAGATGGCGTTTCCTCCAGACCGTGCCGTCTTTCACATATAGGTGCGTGCGTTCGGCCGTGAACCGAGGCACAGCGTCGAGAAACGACGTCTGCTTCACGCTCGCGTACTACCCGGAAAAGAGCAGCTGTTCGTCGCAGACGACAAGTCTCCGAAAAGCCGTCTGGCCCGCACGCGTTGAGGCGAGCCAGCTTGGCTAAACAAAGCGGGCCCATTTCGCGGAGCACGGGAACGTCCCGTCCTCATTGCCGATCGAGTGCGCAGGAAGCTCTGGGCCATTGTCCTTATATATATATAACTGCGAGTGCTCGCGCAGGCTGGAGCTGCAGCCAGCCGATAAGCTGCGGCCTATCCCCATTGACAGCGCGTGCGTAAAGCTTCCGTCCAACGCCATATTGCCGGCACTTCTTGAGGTTTTTCGCCAATGTACCCCCTTCGGGCGGAATGCGTACGCACGGGAAGACGTCGCCAAAAGCAAAAGCGGCGATGAGAATATTGATATTCAAAACGGATTGTACGCAACGTGAAGCGCTTGTGATTGGACGTGTGCTGCGAGCTTGAATACTAAGTTTGAAGTGGTTTAGCAAAGCGAGTTGGAAGGTAGACGACTAGATGTTGTTTCTCGCGGTATCAGTGTGTCGTCACGTAGTGGGTCGACTTATTCCATTTCATTTCACATGCAGTGTTTTATGCCACTTATTTTGCTCAAGTGGCTCGGTAAGTGCTTTTTGTTTATTCATTTGTACCTACTGCAGCCAAACATTTGGTTATAGTCTCCAGATTCAAGTACTTCAAGTATGCTGAAGTAGTTGTTTTCATAACCCACGTTAGTGTTCAGAGTTCTCGCACAGAGTCCACATTCTGTAAACATGACAAAACTAACTGAAAAATTGAAAATATCTCATTCATTCTGTAGCGGCGCGTTTTCATGATTCTGAGCACACAAGAAAAGCGGTGGAATTAAATTTTTGGAATTCCCTGGCGCCTTCAGGAGGCACGCTTACTTCCAAGGCTGCTTTGAGTATATAATGCAGATTCTGTCGACATTGGGGACTTCTACAATATCCTTATAGCCTTAATTTGTCTGCAAACGTATCACAGCTTACGTTATACTGAAGCACGGGGTAGATAGACGTGCGCAGCAGCGATGGTGGCGCCATCTTGTTATGGTGATGTCAACTAGAGAACAAGCTGTAGTTGCAACGACCATGTAGTACCTGTTTCGTGGTGCAGAGGTGCCAGGCAGCGACACCCTTTAGCGTAAAGTATATTTATTATTCTTCGCTCCCGTTTTCTTTTTCGAAAACAAATAACGTGACAAATAATGCTTTTATTTTAGCGCGTTCTTTTAAAAGGCTTCAGAAGGTGGCGCTACCAATGCTGCTGTTGACGTCTTCGGTGTTAAGCTATTTTACCGTGTGTTCGAGTTAACGTTAGCCAAGCTGACAAAAAAAGAACGAAAGAAAAAAATACACGGTGCAAGATGCACTTAAGACCTACAGTGTTTAGTCGTCAGAAGTCTGACGACCGAACACGGTAGGTCTTAAAATCGTATCTTGTACCGTGTTTCTTTTCTTTCTTCTTTTTTATGTTGTTGTTGTTGAAGAGCATGCCTAACGTTAGCTGGGACACCCGATGTAAAGAACAATTCGTTAGCGGACAAATTCAAAATATATTTCAGGCAGGTGCTAGGGCATGCATGTGGAGATTACGTACTTCGTGCTGTGTAGTAAGAATAACCTAATTAGTAGGTAGATGATTCAATGGTTCCAACTATAGCTATCATCTACCTACAAAGTGTCAACAGCCTCTCTGGCAGCGATTTATGAGCAGTGAAAGTAGCAGTGAAATCAGCATACGAGATTCAAAATTAAGAAACAAGAATATGCGGTAACAGCGGTTTGCGATTGTTCAACAAATTCGTTACCATCGCGACAGCTATACCGTATTGCCCGTACTTTGGCCACCACACGTACGGTGCCAGACAGTAGGAAAGAGAACGTAGAATTTGCGTTCCACGCCTTTCATTGCCCACGATATTAAACTGACAGTGGATATAAATCACTATACGAAGCTGATTATTCGACTGCATGTCAGCTAATGTCGACCAACGTGGTTAAAATTCGTGCATCTGCAACACCCCCCTCCACCCTCTTCCGTTCTAGCCCGAAATTCGCCTTTCGTGTTCCTTGTTGGACCACCTTGTCGTCCACCAAAAAACTGACAACTTCGAATTCTCCGTCAATAGCACCGTATCGCTTTGAAATTTTGCGCGAACGTTTCGAGCAATTTTCGTAATCGACGCTCGATGCTATTCTTGCACGGCTTGGTGACATTTATCTACCCAACTCCGGTTGGATAAGACCGGATGTCCCTTACACCACGCTACAGGAATTTCGCGAGGCACGTATGCGGCCATCTCAGATGAACCCCGGAATCAGCGAAGCCGATGCCATCGCCCCTCATAAACGACAAGACGCAGGTGGCCTCGCGTTACGGGCTGTTTAGCGCCGACACTCCGTGGGGTTCTGTGAAAGTGAAATGTTTGTAAAAAGAACACGAGCACGTCGTTTGACAAGGCACATCCTCTAAAGGCTGCGTCTTTATTAGGCGCCGTGTTATTGCAACGTTCGTCGCCAGAACCCACACCAAAAAAAAAAAAAAAGAAAAGCAATTGGGAAGTTTTCCAGAGGGTTCGTCGAACAGTCGGCGAGTACTGAAACTGAAGCCGGTCGCCGCAGTTGAAGCCTGTGCGGGCCGCGCATCGGCGCCGAAGAGGTCGCTGTGCATTGCAACATATACGGTAATCGCTCATAACATCGAGGGTGCGCCAGTCGTCGACGTAATTATTATCCTCCATAGGGTTACGTAATAAGCCTACAGTCCTTATGGCACGTGTTTAGTGTGCCGTATTGCCTTCATTCGTGGTTTCATGACGATTACTGTGCCTTCAGCCACATGTCATCCTGTGCCTTCATCCACAAATGTCATATATACCGTGCGCAAGGCCTGTCTCTGTTTCCCGCTTACGTGTCAGTGTCTCTGTGTGGGTCGGCTTAACGTGCACCATAAAGTGCGACCACACAAACATCCGGATCGCAAATGAATGTAGCTGCTGAAGCTTCGACGAAAATGTGTTTTCAAAATTCAGGTCACCGCATTAGATATCTGCAGAGCCCACAGTAACGAATAAGCAGTTGATATCGCATTCTATTCCAGAGGTCTTCGCCTATTGAACAGTGTGAGAACTGGAGCACCAACTGCTGTACTGACTCGCAGTCAAATGGCGTTCGAAGAAACCGCAGGAAGCAAGAAAAGGACAAGATCTTTGTCCTGTGCACTTCTTGCTATGTGCCCGTCAGTTTCCGCGTGGTCAACCACGAAGCATACAGCTCTAAACGCAATCTAGTCGAGGTTTTCCGATTAGTTTGTTGTAATACCACGGAGAAGATAGTTGTTTGTTGTGATCGCCAGCAGTACTATAAGGAAAAGTGCAGCACCCTCCAATTCATCAACAGGTAATAAAGAGCAATCAAACAACAAGAAGTACAGTGTTCTGTGCTTGCAGTGCAATATTTGACTTTATGTATGCGTACGTGTACTAAACTCATGCACAAAAGTTTGCGATTCACGCACTATTGCACTGTATAGTTTTTGTTCGTCTGTGTTCTACTGAGCGCCATATTTCGTGACATTATCCTCACTTCTTGCGCACATTTGTTTCCTTTGCTAAGTGACAAGGAGTAGCCGGCGCCGCCACAAGGGCGCCAACATATCCCATTATTCATTTCAATAAAAAAGAGTACAAGAGCTCGTACGCTATGATAAAAGATACGACATGTAAGCAAACAGCAAAGAATTTTGAATGCATTCTCCACAACAATTTTGTTGTGGCATGTCGATGTAGACGCTGCGTGAGTGGATAGCGACAATAACATGTCGGCGCATGCTGGGAAATAGATGCAAGCGTCTGTTAGCTCCTGAACGGGCACGTCAGTAAAATTCCTCCAACCTGGAAGTGTAGTGCTGTTTTCTCAGCACTCACATCAAACATTTCACACCTTTCACTCATCTTCTGAAGAATCTACTGCCAAGTCATCTTTAACAAGGAGACATTTAAGCACGTCACAAAATAAGCAAGGGGCTGCCTTACCTGAATCAAATTCTGCTGGAAGTTGTGGACTCGTTGAAGGAGTTAAGTAGGCGGAATGGTGTAACGTCCCGAACCTGATTTCTTGAAGTTGCAGGCTTGTTTATAATGTACACATCCAGGAATTGTTAATCACGCTCTGCTTGTTGCATTCAGAAAGTCCACTGGGCAACGAAAAGCGCCTCGCACTACTACAGTGTTGCGTTTAGTAAGCACATACCAAGTCTTCACTAAGCTTTCCGGTGTCGACACACGAATGCACACACTACGAGCTTCGTTTCACAACACTTCAAGGTCACAAGATTTCCCGGACAGCACTCTGCGTATGACGCGAGAGCCCAAAATCTTTGCAAATCCGAACGTTTTCTCACATGAAAGGTTATTGATGTCGTGGCGTGTAGCGCTGTTCACAAAATCGTACAAAAGAGCAACAACACCATGTCGTCAAAAAGACATTTCGGCAAAACGTGGCAATCCTCGCACTGTCGAAAGCACGCACCCACGGACTCGGCGTGGCCACAACTCACTCCACTATCCCCTTCCCTCGACTTCACAGGGGTGACGTCGATGCTCAGAGATTAATCCACACGGTCGACATTCGAAGCTCGAGTCATTGGATTGAAACGACGAAGTTCGCAGTCTTAATCAGTCGGTCGACCCAAGTTTCGTGCAGGCAGTCTCGACGAACGGTACAGCTGCCCCCAGGCGTGTCGAACACCGGGGATCTCTCAGTCGAGTCGGACACTCGCAAAGCGATCCAAGCAGCTGGGATGACCAGCTCAACGCCTTTGGGATCCAACTATTTGCCTCGGTGTCAGCGAATGTAGGCGTGTGCTTTCACCAGCTCGTAACGACGGCTTTGTTTCTCGGTCGACGTAGACGAAGATGCCACTCTCGGAAGAGCGCTGCTGCTGCTGCTGCTGCTTGGTTCTCAGAACCGGGCGCTCCCCCCGATTTGAGAGTTTGGCGCGGGGGGGCGGGCGTCGTCCGACGGTAGGCGGGGTTATCCACGGAACGCGCGCTCACGATAGCAGCGCGATTGAAAGAAGAGAATAACAGTATTGGCAAGGGAGGAGGCTGGGAAAGTCGAGGAGGGGGAGCTGTATACGAAGAGCGATGAGGCAGCTTTGGCCCGTGCTTCCAACATTACGCTCCAGCACGCGGTTCCTTGTTACGAGACGCTGGGAACACGACGACGACTTTGTTCGTGGGTTGGAGAGGAGGTCTTGCCTCGGGCCTTGGATCTCCATTCAGATCCGCGTAAGACGCAGAGACGGTCGCAAAGCTGATTTGAGTAAAGCTTGTCGCATTTGAAAGAATACCAAGTTCTACCGACTACTCGAGGCAGATATTTATTATTTATTTAGCACGTCGACTACATCGTTCGAAGAACTACCGGAAATGAAATAAAAGAAGACACCCAAAAAGAAACGATACGTCGAGGTTACAGTACTGCGATAAATAACTTGCCTGCTTATGCTTTTCGTGATAGAATATGTACAATGCAAGCTTCTAATGCACATTGAATTCTGTGAGAATTTAACCCTTCGCTAAATTTTTAAAGTTTTCCTTACTTCACAACAGTGTGACTGATGATGCAGCACCACTTGTTCTACAGTGCAAAAAAAAAAATGTTCAATTTATTTCGAGCGGCAGTGGTCGGAGTGTCTAAACCCGACAATTGAGAACGACACCTTGTTCACCGTTCTCATATGTAGCACTGAATTGCGAATTGACCTTCTGTGGAACTTACGTAAGAAGATATTTATTTGAACACCAAGGTTTCAGTCATGGCAGATCTCCGCCACACCCTCTCGAAGAAAAAATAATAAACAGCAGAACTGTGCTGGCGATGAAACGATTTGCTTTTAATGCCCTCAATTTTTGTTTTCTCAGACATAGCATATGCACTCTCCTCGGGAACAGTCAGCACGCGACAGAGCTGTTGGAGAGTGAAATAGAAAGCGATAGCGAGTGATAGAGCGGTAGAGAGAGGGAGAGAGACAGATAGACAGACACACACAGCGTCAGGCGCCAATCACACACAGAAAAAAACACGCGCATCTCGCCACACCTTCTGCGGCGAAACTTACATGCGTACACAGCAAGCGAACATGAAAGGTGCAGTCGAGGGAGCGACATCCACCGCTGCACCGGCTGTCATTGGTGTACTAACACTGAGGAGTTCGGGGAAGAAAGAAAAAAAGGTATTGCTGTCGGCACGCCCATTCCGTGCAATGACTGGGGCGCGCTCTAGATGTAATGTACTCAAACGGCTGAGATCGTTAGTTCTCATTAAGCGCTCGCTCTTCCATTTTGTATGTGTTTCATGTTTTAACGTATCGCAGGACAACACGTCCGTCACTGCTGCTACTGACAGTGTCACGTAACGTCCTGCTGCCACCACAAGAATACAAAAAAAAGGTCTTTAAGTGTTGCCCATGTACATCCAACAAAAACACCTCTAAACCTGCTTAACACCTATTCCCCGGCCATACGTGCAACAAAATTTTGACAGAAAGTGATCGGGACGAGCAGTCACGCTTGAAGGGACTTCAAATGCGCCGAAGCGCTACGTTCACTTATACTCCCTCTTGCAAGTCGTTGGCGGCGCTGTGGAAGCTGCAGGACTCCTTAGCCAATGAGAAGGCCGAACGCCCCTCGAGATGTGTTCATCCGCGCCGCGTCGTCTGCTCAGCGGCTGCTGAATTCGAGGTATACTACGTGCACGCGCAAATGTCCTAACACGTGTCGTATCGCTGTAACAAACTCTTGTGCCAAGCGAAAACATAACACCCTAATCCTGTCATTAATCAGACATTTACGCCCGGAACTATATTACGCTGCGGAACGATATTTCCTGTGTACGCTTGGTACCTCCGGCAGCGCTGCAAACGACTTGCGAGATGGAGTACAGAAGCGTGGCGGCCTACCGTCGAAAGCAGCTCACAAGTAGAACCACCTCACTACAGCCTACAGAATTTTTTCTAGGTAGAAGTAACGCAAAATAATTTTTTTCCAGTGACAAAAGAAGAGACATAAGAAAACGTCCCATTACGTGCGTCTCCCTGTCTCTTCTGTCCCTGCTTATTTCCTTAATTTCGCAAGCGTTAGCTGAAGTAGGCTATAGTTTCGTAGTTTCACATACACTGTGACGTCCCATTCGGAGCGCCCCTAGACTTGACGTTCCCTCCTTCCTACCAATGCCAGTAAAAAAGTAGCCACGTAAACTGAAATACAACAACGACAGCAACAAGGTCTTCGAAAAGAACATGCCTACAAATGAGGCCTTGACGAAAGTTTTCAAAATCACGATGCCTTCATGGAAAGGCGGCCCGCTCACCTGGGCGCTGTCACTTCTGGCCTCAACTGCAATTTGGTAGAAGTTATTTTTTTCATTTACTAGAAATTGTCGTGGCCTAAGTTTTTTTCCTACGACCAATTACGTTTTGGCTACGTGCAAGCTTGAACACCAACGCTTATGGGCACATACACATAGTACACCGCTCTAGAGTTCGATTTCTCGCAGAGGGCCCGTTCTTAACCCACGGAAATCCTTACCCATGTCAATACACTCCCATGACATGAGTATCCAATACATTTCGTTTGGCTTCCCTTCAGTACACTCTAGAATAATTCATGCCGTTAGTTCAGTTGCGCGTAAATACTGAAGGAAACGGATGAAACTATTTATGTGCTAAGGCAGCTCTTCTTGAAAAACATACACCTCAACAGCTTCAATTCTTGAATGCGACAAGCGTTAAGCCGGCAGAGGGGAATGAAAATTCGAAAATTTCTCAAAGCCCTCTTTTTGGGCCCCCAAATACAACCACCATCACATTATTTTCAAAAACATGATGATAAAGCAGTAAGTGACAACCTCATGAGGGATAGCGTACGACATCATTATCGAGTCTTGGTTTTGGTTTGGAGATGTTCGCTTGTAATTCAACGATCGACCAAACGTGTCAGTACCAACATTGGAACTCTGAAACGCCCATAAACTTTTACTGACCTGTCAAGTGATGTGTACGATTAGACGACAATGGCAACTTTATTTAAACTGTCTAATGCATTATCTCCAGAAGGTCACTTATGAAAAATATTTTTGTTCAAAGAGACAGCCGATTTGCAATTTACATTCCTACTGTGCGATGAGCTTTTGTAACGCTCGAGATGACATTGCTGTGAAATTTCTGCATACGCCAGCAACACTGATAGAAGTTAGCTATCGCCACGTGGTTCTATAACGCTAGTGTGATCAGATTTAGGCAATGTGTATGTCGTTATAATATGTGCGTCACTAAAAGTAAAAAATAAAAGCAAATTCTAGCTTAATGCGCCCATTGCATTGCTGCAAAGTTTCTGAGGCGACCGCCTTTTGCGCGGGCAGATCCCAGAAAGCACCGATGCATGAAGGATAATTTTAGACTATCAAAATTCGTGAGCGCCTATCTGTAATGGTGGGTGATACTAAAGCGCTAATGTTGGAATACAAAGATATGAAGCGGCGATACAAATACAAAAAAAAAAATCCGAAGAATTTTATACTCGTCGCATACATACGCGAAAGGGTACACTCTTAATTCCTCCAAGTGAACTTTGTGCGTGTTTCCTGCTGTTACATTGAATTTCTTTCAATTCGTCTTTCTTTCGTCTCCACTGAGACAACATGCATGCTCTCTTGTGCATGTAGGGGTCTATGGCTATGTGTCTCGTCATTACAACATGCGCGGTGCTTTTTTCAAGATATCAGACAGATTTAGCACAGCTGAGACGTGGTAGCTCAACGGTCACCTGGGTACCGGAAGGCCTGGAAGCGAGTAACAGCGATACTAACGACATCTTGTGAAGTTTTGTTTGACAGAATCGGCGTTGTAATTCGATTGAAGTGACCAACTGCTATACGCTTAACAGTTGGCGTAAACTCGTCCACGTAGACAAGAATGACGAAAGTGTGTTTGTAAATTATGTTTTCCGAACAAGAGAATACTCCCAGCGCGTTATGGTTGACCGCTGTGTGTCGCAAGATGTCGCCAGCAGAGCTGCCGGTTAGCTTCCCGTTCCGCGGTGTCGTCTCTACTAGTACGTCTCCTCTATTCTGAAACCCTCTGTCAGCTGTCGCGGTCAGTTCTTCGGTGCGATGTTCCCCACTGTTCTAAGGTGCGGGCTGCGAAATACGGTGAATAATTTGGAACATTTACGTCACCAAGGGAACGCTTCGCCCCGTGCGTTTGCCGCTTTATGACGACAACCTGTCGCTAACTATAGGTGAGGTGACGAAAAACCACTTTTGACGTGACAGAGTCCGAGGCCTTTACATTCGCTTAGCACACTCTCTCTTTGCTTCAATACATGCCGAAGCAGAGCCTCGTAAATGACGCACTCCGTCTATCGATACACACCAGACACTCTTCCAGACTATACGATCGCTCACAGGATACATACGCGAACGGGGTGACGTCGTCTTAGCCTATGTATATAGTGGCAGCCTTGTCGTTCTCAACCGAACCCAAACGGGTCATTCTCGTCCACGTTCGCAGACACGTTTACAAAAAAGAGAACTGCGATAAAGCACGTCAGTTTGTTTTGCCTAAATGCGTTGGCAGTGTTTGGGACACATCTGCGCTTGAGCACGCAAGAACCACCAGAAAGCATTTCGTGAACCAAGGCGCGTCGACAACCCCTGCGGAGAGCTCATCTCTCAGCAGCAGCAGCCTGCCTCCAGAAGCGTTGTCAACCTATTTCCAAGCTCGCATCAGTTTCTTTTTTGTTTATTCTGCACCTGTGTTCTTTTCCTGTTTGGCTCACAGAACTCATCATAAGGTATGCCCAGCCTGACAGCCAAGCGAACGGGATTCTTTTCCACGCCAATCAAAAGTATAAGGCCATCAGGTACGCGAGAAGAGATTCGAGAAAGCATCGTAAGAAACGTCATGACCGTTGTCCGCAACGGAATTGCGTTTTGAAACGTAGCGCACCTATTCTTTGTTATATGTACAGCTACGGGCTGAAGGATTACAGACAGTGCAACTATTAAGGCCCACCACGAGCCCGTTTGAGGCCCAGTCACCAACGGGGCTCCGCAGTCACAAATGGCGACCCGCCACCAATAAAGGCGTGCAGGTGCAAACTGGCTTTCTTTCTCTTTTCGACGTCGCTAGCATTCTGGTTATTTGTGTAGTTATAGAAGCGCTCAAGATCCTTTTCCGGTAAAACTGTTAACACACTTGCGCTTGCGTGACCCGTCACGGAGCTCGCTTGGAACCCGAGCGAAGCGTCCGCGCTGTTCCATATTCCTCGCTGCCTCATTCCCCCGTCGAAGGGGGCAGGGCAGCGGCATGGAATAAGCTAGGATTTATTTACACACATATTTATATATCACGCGAAGACAAACGCATAAACGGAAACACGCACACATGCGCACACATCAACATGTACATATATGCATTATGTAAACATATACATAATATTTATACATATATATTTATATACCTAAGTAATTATAGAGTGCACAACACGGTGACGAGGAGAGAGAGGCTGAGTTTCATTTCTCTTGTTGAGTTTTTTTTGGGGGGGTTTCGAGGATACACAGTTTAGTTAAAGGTTTACAGATACTCGAGGGAGGAGTAAATAATGATGACAGTACACGCGTAACAGTGTGTAAAAAACAACAAACGATAGAGAACGAACAATGCAACAACAGTGTTTTTTTTTTTGTTTCTTCTCCCATAAACGTCTTCATCTACATTGCCAGAACGACACCATGCACCTCTCTACAAGAGTGAGTTGCAAGCCGGCGCCGTACAATACAAAGAAGAAAAAAACAATCCAGGCACCGCCGATCCTGCCTGGTTTGGCGGAGTTTGAGGGTTGCCCGCATACACACGGCACACAGGGGAAAAAAGATAACGCGAATGAGAAGCGCTTGACGAACGCCCCCCCACGTGTGGCTGGCCTGCACACGCCCGATAAACAAGTGAAAGGAGCGCCCGAAGCGTAGGAATGATTTGAATCGTCTCAGAGAGACAGAGAGAGGCACTGCAGAATAGCGGAACAGAAAGGGCCGCTGCCATATGGTCTCGCTCCCCGCGGGAGAGAGAGTCCGCCCATCTTGCCGGATCCCTCTCGAGGAGCCCGATTAGCACACACCCGAATTTTCGACGCTCGAAAGGTTGCGAACTGCGGTCGCGTGTAGCTGGCCATAACGCCGGCTCGACAAAGTTTACTGCGCCAACAGCCAGTTTTCCTTCTGAAAGTGCCGGAGCCATACCTGAACGGCTGCCAAGGTCTCCCAGTCGTATACCTGCCGTTTAGGTAGAGCTGAAATCGCGTATTTTGTTGTCGCTGGCCCAGGATACAACATCGACGAGCTGCACGCAAAACCCGTTATCAGCTTCCCAGTAACGAAGGTAGCAGGTGCGCAAATCTGCAACCTTCCTTGAAGACGACCGGACGTTGCAATGGGCCCCGACTTCGTGCGAAACCCGGTTTTGTTGCCAGTTCAGGCTTCGACCGAACTGGCTTCGCGGATAACATCGGCGATGGGGACAGTGAGGCCCGCTGAGCGAAGGCGCTGGCTACAACGACGCAGTCACAACTTTCCGCGCGTCAGCTTTAACTTCGTACGAACGCTCGCGTATCCTAAGTACCAATGTCCGAAGACGTGGCGCATGGGCGGGGACGTAGGCGCCGTCTAGGCTTTTGCATAGCTAGCTGTACCACGCTGCGTGAAAGGCCACCGACCTGCCAAAGGAAAAGCGGATGTTTCTGCCGAGAAACCAAAGTGAGCTGTCTGCGGAGCCGTCTGTCCTGTCCGGTCACCTAGGTGGCTGCGGGAATTTAGAGGTCGGAACGAAGTCCTGCTCGCACGTAAAGCGGAGCTCTGGGCTTTTAACTACGTGCCGCATTGCAGTTGTTTCGCGTTTACCTGCCGTACAGAAGGGCCGTGGCAACGCGCGCGATTACTCTTCACTAAATCCTTGATTGAGAGCGGACCTACGCTTTCGTTGCGGTGTCTAAGCCTTATATCGCATCGATCCCTGAACCTGCATCGTACAACGTCGGAGCTCCAGCACTTCTCCAAATGGTAGCTTCCTGAGCAAGGTCTTATATGCGTTTCACAGTCGCTTCACCGTAATACAACTGTGTAACGTGGTGAAGCATACAAAATGTGTTGCGTTGAATGGAAGTGAGATTTTGCTCAACATCTAGGTGTAAACAACATGTCATTGTTTAGTATAGTTCGACGGTGCCTCCAGGACATTCAAGGCGTTGCAACGGTAACACTAAATCTGGTACTCGGATGGGTCCGTAGGTTTAAGATTCTTCGCCACCGGCTTTATCGTAATCTGAGTTGCTCTCCTGAGGCCTTCATCTACCTGTACGATTTTTGTATGCTCAATAATATCATCGCAATACAGATGTGTATTGCAGTGAAACTTGCTAAAGCAGATTCGTCATTATGGAGCGCATATAAGACCAGTGCCGCTTCCTGAAGGCTCGCATATACAGCTGTACCTGACATCTTCTCATAGTGTCTTCTCTTAATGATGGAAGGAAGAACGAAATAGTACCGGTAGCTCAATTCTCGGCGATTTGACCAGTGCATGCAGTAATGAATTCCATTGATCCTGGGGTTAAACTAATGCAATAAGGGTAAGTGCGCGAATCATTGTTGTTGAACTCCCTGATTGGTGATTATAAACAATGCCCAATTCTTCATTAGGCAAGCCAAGATCAGCACTTTAGGCTTAACTTGGTCGAAGAACAGAAAATTCAACTTTTTACTGAGCAGAACTGTCACAGACCATACCAAGAATTGCGACCTGATCATGGTCACTTAGAGTATTCTCCAGGCATGTATTACTAAACGTTAGGAAATCAGCCGCTGGCTGCTATTAGAGCGCCGACGAAGTTTACTGCGTTCGTGAAAATCTTGAACGATCTCTCAAATAATAAAAAATTGATGGCCTCGCAACACACTCCTCCTTCCACGTCCTACTTGTCAAATAATAATTAATTAACTAATTATTATACTGCTGACAAACGTAAGTGTAACGTAACACAGCCTTGTGCTTCTGTTCATATTCATGAGCACACAGACATCCATTTTTCATAGCTCAAAGGAGAGCCATACTGTGCTTCTTACGTCACAAACAACGTTCAGCTTGGTGTCAGTTAAGTGTTCTTCCGTGCTATAAACATTTAAGCTCATAGGTCGCCTTTCGCCAGAGTACTATGTCTGCACAGCTACATGTGATAACAGTACAACCTTGTTTCGATCTAGTGATATGTGCCCTTAGTTATTCCTCCTTCTTGACTGAAATCTGCTGAATCACTATTCGAAGGCCAGCTCCTACGATTGTTTCAGCTAGAACGAATGAACAACGCTGCGTCTAACTTCTGATCCGCGGAAAGCTTATGCGTTCGGTCGCTACCAGCACAACATGGGTAAAATACAGCACGGTGCAAATGTCAGCTTGTTGGTGCCTTAATCATCGTGAAACAAAAGCGCGAAGACGGGACACAGCTCAATGGCCTGGCAGAAGATACATCACCCCGGGACTTTAAGCAACGCAGGAAATTGTGTCCCGTGTCATTAAGATGTGTGCAGTCTTCGCATTGTTACTTCATCGTGATGAATAAAATATTGCGCGTAGTAACGCATGTGTTTTACGTATGAACGATTATTCACTTTTCTTTCTACAGACTCGCAGAGCATCCATATATCTCATAAAAGCTGGACTTATTTTATGCATCAACGTCCTTTAACTCGGTTGCCGCAAGGGATTACGTTTCCAACATTTTTCTGTCGTTGGCCGGTGTCTTCGTTATCATAGCGCAAAGGTGAAATCGGCTCAATAATCAATATTACGTGTACAATTTGCGTTGCTTCGCTGTCCGCCCGCTAACAGCCACGACCAAACGCGAAAGCCAACGAGTCGTAGCTAAGACTCCGGGCAACTCCGAACACAGCGTATCTGCGAGTAAAGTGCTTTGCAATGTGAGGTTTCCGATTAATATGGTCAGTCCTCCGCTTTGCATGTGTGACGTAATCTGGCTGCCCACTTGTCCCACTCCTGGAGAACATCTGCCGTTTCCAGAACATGGCCACGCAACGCTTCGTTGGGGGGTGAAAAAAAAAAAAAAAGAAGAAAGATTGCTTTCTCGCCTATAAACATGCAGCACAAGCTAAAAGGGATGATACCAAAGGGTGTTTGAAATGCGCACAACACGTACCAATATGTATATGATGAAGACGCGCAGACGAAAGCACACGTCTCGTAAAAACACGCAATATGTACAGTCAATAAAAGCGGCAACTTGCTTGTCATATACAAGAAAACAATAATACATCAGCTTGCGTTAAACAAACAAAAGTTATATAAACAACATAGGATGCAACAATAATTAAAAAGACGTATAACTATCGTTTGGGTATCGCTTCCCGTTGACTTCAGAAAAACTGGTCGCGGAGTTACAGTAATAAGAAAAGTAAAAATTCTTGGTATTTTGTTTCTCAGTAAGATATACAGCGCTGTGGTTTTATATTATGGGAGAAAAAATGAATATGGGTCTTTCCTTCACTGTCACAAAAAATTCACATATGGAATTAGTCAAGAGGTTGACTCTTTGTACAAAAAAAAAAAAAAAAACGCAAGATTAAGAATTAAGAATCGCTTGCCTTCACGATGCGCGAGTTTGAGCTCGCCACAGGACGTCCGGTCCAGTTTTTTTGGCACGGTGAGAAAAACGAACGGAATAAAAAAATATATATTACGTTCTTCACGATTTTCCCGCTGTAGCGACAAGTACCAGCAAAAAAAAAAAAGAAAGAAAGAAAAAAAGGGAAAGAAATTGAGTATTATCGCGCCGCACAGATAACAGCAGAAGCGATAACGAAAAGAAGGCTGTGGTCACATGGAATCGACGAAGGCGACATATGGAGGGCTACGCAGCGAACAGGACGTTGGTTTCCGTGGCCGCTAGCTTTCAGCCGTGTCGGGCTATCCGAATCGAAGGCAGCAGCAGCGTGGCAGAGGGAAGTCCGGGGAGATCACGACGTGTCCGCCTTGTCATCCTGCAAGAACCGGTGGTGCAGCTTTAAACTATACGAGAAAACTACGCGAAGCAGTGTTGCATTAGTATTTGCGCTGTCCTATTAGTCCTCCTTGTGCCTGCGTCTTCGACGACGCCTGCCACATCAAACCAGGAATCTCTAAAAACTCGCACATCTTTCTGTCGTTCCGATGTAGGGCCGTAAAGTATTTTTTTCCCCTGAGAATTGTTTTTGGCTTCGTGATGCAATGATAGTCAGGGAGAATAGGGGTCCAAGATACACGCGACGTACCATGCACGATGCAGCAAATGTCAGCTACGAAAAAGGAAAACCGAGGGGCTCACTCTTTTGTCAGAAACAGCCACGTGAGGCCGACAGGCAGTCAAGCCAGGTAAAGCCTAGGGTAAGTTATTTGTAGCTCTATTTGAAATGTAGAAATGATAAGGTAACTGAAAATGGAAATTGACAAAACAACTTGCCGCCGGTGGCAGCCGAACCTTAAGCTTTCCTTGGCTTCATTGCCTGTTGGCTTTCATGTCATGTGTACATGTCAAATATGCAGTGCTGTATCCGAGGCATCAGAACAACCTCGAAGAGCACTACAGTGTAGGGGCTACGTGAACTGCTCCGAGGAAGGACCAGAGCAAGTCACTGTTTAAGGTCCGTGTTTTGCAAAGTGCAGAAACTAAGCTGTAACGGAAATAAGTCATAACCCGGACCAGAACCGGGATTTACGACGTCCAGGCGGCACGCAGTGACGTCATGGGCGCCGCCATATTGTTGTACACCCAGTAGGGTGAGAAGCTGCGCTTCATCTCAATTCGCTTATCTCCGCCAGCACAACGGAAGCTCTGAATAGCACAACCAAGCTGCCTACGTGACGTCACGTGAACGGGCGGCCTGTAGGCGGCCTCTTCAACAGAAGGCGGCACATTGTAGCTGCTCTGGCGGAACCGGAGAGACATTTGACATACTGCATATTCGAACATGTTTCATTCACAGAACAAAACAGAGCGAATTGTTTTTCCAGCAGAAAATGGCGTCATGCTAGTTCGCTTCGCCATGGTGGCAGGAAACTATATGCAAGGTTACGAAGGCAACAGAAGAAGTCAGGACGACTGGTGAAGACACTAATCAAACGTTCGAAAAGTCAGAAACGCGCATTGAAGGGTATACAGATCACGAATATATTACTCTTTTTAGCCGCGCACGTGACCAAGCTTTACCGAGTTGCACACAACGTCGGGAAACGGCCTCGCAGTAAGACAGAAAGCTAAGAAATCGTGCACAACCTTTGCGGACATAAAACGGTAGGTTACGTGGGCTCTTTGCTAAATGTAGAAATACAAAATTCGGCGTGAAACGGGCGGAAAAATATAGAGCGCAGTGCGCGTGTTATCACGGTTCTTGCGTAAGACTGAGGGCCGCAAGGTAGACGCCTGTGACGAATATTGAACGGCTGAACTGGAAAGAGGGAAACGACTAAGGAAGACGGTCGTGGACACGTCACTGGAGCAGAAATGGCACAACCGCAGAAAATGTGCATGCCAAGCCCTTTGCAGCCAAGGTTAGCGTTTTAGCCAAAAGCGGCTGCGAAAAAAACGGGGAAACCCTGGAGGCCATGGAGATAGCTAAGGAGGAGAGTGGGTCCGTAAGCACGCCCTCAGTAGTTCTCATGACTAAAGAGAAAAAAAAAACATATCTTGTCGGCAGATAACATGCAATCGCCTATCGTTGCCCTTTACGTGGCCGATACGAGGCACGGACTCTATGGGCCTGTGTTTTCCTTTTAGCACGTACACTACCATAGAGAGACAGAGAGAGAGAGAGAGAGAGAGAGAGAGAGAGAGGGAGAGAGAGATGAAGAGGAACGGCAGGGAGGTTAACTAGATAGCAGTCTCCGGTTCGCTACCCTACGCTGGGAACGGGAGATAGGGGTTATACACTACCATAATATATATAGCTGCACGTGCGAAAATAAATTCAGTTGTTAGTACAGTGACGTCTTTATCTGTCTTTCTTAGTCATCTTTTTTCTTTTTTTGCAGTTCAGCTTTTTAAAACTCGTCTTAGCTATGAGCCAACTAGATTAGTTAAATGCTATTCTAGATTTTTTGTTCTGTGAACCATGACCCAGATTGCAAAGTCTGTCGGTGCTGCTGAACGCGCGGAAGTGTTAACCCACTCACAGACACGAGACTAACGGGAACATTGACGGTACCTGCTCATTCACCGTGTCGTGGTCTCCAGTGCCGTTGACTCGTTGCAAGGCGTCGTCAGCTTCAGCGATCATCTTGACACGGCTCTCGTTCTGCAGCAAGCGAAAATGACAGCTTGGCATTTTGGGCTTGACAAAAAGTGTCGACAACATAAAGCTTAGTCAATTGTGTTCTGACAGAACAGATGTGCTAAGAAAACTCTTGAACTGGATGGCAGAACATCGGCTCCCTACACTGAACGTTCCGCGGCATTTGTGTCAAAGAGATTGGATGAACTCGAAGCGACGATGGTACCACCAAAGAAGCAATAAGGGGGTTGTTTCTTGTCACGACGGCCTATACCTTCGCAGATATATGAGGTACAGTGACGAAATTTTCGTTATGTCAGTTAAAGCGTGCCCGTAATGAGCTGCGTCTGGCGCTTATTTACTGGTTTGCTATTGAAGCTACCTGGTTAAGAGCCTCATCGGCGTTATTAGCGTTTACTCCAACATAGTTCACACTTGCACAAGCACAGTTTGAAACCAAATCGGTGCAAGTCTACTTGCTCGTTTCGTCCAAGGTATTGTCATTGCTGCGAAATGCAATCTTCGCTTTCGCCTATTTCATCAACTTGTAAATTCGGACAAAAGGCAAATGTCTATGTCATCTAAAAAAGGTACAGCTTAATACGTTAGGACATGTTACGGTTGCCAGACTGGTCTATATATAACCAACTTCAGGTATGAATTAATTCTGTCCACTGAAGAAGTTAGCCTCGCCACCCTTCGTGCATCATCAGAGAGAGAGAGAGAGGAAAGGGGAAAGGGGAAAGGCAGGGAGGTTAACCAGAGTGGAAGATCCGGTTTGCTACCCTACGCTGGGGAAAGAGGGGAGGGGAAGGTTAAGTGACAACCAAGTAGAGATAAAGAAATAAATGAGCACAGACATACAATCACAGTCGGTCACTGTCGCCGCATACTGTCACCGCACAGCACAGTAGCACTTGCAGCACTATGAACATCTGTTCATGGTGCATCACCAAGGAAGGAAGGAAAAAGTGGAGAAGGCAGGGAGGTTAACCAGTTTAGCCTAACCGGCTTGCAACCCTACACATGGGAGCGGGATGGGGGGATGAAAGATGGGAGGAGAGAGAGAGAGAGCACATAACACAGCATCACCAGCATCTGGTGCATCACCAGAATATGTGAAAACATACAGGTGCAGAACGTATGAAGAATGTTCCCTTCCTTACTGCATTTTGTCAGGCTTGCGGAATGTGAACTCTGTGCAAGAACCCTCTACATGAACGTCAAACATGTGAACATCAACAACTACCCGTCTAGCATACTTGGAAAGTACCTATCCAGACACACGAAAAATATGCCTGGTGTAAAACATTGTGGGGAAAAAAATAGGAGGAACCAACCCCGGTTGCGATCTAATACTGCGTTTAGCATGCTTTGGGAGGTGGTTATTTCTGGCACTATGTTGCAATATACGTGTTGTGCATGGCGCTCCGCTTACCACTGTCTTTACCCGTACGCGGGAGGCAACCGGTACTTGGGTCAGCGCATCCTCAAGGACCAGTTCGCAAACCAGTACGGCGTCTAAAAACGCGAGCTGTCACGAGGGAAGGGTTTTTACACTGGTGGGCTCAAGGAAACCCTTTGGCTAAGCTGCTGCACCGCATTGAGAATCGGCCCACAAACACGGCTAGACACACACACGCACACACACCCACAAAAAAAAGAAGTCGCGGTTAGTTCCAAAACAAAGCTATACACGTAAAAATTTTCAGCTTCACCCCCGAAGGGCGAAGCAATGACAACGATAGCAAGGCTTAACGTTACGCTTGAACTTTTCGGACGGTGTCCTTTAACTAACTATACGATGGTGCGACATTTTTTTGTTTTCGGCGCTGCACGCAAGGTGACTCCTGCTACAGCGCCCTGGAGTTACCAGGCGTCTAATACAACGCTAGCGTAATAGGGGGGGGCGTCGCATTTCGGTGGAGCGCAAGACGAGATCGGCGGCAAACCGCCGGCTTTAGCAATCACCCAGTGAAACATGAGATAAATGTTAGCTTGACGCTTCCTGACCGCACCGCTCAGAGCAGTGCATAAGCACAGCAGGTCA
Source organism: Dermacentor andersoni (assembly GCF_023375885.2). Classification (NCBI taxonomy): domain Eukaryota; kingdom Metazoa; phylum Arthropoda; class Arachnida; order Ixodida; family Ixodidae; genus Dermacentor; species Dermacentor andersoni. Next base: position 58,550,235 of record NC_092819.1, on the reverse strand, counting down.
GCAGTAACGCTAGCATGGTTACAGTGTGCGCAGCACTCATGCCCGCTCATGCGTCGACTTCGCCTTGCTTTTTTTTTCTTTTTTTTAGCAGGAATACGCACTTCGCGCGCCTCAGGAGGCCCCTCAACGCTAAGCGAGTGAACCAACCGCGCATGCGCCGTCGAGCGGGACAGCGCGACAAAATGGCGGTGCCGACGGCGTTTTTGCGCCTCCAGCGTGCATACATAGGTGGCGTTCAAAACCCGACGTTTATGACGTGTTTCCGGCTCCCGCAATCGCTTCCGCCGCATGCAACCAACAAAAGTATAACCTTCCAAATCGGCATCTGTTTTCTCCAGGGGGTAGCAACCACTATAAGGTGTGCGGGTTTGGGGCGCGATCGGAGATCTTTGCTCGATACGCGTTCTGTCCGGTTGCTGCAACGTCAAAAAATGCCAGTATGCAAAATTTCTGATAACGGGGCGGAGAGAGCAGCCAATCGGCAAGCGGTGAACTCCCCGGAAGTTTACTTCCCTCGTTTGTATAATACAAAAGGAAGTGTTTCTTGTCTTCCAATGAATGGAATCTTTATCTAAAAAGCGATTTCTTTTTCTTCTCAGGCTCAAACACGTGTTCAGATAGTAGTACGTGTGACTACTGCAATTTATAACTATTAGTTTCTCTGCGTCGTCCCTAGGTGGTGTCGCGCACAGCGAGAAGAAAAAAAAGAAAGAAGAAACGACGGGAACAGTGGCGCACTTTTCAAGAGGGGGCAACAACATTCCAGTGGCTCGCTGGCACCGATGATGGGGTCGATTTCGCTGTACAACCAACGCACTATTTGTTTCGAGAAACGAAAGCGACGCCGGTATTCGCTTTCTGTCATTTCTTCAAACGCGTTTCGCACCACCACCCGCTCTCTTCCTCATCGAGCAACATCAGCGCAACAACCTAAGTTCTTAACGCAAGCGCCATTTTTCTCGAATTAAACTATGGATTAGATCCGAACGTGCTATTCAGCTGCCGAAGCCGTCGTTTGGATCCAATCCAATCCACCAAACGCGCCACGCGACGTCGGTCTCGTAACGAGCGATGATCGCTCCAAACTTCCGAACATCCGTCGCGTTCGGCGCTTAGCAGACGACGTGCTCGGTTGCACGATGATTGACAGGAGGGTGTCGTCGTTTTGACGTCACCAAAAACGAGGCCGCGCCCCGCGGCTGGCGACGTTGGCGCGGAGTAGGCCAATCGCACGCGCCGGTAACCGAACGAATGCGCCGAACAACGATCTCCGATCGCAACCTTGGACAAAACTTATTAATATTGCAATAAAACAACGCAAGGAGTGAACCCGCAATATGACGACATACTGACACCGACAGCAATTTCGCCCAGCCTTCTTTAAACCTCCCAACTCGCTTTGCTAAAGCACCTTATGCATATTATTCAAACTTGAAACACTAATTTGATAAAAAGTGTTTCAAGATCCATGCGATGCGTTTTGAGTACACTATTTGTGTCGGTGCTATAGCTATTTGGGACGCTATCTTGGCATGTTCCGACCGCTCGATGAAAGGTTCGTGCTGCGACATAGTATACCGCAGGCTTCAGTGTGCGTGTTCCTCATCATTCCTACGGTGTATCGCGACGTAAGTATACTGCACCTCCACTTTGATCCTCCGAACGAGGCGTTGCTTTTCGGCGCGCAGGTTCTCCGCCTGACGCTTGGTGTTCTCGTCCTGGACTGGCAGTTCTTCCAGCAGGGCCAGGTGCGCGTCTTTTTCGCTGATGGCCGACGACAGCGCCTCCAACCTGCGAGCCACTTTACGTTAGACGATATAAGAGCCAACCAAACCGTGCGGTGACTCGTTTTTTTTTTCACGGTCATCGGCCGCGTCATGCTTAATACGCCAGTTCTGAGGTCGCCGACACTGACCAGTAATATGCTCGGTCAGTACAATCGAAAAGTCCACCTCGAAACATACGCTGCTTGTAACTTTCTTCTGACGAGGGTTAATTCAGGTGTACGCTTTGAATGAGATAGTTGTTGTGTACGCCCTAATAGATCTATCCTTCCTTTCATCCTAAAGAAGTTCTGTTCTTTAGGTTAACGCAATAGCATCGAGCAGATAAAAACCATGATGTGCACTTCACATGTCCACTTCATCCTGTACTTAAGAAGCAGCATATTTTTTAACGTGATACTATTAAACTGTTCGATACGAGACCAGCGGCGTTGCAACCGGGTTTCGTAACGCGCGCCGATCCGGGAGGCAACGCAAAAGGCGTAGTTGGGCGAACCCTGCAGCCCGGTATTTTGTGGCGATGCCTGTTTCGATGCTAATGCTTCTGCGCGATTTTCGCGTACGTGAGTTGCCGCGTTGTGGCCACTCACGAGTGATTCCGGCGTAAGTTAACGATATGTTCCATAGCGATGGTCTTGTGGTTTGGAGCGCGGGCCGAATCAAAGGTGTCGGTCGGCAGATACTAACATCGGGGCACAATGTATTGTTGTGCCATTACCACAAGCCCGGATTCCGAATCTGCAAGATGCAGAATTTATCCTGCGAGCGCCCTTTGGACAAACCCGGGGCTGCGCCGAAAGGCACAGCGCCCTAATTCTCCCTTGACAAGTCAAGATGCTGAGCCGTCAGGCAGTGGTGTCCTCCGGAGAAGCATCGGCGGGCAACATGTTCAAACGTGTCGCCAAGTGCCAGACAGCCCGGCGCCGTACCTCCCCTTGCCTGGAGGTCACCGCGCCCGCCAACTTTGAACGGGGTGGCCAGCGCGGTCGCTGGTTGGACCTCTCGGACGACCGTCGAGTGCTCACTTTGTATTGGGCCGTTTGAGTGACAATGGTTTCTGGGGGCTTATAAGCCGCGGCGCACCGCCTGGAAAACCGGATCCGCCGACCCACCGGGAGCAGAGTGCCGCTCTCGACTGGAGTGAGATGTGTCACGCGTTTTCGCCGGACGTCGCCGTGCGGGAACAGTCGCGTTTGCTGTGAGCTCTCGGCCCCAGTGCCGATCCGATCATGTCCAGTATAATAACCTGTATATAGTGTATAAAGTCCCTTTTGCTATTCTCACCGACGCCTGACTCGGAGTCTTCGCTACCAACGCTCTGTCACGAAACGGGTGACGAGCGCTACGGGACCACCTCAAAGTCGTAATAGTGGTGGCACCGGTGCAAAGTCGTAACAGTATGTATTCACAAGGTTCTTAATCGGGTGACTATAGTGGACGTTGTGGACTCGTAGACAGCAGTAGTATATTTTAACGTTATAACCCGCAGGTTACCGTGAGATAGATTAAGTCACGAGGACGTCAGTGCTATCGCATTACAGCCACTCGAGTGGACCGTGAGGGCCTGTGAGTTTCGTATTTAATATTGAACAGATTTCCGCTGTGTGAAGAATATTAAATTTGGATTATCTAAAGTATACATCTATACTTTGCTCAAACCAGGAAGCAGGGATCACTAAAATGCAGTATCAATTCACTTTTGGGCTATAAAAGAAAACAACTAATGCTTTGACACCCGATGGTGATTCACCTGGAAGCATTTCAACCTTTTTAACGGACTTGCAGAAGAATTCCGATACCTTACGAGCATGTGTAGCTAGCCAAGTTGTTGAACAAAATAAAATATAAAAAAGATACTGTGCAAGATAAGATGTTAAGGCTTATGGTATGCAGTTGTAAGAACTCTGGCGACCGAACACCGTACTTTACTTGTATTTTGTCCCGTGGCTTCTTTTTTATCGCTTTTATTTTGCTGAACTGCATGACTAAAGTTGGTTGGGATACACGGTATGTCATAAAATAAGTATACGTATGGCCCTCGCCCTCGGAATCACCCCTTTTCCGTCCTCCTTCAATTTCAGTCCTGCGCGAGTTCAAGCACATGTCAACGCATTCAGTTTTCTGCTTTACATTCGACTACTCTGCGAAATTGAACACGAAAAAAATAAAGGCAGTAAGCACAGCATACGCACATCACTGCACTGCTAATCCTGGCGACGAACCTCTGAATTAAGACGCAATGCATGCGTGGTCACTTTTGTTCTGTCTCCGCCCGTCGCAGGCTGTTTCACCACCAGGCTTGCCTGCGCGCACCTCACAAGTTTTTGAAACTATAGTTTACCTGTTCTTGCAGGAATTGCTGTTCCCATGTGCTAAGTTTGCCTTACAGGCAGGGGCGTAGTCAGGGTGGCGGGATGGTGCGAGGGGGAGCACACCGGGCATGTCCCCCCCCCCCCCCCCCGTCTCCAAAATTTGTTTGCCTGAATGCTGAGAAACACACTGGACAAAACTGTAACATTGTGCTTCTGGTTCTCGTCGCGCGTATATTTAGCGCTAGTTAACAATATTAAAACAGGATGGCCCTTGCCCTGCCGTTCTTCCCCCCTCCTCTCCCCTGCCCTTCCCTGCTCGCGTCCCCGGTCAAGTGCGTGCTCCCCACCCAACGAAAAAACATTCCTGGCTACGCCACTGCTCGCATGATCACGCTTTCGCAGTTTGGAGGTAAGATAATATCGTTTACGACATTGCTCACTTCATGTCGTAGAGCTCGTCCAGGTGGCGCTTCCGTTCCGCCCACATGGCCTTCCAGCCAACGTCCTTCATCTGGAACCTGAGGTCGGGGCAGCTGCCGCAGCGGACGCACTCGCTGCTGCTCTTCGCACGACGAAGTTGGGCTTCCAAGTCCGTTACCTGCGAGATAGCCAAGAATGAAACTTGTTGTGATCGAGGCACGAAGAAGGAAGATGCCGGTCAAATTCGTCACGGCTGTAAGATTTTGGAATATCTTCAGAGTTTTAAAGAAAGAAGAAAACAGAACAGGAGGAACACCGGTGTTAAGCTGAAGCTCTTTTAAGAATTCAGAGAAATAAAATAGGGCAGTAAGAATGTTGATTCTCAGCCTATGTTCTTCAAATTCAGTTGAAGACCAGCGTTTCTCATGTCCTGTTCCCTTCGTCTGCTTTTACTGCTGTTACGTTTCGCCTACAACGCGCGGTAATGCCGGCGCGGATGCAACGGACGCCGGGGCTTCGTTCAAAGCGGCGGACATTTTGGCCCGTGCGACGCCGCCGCAACGCCTCCCCGCCAAGCGTGTCCAGGCGTGTTTCAGTGCCACGTGTCTTCGTGTGTGCGTGTGTGTGTGTGTGCCCTCGCTTGTCAAAGCGCGGCAGCCGGGGAGCGGAGTTCCCCAAATGAGGAGCCAGGTCTCTCGGCTCGACCGTGCGCGCCGTCGTGTGGGCGCGTTGGCGATGCGTCACTGCACTCGGTTCACCATGTCTCTCGGCTCAACCTGTCTCTCGGCTCGACCGTGCGCGCCGTCGTGGGCTCTTGCTCCGCCGTCGCGTGGGCTCTTCCCGTGACCTTCCCTTTTGGACCGCGACGCCGAGGGTATAAGAGCAGCTGCCCCCGGACGCCAGGAGAGAGGCTCCGATTTGTACTGTTGAGTTACGTGCTCTCCCGTCTCTCCACTTCGGTCGACCTGACCGGCCGCTCTTTTGCTATGTTAGAATAAACAAGTTGTTCTGTTACCAGTCTTCTCTTGCTTTGCCGGGACCTTCGGATGCTTCCAGTGCCCCAGGCCGCCAGGCCAACGCTACCCTTGGGGCTTGCGACCCATTGGCAATAACGGGCGTCAGCACCGAGACCCCAACAACTCGTGCCAGTGGTGCGATTCCTACAACTGGTTGCCAGCGGTGAGATCGCGACAACGGAGGCCAGCAGCGAAGAGATGCGGTTGACTGTATGCTGAGCAGCACAACGACCATCCGGGAGCAGTGCAACGAGCCCTGTGTGATGACTGGTTGCCTGCAGCGGAACGACTGCGCTGAAGTCTTGGCTGCAAGGTTTGGTGAGTGCGGGACTTTCTTCTTCTGAGTTTTGCCAGGCTTTTGTTAGTGTTAGAAACAGAGCTGGTAATTGTGGTTGTCGTTGCTACCGGGTTAGTTTGCGGCAAGACAATAGTAGGCAGTAGAGAAAGCAGCATTCAGAGCAGCCATGGATTTGAAGTCGTTGCGCAAACCGATATTGCTGGAGCTTGCAAGAGAGTTGGGTCTGGATGTCTCAGACAAACTCAGAAAACCAGAACTGCTAAGGGCTATTCTTGAGTTAGAAGCTGAGGATGACGAGCTGTCGGAATGCCTTGAGACCATTGAGGAGAGGGAGCGCGAACTTAAAGAGCAAAAAGAGAAACAGGAGCGCGAACTAAAAGAACAAAAAGAGAAAGAAAAAGAAGAGCGCGACCGTCAACACGCTTTGGAAATGAAGGGTCTCGAGTTAGAGATGGAACGCGCTCGTAATGGAAGTAAGGCACACGGTGCAGGAGAACGAGTATTGTTCAAAATGACTGACCTGATGCGGCCGTTTAAGCTTGGAGAGGACATTGGTTTGTTCCTGGTTAACTTTGAGCGAACGTGCGAGAAGCAGGGGTTCTCTCGGGAAACGTGGCCACAGCGCTTGCTCACTTTGCTACCCGGCGAGGCGGCCGACGTAGTCGCTCGCTTGGAGAGAGAGGAGGCAGAGGATTTCGACAAAGTGAAATCGAGTCTGCTAAAAAAGTACCGGCTGTCAGCGGAGGCGTTCCGTCGGAAGTTTCGGGAAAATGAGAAAGGCAAAAGTGAGTCATATACAGAGTTTGCGTACAGGCTTATGTCAAACATGCAGGAGTGGCTCAAAGAAGAGAAAGCGTTTGGTGACCACGAGAAAGTTCTGCAGTGTTTCGGGCTAGAACAGTTTTATAGTCGGTTACCTGAGAACGTGCGGTACTGGGTCTTGGATAGGCCAGACGTTAGTACGGTGGCTCGAGCCGCTGAGCTAGCCGAGGAGTTTGTGACGCGTCGGGCTCGCGGAGCTAAGGACGGTCAAAAGGGTGAATTTGGCTCCAAGTTTGAGAGGCCGAAGTTCACACCCATGAGAGCAAAGGGGGATACACGTAGTGCGGATGCGAGTGAAAGCAGTCCGACCGAACGTAAGGAGACGGCGGCAACCGAAGCCGAACGCAGAAAGCGGTTCGAGACGAGGCAAGCGCGCGTTTGTTATACGTGCCAGAAGCCGGGTCACTTTTCGGCGCAGTGTCCAGAAACAAAAACACAAGTCGTGTTTTTGTCTATATGCAGCACTGACGAGAACATGAAGCTTCTCGAGCCTTACATGCGAGACCTCCTCGTGAACGGGAAAGAGTGCCGAGTGCTTCGCGATTCCGCAGCTACAATGGATGTAGTTCACCCCTCTTACGTAGAACCCGATATGTTCACGGGCGAGTGCGCATGGATCAAGCAAGCAGTGGAAGCTCATAGCGTGTGTCTGCCGGTAGCAAAAGTGCTTATTGAAGGACCTTTCGGAGCACTTGAGACGGAGGCCGCAGTGTCATCTATGCTGCCCCCCCAGTACCCGTACTTATTTTCGAACAGGTCCGATCACCTCCTGCGCGAGAAGGGGCTTTTGTTTGGTGAGGCTAGCGTTCAGGCCTTAACCAGATCGAAGGTTCGGGAGCTCGCTGCAAAGGCGGTAGTTGCGGGGCCAACGTTGTTGAACGATGAGAAAGGGTCAGAGGCGCAGCAAGCTGGTATTCAGAGCACGCCCGAACTGAATAAAATTGAGCCTGTAGCGTTAAAGGCACCAGATACTGGAGAGGAAAATCCCGACACGGGAAAGTTAGAAGAGCTGTCTCCAGATTTGCTCATCGCGCCTACGTCAGACGGACTTAACAGGTTGCTAAAAGTCAGCCGGTCGGCTTTGATAGCCGAGCAAAAGAAGGATGGCAGCCTAGAAAACATACGCTGCAATATCAAGGAAGGTATCGCCAAGAAAAATGCTCGCTTTGTGGAAAGAGGTGGGGTCCTGTACCGGAAGTATCTAGACCGCAGGGGAGTGGAGTTCGATCAGCTGATCGTGCCTCAATGCTATCGTCAGGATCTGTTGCGCTTGTCGCATGGGGGTTCGTGGTCCGGACACCTAGGAGTTAAGAAAACTAAGGACCGTCTCTTGCAGGAGTACTATTGGCCAGGGTGTTTTCGGGACGCAGACCACTTTGTGAAGACATGCGACACCTGTCAGCGGGTGGGCAAGCCAGGGGACAAATCGAGGGCGCCGTTGAAGTTGGTACCTATCATTACGGAGCCTTTTAGACGGCTCGTTATTGATACAGTGGGACCTCTGCCGGTAACAGCCACGGGGTACCGACACATTTTGACTGTGATCTGCCCAGCGACAAAGTTCCCTGAAGCAGTGCCGCTTAAAGAACTCAGCTCAGTTGAGATAGTCAATGCACTACTGTCCATCTTTGCGCGAGTTGGTTTTCCTGCAGAAATCCAGTCAGATCAGGGCACAGTGTTTACTAGCGCTTTGACGACAGCCTTTCTCGAAAGGTGCGGGGTAAGGCTGTTACACAGCTCAGTGCACCACCCCCAGTCGAATTCCGTGGAGAAGCTCCACTCCGTCATGAAGCGCGTGTTGAGAGCATTGTGTTTTGAACATCAAACTGACTGGGAGCTGTGTCTGCCTGGAGTGATGTTTGCATTAAGGACCACGCCGCATGCGGCTACGGGGTTTTCGCCAGCTGAGCTGGTGTACGGTCGCTCGCTGCGATCTCCGCTTCGCATGCTTCGAGAATCATGGGAAGGCAGGGGCGACGACCCAGTCGTGGTAGAGTACGTGCTTAAGCTCCTCGAACGCTTAAGAAGGGCACAGGAGTTGTCAGGTGAAGCAATGGCAGAGGCCCAACAGAGGGCCAAGGTTTATTATGATCGGACAGCCAGGGCCCGTCGTTTTGAGGTGGGCGATGAGGTCATGATATTGCGCACGTCGCTAAAGAACAAACTCGACGTGCAGTGGGAGGGCCCAGCACGGATTGTTCAAAAACTGTCGGACGTTAACTACGTGGTGAGTCTGCCAGGAAAGCGGAAAGCACAGCAAGTTTACCACTGTAATCTGCTCAAACCCTATAAGCAACGGGAAGCAGTGGTGTGCATGATGGTAAACGTGCCCGAAGAGCTTCCGGTCGAGCTTCCGGGACTAGGCTCAGTGACGAACAGGAAAGACACCGATCAAATCATTAGTGACTTAATAAGTAAAGCATCGCTGTCGCCTGAGCAGAAAACCGAACTACACCAGCTCTTACAAGAGTTTCAAGGTCTGTTCTCTGAGAGGCCTGGTAGGACTTCTGTCCTTACTCATGACATAGAACTTACCTCCCCAGAGCCAGTACGATCCAAGGCGTACCGGGTGTCACCCCGCCAGAGCGATATTATGGAGGCTGAGGTAAAGAAAATGCTACAGCTCGGTGTTATTGAAGCGGGTGAGAGTGATTATACCTCCCCTTTGATTTTAGTTGAGGTACCGGGCAAGGAACCTCGTCCTTGCGTCGACTACCGCAGGCTTAATTCCATCACTAAGGATCAAATTTATCCGATCCCTAACATCGAGGAGCGCCTTGAGAGAGTGAGTAGCGCTCAGTTTATTTCCACCCTAGATCTTGTCAGGGGTTATTGGCAGGTTCCACTTACAGAAGAGGCTAGTAGGTATGCGGCGTTCATTTCACCAATGGGGACATTCCGTCCTAAAGTTTTGAGTTTTGGTTTGAAGAACGCGCCATACTGCTTTTCAAGCCTCATGGATAAAGTGTTGCGGGGACAGCAAGAATTCGCTTTACCGTATCTAGACGACGTAGCGATATTCTCCGCATCCTGGCCTGAGCATATGGCCCACTTGCGGGCAGTGCTAACCCGCCTGCGCGATGCGGGCTTGACAGTCAAAGCTCCCAAGTGCCAGTTAGCACAGGCCGAGGTTGTCTACCTCGGACACGTGATTGGTCGGGGTCGTCGCCGCCCCTCTGAAATAAAGGTGGCCGCTGTGCGAGACTTCCCGCGACCGCGCACGAAGACCGATATTCGGTCGTTCTTAGGTGTCGCCGGCTACTATCAGAGGTACATCCCCAGGTACTCTGATATCGCGGCTCCCTTGACGGATGCTCTAAGAAAGACAGAGCCGCAAACAGTCGTCTGGGATGAGACAAAGGAAAGAGCTTTTAGCGCCCTAAAGAGCGCCTTAACAAGCCAGCCTGTGCTACGATCGCCCGACTACACAAAAGGGTTCGTTGTTCAGTGTGATGCTAGTGAGCGAGGCATGGGCGTTGTACTGTGCCAACGGGAAAATGGAGAAGTAGAACACCCCGTCCTGTATGCTAGTCGTAAGCTGACGAGTCGTGAGCAGGCGTATAGCGCCACCGAGAAAGAGTGTGCGTGTATCGTGTGGGCCGTTCAGAAATTGTCATGTTACCTAGCTGGCTCGAGGTTTATCATTGAGACGGATCACTGCCCTCTCCAATGGCTGCAGACCATCTCTCCCAAAAATGGCCGCCTCCTGCGCTGGAGCCTCGCTTTGCAACAATATTCCTTTGAGGTGCGTTACAAAAAGGGGAGTCTCAACGGTAACGCCGATGGCTTAAGTCGAAGCCCCTAACGTGGGAATCAGCCTCAAAATTGCTTGTTACTGATGTTTTTCTTCCTGAGGCAGGATTTTTAACCTATTGCTTTTGTGTAGTGTTTCAAAGTGATGATGTGCTTTTTAGTGCAATTTTTCCGATTTGTGGACGCGTTCTGAGTGCTGCTAAACTACTGTAAGGAACTAGGCAGCAGCATAAAAGGGGAAAGAGCCTGGCAGGGCTTAGTGAGGGTTGTGCCGTGCTTGCTGACTGAGCGGTTGACTTTCGGCGTAGTTCTAACGCTTGCCGGAAACGAGAACAAAAATGTCAACTCTCCCGAAGTCACTTTGCAGTGTCCTGTGTGCACCTGAACGTGAGAACGAGGCCTTCTCTGTGCGCTGCGCTCAAGAAACGCCAAAGGACGCCCGACTTCGGTTATGAGCATCATCGAGCGACATCCCTCCGGACAGCGGATGCAGTCCCCTGACCATCGGGATCTCCTTCCCCCGGCGGGGCGGTCTGTTACGTTTCGCCTACAACGCGCGGTAATGCCGGCGCGGATGCAACGGACGCCGGGGCTTCGTTCAAAGCGGCGGACATTTTGGCCCGTGCGACGCCGCCGCAACGCCTCCCCGCCAAGCGTGTCCAGGCGTGTTTCAGTGCCACGTGTCTTCGTGTGTGCGTGTGTGTGTGTGTGCCCTCGCTTGTCAAAGCGCGGCAGCCGGGGAGCGGAGTTCCCCAAATGAGGAGCCAGGAGGTCTCTCGGCTCGACCGTGCGCGCCGTCGTGTGGGCGGGTTGGCGATGCGTCACTGCACTCGGTTCACCATGTCTCTCGGCTCAACCTGTCTCTCGGCTCGACCGTGCGCGCCGTCGTGGGCTCTTGCTCCGCCGTCGCGTGGGCTCTTCCCGTGACCTTCCCTTTTGGACCGCGACGCCGAGGGTATAAGAGCAGCTGCCCCCGGACGCCAGGAGAGAGGCTCCGATTTGTACTGTTGAGTTACGTGCTCTCCCGTCTCTCCACTTCGGTCGACCTGACCGGCCGCTCTTTTGCTATGTTAGAATAAACAAGTTGTTCTGTTACCAGTCTTCTCTTGCTTTGCCGGGACCTTCGGATGCTTCCAGTGCCCCAGGCCGCCAGGCCAACGCTACCCTTGGGGCTTGCGACCCATTGGCAATAACGGGCGTCAGCACCGAGATTCCAACACTGCGTTAGCAATTATGGTCACTCCAGGCGCATTTCTGCCGTCGCCGGCACCTTGATGTTCCGTATAAAGTGAACGGCCGATATTAGTGTCGCTAGCGGGCATTACGCTGTATGTGCAAGTGAAAGCGTGAGAGCGGACCCGGAGATCGGCGACTCAGTCTCGCCTGTGCGAAACGGAGGAAAAGCGGGGAAGAAGCGCGCCGTCTTCCGCCGCGCGCGAGGCACCCAGCGTTGCGAGGCACCGCGGAGGGGGAGGGAGGGGGGGAAGAGGGGAACGGCGTTCTACTCCCGATGCAACTGCGCATGTGGCGGCTAGGCGCGGTCGCACGCGCCCGTATTTTGAGAGCGATCTGCGTTGAGGGCAGAGTCCTGGTGCATCGGCGGCTCGGACCTTTGTGCGTGCTGTGTGTTCTCGGCGCTCAGTTTTGTTGAAGCAATAGACAGGACGAAGGTCAGCTCGCTGCCGCTGCCGCGTTTCCTCAAGCCAGCATTTTGACAGCGAGTGTCCGCGGTCACCGAGCGTGATGTGTTCATGTTTGCCGCGTGCGCTGACACAATGATTGTTAATTTAGTTAGTATACCCATGTTTACAAGTTTATAGAGCCGATAAGACTACTATCCTTATTTCCTGATAGCTGTCCACTTGGCACCTGCACGCGCTGCCCACGGGAGCCGCTTCTCAACGCCACCACTTCACACGCGCTTCGTGGTCATCCAGTCTCTCTCTTCATATCGGTCTGGCTACGCCGCAGCACATCTGCTTACTTAGCAAGCTCATGGTTATTACAATTCATATTGCTCCTAGAGGCTGCTAGCCTTACTGCATGTAACATTCAAATATGTTGCTATATCATTAATTGCCTTGCCTTTGCAGCGAAAGTGTTACTTTATTTAAAGTGCGTTGTAGATATTCAATAATGACAAGCTTTCAAAAAAAAAAAAGGTCCAATTTTCTGCATTATTTACACAAGAAGCTTCACAGGAAACACAATGTACTGATTATTGACTCGGTAAGGGATCCCAATCCCAGTGTAAGGGACTCCCATTGCTGAACCAATGGATAGCATGCGCGCAAATTTCGTTCTGAAGCGGTGCGCGCTACGTGATAAATTTTGCTTAATCGCGACATAGAAAGCGGTACTTGCCCGTCTGGTCTAAAAAACAGCACTATGTTCCTTTTTTTTTTCTCCTCTTTTTCTCATCCGATTGCGCTCTTACACTCAACAGGGGCGTGATAAGGAAGCCTCGAGCCTATGCTTTGGTACACGTATACATGCATTCTTAGCAGGGAAATGACTTTGTTACAAAAAACGCACGCCTGACGACCTCACAGAGATTCATAACGCAACGCTCAAAGCAACACTGCGAACCAAAGCACAGATACAACGTCTATAAAATGCCTTCTCCCGGCATTTATACACGCCTAACACTTTACATTTCACACGTATAGTTTATACTTTAACAAAATAATTTATGTGCCCGCTTGGTAGGGAAAAGAGTGTGACGCAGCTGAAGCTCGCACAACGTCCTTACAACGAAACTTGAAAGGGAAACAATATGCAATGGCAACACATTTTCCTGGGCTTCATGCTTTTGCACCTAACGGTTTATCCTCGAGCTTAGAAGGGAACCGAGTTATTTGAAATGAACGCTCGCACGATGGCCTCACAAAGCAGCAACAGTCAGGGGCAACAGAGAGAAGAACACACTGATGCAACGTGCAAGGGCGTACGGTACCGTGTCCTGGGCCTCCCGCAGCAGGGCTTCTTGGCGCACCACCTCGGCCTCGCTCTCGGCGGTGATCTCGACGCTCTCCCGGAGGGCCTCTTCCAGGGCCTCAATGCGCTCTCGCTGCCGTGCGACTTCCTCCTGCAGATCGCCTCGACACTGTCAGCAACCCTCGGGTGGCACCGGCTTCGGCTTGCGACTACGGCCCAGTTCCAGGGTCCCGCAGCCTCTCCGAGAACAGCTCAAACTCAGTGCGACACAAACCGAACCAAAAAAAAAAAAAGAAAAACAGCGCGAACCCCAACTCAATCGCAAACAAAACCAGAGATACAACAAAGGAAACGTTAAACAAATGCAGCCCCATCCACAGGGCAAACGAAAAGATTCAAAAACAACGGAATTGTAACAAACGGCTTTTTGCTCCCTGCACTCCCCAAACGCCCATATTCATCAAAGCCTTCAGCCTGCATCGACGGACAGTTAAAAAATATCATTCTCGGGCTTTACAACAGGTGTCAGCAGGCCGCTACTGTAATAACCCTAAAGTCGACGCCCGAACGTTTCGGGGACTTGCCCAGCTAAGCCCAAGAAACCGGTTGACTCGCTCAGATCGTATTAACCATACAGTACAAGTTGGCTGCGCACCGCAAACGTACACACACACACGTGCTTATAGAACAAGCGAAAAGTGAAATAACGCTGCAACGCGTTAACGACGAGAGATACTTATAGTGTATATGTATATGCAACATGTAAATGTCCTTCAGCGCCGGCGAGAGATCCCGTCTCGTTTCGTTTAAGGCAGTATAGTTAGCTTTACTCCCCGGCTTCTCGGTAACCGACTCCTCGTATAATAGTGCACGCTTGTAGGCAACTGCGAAGGAGAAAATAAAGAAGGAAACGAATCTCGCGCGTAGGTTTTAGTGCTCGGTGTTCACCGTTAGATGAGAGGCAAATCCAAAGACTCACGATACCTCCTAGCATGCATCGTTCCAAGCCCGAAAACCAACGCCCCAGCGTGAGTCTCAAACGTCAACAGAGAATGTGAACGTAACGAAACGAACATTAGAAAAAACTCGAGAAGAAACCGGCTGGACCAGGCCCCTGCAAGAGAACGATAGAAGGCAGCGCAGATGACATTCGAAAGTTGCGGACACTGACACATGTTAGACGAGCCTGAAATGAATAGCAAATTTGGCTGAGCGAAATAAACGCAGGGTATTGTTTACCAGGGTAAAAAGTTCGCGTAATGGCAGGAACCCTTCAAGAAAGGAAATAAAAAAAAATTCTCGCAATTTTGGAGCAGCTCCTTATATGCTGAAGCCAGCATCTACGCTTGTGCAAGTCACAACCACTTGAGTGCCTTTCTTTAAGAACTGTTCTAAAGATTACCCACAAGGCGTGACGACATTTGAACCTCCTCCTTCCTTCTTATTCTTATTTCGTCCTCTTCCCCAGGTAGTGTAGGCTAGGGCAGGGTAGTCAACTGGGCGCGACGCTCCTGCATTTCCTTTTCTCTCTCTGTCTCTCTCTCTCTTATCGTGTGATTGCTCCGGATCCATGAAAAGTGAGGCTTTACATCACTTCTTGCAGTTCTTGCAGGCACTGCAATGACTTTACTAACCTAGAACATATGCTCTGGCATTGCCCCTCGTTGCGAGGCACAGAACACATCAATGAGGACAAGTGCCTCTCCGCTATCAAGAGCCCCGATGCCGGGGCGCAAATATGGGCTGTCCAGAGGGCCCACGATGCGGCGGTCGGGCATGGCCTGACTGTCCCAACGTGGGAGCGGCCCGCAGCGCGCTGAGTCGCGTACCTCAGGACCTTCATTAAAGTTTTGCATCCATCCATCCAATTACATCACTTTAAACTTTTACTATCTAGCTGCTTGTTCATTAAGTAACTTTTCTTTCGTGAAAAATAAATGGGATGACTACCATGTCCACAGAAGAACGCGAGGCTCGGCCCGTCATCATCTGCAGGCGTGTAAGATGTCACTGCTTGCTGTTCTCTAAAAGCTTCCTCCTTTATCAATTTCCGCAGTGGAATATCTTACTTCGCGGCTATTTTGTGCAGGGTATGATCTCGGCGATAATCTGAATCCTCAATTCTTACTCATTCAGTGCTTTATTTTTTCCACCTGTCTTGTGTCAATGTTACCACAAACGCAACCCGCCTATGTCGTGTCTTTTTCCGCTTTCTTTTCATTCATGTCAACAAGACATTGCTTTATTTTTATACTTAGCACAGAAAACAAACGACCACATGAAATTTGGAGACGCCAAACTGCTTTGCTCGCTTTTGTAAGTTTGCTTCTTCTAACACAACTGAGCTATGCGGTGAAATAACCTTTACAAAACACACTGTCAAAAGATTACTTGGAGATCATCGGTGTGAGCAATTGTTAATCCACGGAATTGTTTATTAGTAAGAAATGTCGTCATTGCCATCCTGTTCATACAGACCACTATGGCGTGTGAACGCCTATTCTGAATACACACACAAATTCGCAAGGTTTATATTTTTTTACGTAATAGCGCTTTTGTGATCGGCCGGGCCCATTGCTCCGATCCTTCATGCTTAGACACATGCATCTATCTGGTCGATAGGACGCCAATAACGCTTTGTGACAGTTTTTAGTGAATCTGGTACCGTGAGGTGACTGTGGCCGTGTTCACAGAAACGCCACAAAAGTGGCACTAGCAACTGCAAGAAGCTACAGGCTCTTTTATTAGCCTCCGAAATGCTCGACGCGGCAAAGACCACCACGCTCGACCTGAATGATCATTGTCATGGCCTGCAATACTGCCAACAATCTCGGAGGCAACTGCGTAAGCGGGGAAGTTCATGCTGTCGCCAGCGTTGCGCTAAGTTACAGTTTCCAGCGAAAATAGCTGGCAATAGCGGTTTTCAAGGTTCATGTCAGGGCAGCATTTCCTGCCTCCATTTGTTGATCATGTGACATCAGTAGACCTGTGAATGGGCTCGGGCCGGCCAAAAAGCCCGGACCCGGCCCGGCCCGCGGGCCGGGCCATTTGGAGATTCTCTTAGAGCTGTGCACGGGCCGCAATTCTGAGCCCGCGCCCGTCCAGGGCCCTACACTACCACAGGCGGCCCGGTCCGGCCCGACGCTAAAGAAGCCAGAGTTCTCCCTACCCGGCCCGGCTCGGCCTTGGGCCGGGTCAAGGCCCATCCCGGGCCCAGCCCGGCCTGCAATAAGGCGACGCGTCGAGATCGGGGAACCCGACCGGTCCGTCCGAGACATAGAAAGCCTGGCCCGAGCCCGGCCCAAGCCCGAATAAGAGAATCTCCAAATGGCCCGAGCCCCGCCCGAGCTCGTGCACAGCTCTAGATTCTCTTATTCGGGCTTGGGCCGGACGCAGGCCAGGCTTTCTATGTCTCGGACGGACCGGTCGGGTTCCCCGATCTCGACGCGTCGCCTTATTGCAGGCCGGACCGGGCCGGGCGAACTCAGGCTTCTTTAGCGTCGGGCCGGACCTGGCCGCCTATGGTAGTGTAGGGTCCGGGCCGGGCGCGGGCTCAGAATTTCGGCCCGTGCACAACTCTAGACAGCAGTCATGCGACGCTTCACGTAACGCGCTCTGCAGCCATTCGAACTCACTCATGCTACTTCAGGCGCTAGCTGCTGGTTTCGCGGCCGATAGAGGCATCTGAGTTGATTAACATGAATACGCTCAAATGGCCAGAGAACGCATGCCGTGGAGACGTCTGCCGAATCTCGCGACGCCTCACTCTGCCACCTGCCATCGCTTTTCCGGAGAAACGACCGTTCAACCATATCGAAGGCTCAGCTTATGGTGAATGTATTTCTTGCAGTGACGCGCAAGAACGCGGCAGCACAGGGCCGTCTAAGATCATCCAAGGTTATCAGGCCAAGAAAATTATAAACAGGTAAAGCTTTCCTATAGCCCGCTTTCCGCAAACCTGCCGAACAGATAGTCTGGACAATCCCAGCGCCTCTCGGCAAAATTTCGCTCGTTACACATTGGAGAGCTCGTTGAGGGATAGCTACATGCCATCTCACAAAGAACAAGAACAAGCAACAAAAAATTAACAGACGGGTTGACTCACTTGAGCTTTGGAAGCTTCTCGACCGAGGTCTCCTTCTCTCCGGCGAGCTTCGTCCATCATCTGGGCGCTTCGCGTCTTGTCTGTCTGCTGGCTCCTCTTGAGCGCGTTCAGTTTGCTGTCTCGGTCCTTTAGCGCCCTGCGAACACAGAGGCAGGAGGTCAACAGGGAGAACACCGAAATGCCACCGCGACAAGAGTACTTAAACCCCAACAGAATGTTGCAGCATCCTGGCCTGTAAATGTACGCGATTAGAACAAAGAAAATACGATCTTTGAATAATGACGTTTTGATGCAGTTCTAAACAACAGTTGTTCACAGTAGGTGGTCGACAATACAGTAGGTGGTCGACAACAGTAGGTGGTCGACAATACAGAACAAGGGATGCCTCTTGCTGGAGCTACCATTTCGACAAGGAGACTCGTTTACGTCGGAACAAAGGCAGGCCCCTTCCTTGTCGGAACGTTGGCTCCAGCATGAGATATGTCTTGATCGACCACTGTGGACTTGTGTGAGGTCGTTCGAGTGGTGAAAGAAAAGTTCTCGCACTCTGAGTTTGAAGATTCACCGAAGAGGAACATTCCGTGATACTGCAATCATAAATTACGTTACTTGAATAAAAAAAAAACGGTCACCTTGCCATGACAGCACACTTGGTCAGCAAGAGAACTGATGGAAACGAAAGGCACGCGGCGACGCGACCCCCAAGTGCACCAGCGCGCCTTGACATAAATTATTTTGACATCGTTTACATGGGAATACACAGTGTTTCAGCTAAGCCGGGCCAAAGTTAAAAGCAAAGATCCACGCATGGGTTACGACAATGCAATCAACTTAGTATTGTTTCTGCCCTCTAGAGCAACTTAAAGTATTTTTTTACTATGAGCTAAAATATATTTCGGAAATATTTGGATATTCATCAGTATGCTCTACAGCTTTTACTTTGGAGGCTTCTATTTATATCACTGATTTGAATGTCGCTTAATTAATTATTGTTTGTTATTTACATCAGTTCATAATAAATAACACTTTCACTTGCGCAAGAGGAGAGCGAACGACACTAAGTTGGTTGAATGCTGGTAACTCACAAGAGGAAGTTTGCCATGACCTTGCTGAAACAATCTGTAGTTAGCGGTAATTGGAAGTAGATTACGTTCTAAAGAAACCAAAGACTAAACCTGGAAAGCTTTGAGTGCTTTGCCTGCACCAAAACGATCGAAATGCAAGAAAAAAGAAACGCTTTAAGCTCAGTGACGTCATGCCACCGCCCCAGCTCAGAAAAGGTTTTGGTGATTCATTAAAAAAAAGACGTAAATTGACCTTGACTTTTTCTCCGCAAGGAAACAACCCTCTACCTACAAATAAATGAAAAGACACTACCGAAAAAACACAAGTGCCCAAGTGAACTGACTCGGTGTCGCTCACTGGTGTCCTCTCAGATGTGCCACAGAAACATCGCTGCAATAGCGGTTCTCCCCGTCTTCCTCTTTCCCTCACCCCCAGTGTAGGGTAGCAAACCGGAGGCTCGTCTGGTTGACCTCCCTGCCTTTCCCGCTCTCTCTCTATCCCCGCCTCGCTACCCGGGTGTCTGTGCGGCACTCACTCTTGCAGCTGCTTGATCTGTGCGTTGAGATTGACCTTCTCTTCCTCGAGGGAAGACATGATCTGGAGCAGCCGCTCCAGCTCGGCCTCGTTGGCTCCTCCCGTCGGAGGCGGCGGTGGCTGCCTCGTCTCCAGTTCGGCGCAGCGCATCTTCAGCTCGGCCAGCTGCCGGACCAGCTCCTGTTCCGTCTCCGTGCTGCCCGCCTGACGACGCAGAGAAAGAAAGCGGTTAAGTGGACAGGTAGGCGATGACGCCCGAATACGAAGACGTCAAAACAGTGATACGTGCCGGCCAAATATTCATCTCTTCAACAATGTTCGAGACAACAACGAGAGAATAAAAAAGCATGGCTGAGGCTTCGAATACAGGTGCATGTTTCTGGTGCAGCCTTGTTGTTAAGATATGACACTTATTGTTTTAGCTCAACCAAATTCTTAGGGCCGCGTCACTGCCGGTGCAACATCGCCTTCCGTTTGGAAGGAAGATAAATAACTTGGTAACTGTAGACAGTCCACTGACAATAGCCATTCGCGCCTATTCCTTCTGAGTTGATTCCAATTCTATAGATGTTCTATAGACAAAAGTACATAAAAAACTTAAGGTTTACTATACACTGTCTAAAGAAGTTTCTGTCAGGAATACATGCTGGAGCATTTGTGCAATTTCAGATGCCCTGCAACCCAAGAAATTGAGAGGGATAGTGCTCCTCAATCCCCTGAGCTTCGTAGGACGTGCGAGTGCTAACCGCTATAACGGTACTAGCCGCTCGTAACTTCTGATTTAGGTGAGCCGAAAGGAAGCGAACGCTTAATTAACAATTTACCAGCGATCGTTGATCTCCGGTAAATTGTGAATCACCGATGCGAGAGCACAACCACCACGGCAACAAATCACGCAGAAAAGGAAGCTACAGTGTCATCACGTTTGCCAATGCTATCTTTATCATACGTAAGTGCTGCATACATTAACCGTATTTGTTGGCTCAAAGTAGAAACCGACGACTTAGAAACCCGATGACGTCGGGAGAATTCCCACTGAAGAGAAGGCTGTTTCACGCGAACATAAGGCCTACGTATTATAGCTTTGATAATGCGTGCACGCCTCTTTAAGCTTTAACGGGCGCTAAATATGAGATGTTGTTTATGGTGATGATGAGGAGAAGGAGGAAAAGGAGGATGAGGGGTGGAGGGGGAAAAGGTAGTGTTGCTAAAGATGAGGCGCCATGAGGACATGCACAGAGTGGGAAGAGCAGGCGAAAGACCAGGGACTGCACAAACGGGACGCAAAGGATGCGAACGAACCTTTTGCAGGGCAGCCTCTGCCTGCTCCAGCTTCTCTTTCTTCTTCTTGAGCCTCTTTTCGAACTCGTCCAGCTGCTTCTGTCGGTCGTCGAGCCTCTTCCTGAGGGCCTCGAGCTCGGCTTCCATTTTGGGGTTCGCCTGAGGCTGGGCGCCTTTCGCGCGAAGGTTCTGGATCTCGGTCTAGAATGGAGCACGCAACAATCAGCGGCCGCTTCTTACAGAAAGAGATATGCCTATTGAGAGACTATCACGCAAACGGCTCCTCGAGTTGTAGCGTGCAGATTCTACATGCGTACTGTGCCAGAGATAGCATGCAGCGAAAGGGGAAAACAAAGTCAGGGTGGTCGATCACAATAGCGTCCAGTTTGCTACACTCTGCGTGAACACGTTGAAGTGCGATAACGCCTCAAAAATTTCCTTGAGAATTTGTGGCAATATGGAAAGGACGGAAGTAGCTACTGAAAAGAGCCCAATGCAATCTTGTGAAACACGAATTCCATACCCCTATACAGCTGTTTTTTCCAGCTTCCGACGTCGTAAAATGCTTGCTCATTCAACACGCAAAAACCTGCACAGTTTCGAGGTTGTGTCAAAGTGAATGTCCTTGGCCAAGCTTGGTACATGTGATACCGTCTAGTCACGATTATGATCAGTGCGGCTTGGTGCTTGCGCTGCACCGCGAAATACCACAAATTCAGGAGAGAAAGAACTGCGTTTAGTCAATATCCCGCAAACGCTATCGCAAAACGGACTACGCACAACAAAGCCAGATTTCCTGCTTTCGAGCAGACGATGTAACGATCTGGCCCTTCTCGGCACATTTGTAAAGCATGAACGCCTTTTTTTGGACAGCAGTAAGCATAACATTTCATCTTGTGCAGCCCATAATCCCTCGATTACTGAGTCTTCACCCATCATTCTCGGCCGCTTTACAACTTCAGAAAATTCCGTAGGCTTCTAACGTGCCACAGTTATTGCTTTCTCGGTAAACATACCTTACGATATAAGTCACTTCACTGCAAGCTTTGCCTCGAACAACAATCTCGAATCAAGTCATTGAATGCGGGCGCTAGTTAGATCTCTTTAGCAACTACCGGAACCAAACAATGGTGCCGATCAAATCAACATGCTCCTTTTCCTTGTTGGTTACATGCATCCAAAAATAATAACGCTGACACTGTAAAGCTACTCACATGCCAACAAGCATGCGCATTGTCAGAGAAAACTGAAGACAAAGGGAAATGAAAATCATCGCGCTAGTGCATGGGCAGAACAAAAGCAAACGCATTTCCAAAAAGACAAACACTCAATAAAGGATCAAACCAAATATCACAAAATTAGCCACAACTTATAAACAGAGATGACTGTAATACTGAAAAATGATAACGCAACTGAAGATGAACCATTCACCAACAAAACAGAAGTAATGTGCCACTAAGACCAGATCCGAAGTAACGTAACGAACGTGCTGGGGGTTCATTCGTTGACGAACACAGGTGGCGCCACTGACCTCCCTCCGTTCGATCTCTTGAACCAGTTTCTCCAGCTGCTCTTGGAAGCGATCTCGCTCCACCGAGAAATTCTTGATTTCCGCCCTTGACTGTTCCAGCTGCTTCCTCAGCTTCGTTGCTTCTTCCCTCTGACATTCCATTTCCACTTGCATCCTGTCCAATTCTCTCTGCAGCTTTTCGCGCTCGCCTTCCTTCATTGCACCGGCGGCCTGCTGCTGGAGTTGCTGTTGCTGCTGCTTCAGCATTCGGTTTGCCTCTCTCAGTTTGGTAGTCTCGGCGTGCGTCTCTTCCGACTGCTTCTGCGCGTGAGCGGCTGCGTCCAAAGCTCTTTCCAGCTTTGCCCTGAGCTCCTTGTTCTCTGTCTCGAGCTTCTGCATCTGCTGGGTGCTCTTCTTCAGTTCCTTGTGCAGCTGTTGCAGTTCTTGCTGCTGCTTTTCGATCTCACCCCGTATCCTCGCGTCCTCCTGAGCACGCGCAGCGGTGTCCGTGCCGCTACGTCGCTCCAGTTCCGAAACCAGCTCCTGCACTTCGATCTGGAGCCTGTTGCGTTCCTGGGAAGTCTTGCGCAGCTCCTCCTGGACCATCTCGAGGGTCTCGTGGAGCCGTTTCGTCTCCGCTCGAAGGCTTTCCTGTTGGCTGCGGTCTTTCTGCGTGCTCTCCTGCACACTCGCGATGTACCTCTCGGCGTCCTCGACGTCCTGTTTCAACCGCTCCACTTCCATTTGTAGCCTGCTGTTCTCGCCGACCGTCTTCTGGAGGTCTTCCTCGGAGCGACCCAGAAGGTGCCTGAGGCGCTCCACCTCCGAGGTGCTCTTCTGCCGGTCCCCTTCGCTGGCCTCGTGCAGCGAATCCAGTGTCGCCTGAGCCTTGTTCAGTTCTGCGAGAAGCGAGTCCCTCTCCTGGATAGCACGGTCGGCTCTCTCACGGAGCCTCTGACATTCAGCTGTTAACTTCTCCATCTCCTGGCGTTGCCGATCGTCTGATGCCGCAGTGGCTTTTTTCAGCTCGGCCTGCGTAGTTTCCAGGGCTCTGCGCAACCGCTCATTTTCGGCTTGGTGCTGGGAGCGCGCGTCTTGAAGTTTCTTGACTTCGATCTTGGCGCCTTCGTATTTGTCCTTGGCTTTTTCAACTTCGATGTAAAGCCGTTCAATTTCATTAGCGTGCGCCTGGCGTTCTTCCTGGGTGACACCCTTCTCTGACCGTGTTCGGTCCAGCTCGGCTTTGAGCTTCGCGTTCTCCTCGCTTGTCTTGTTCAGCTCTGCGAGCGTCTTTTCGTACTTGTCCCGCATCTTCTCAACATCGATACGCAGCCGTTCGAAGTCTGCTTGAGACTTGTCTTGGGTGCTGTGGTATTTGGCCATTTGCGCCTGGTAGCGTTCCAGTTCTGCCTGCTGGCTCTCTTTCTCAGATTGAAGGCGATCTTTTTCGTTCTGTGTCTTGCGCAGCTCCGTCTGTGCCCTATCCAGTTTCTCGTACAGCTTTTCCAATTCCACTTGCATTCTCGCCAGTTCTTCCTGGGACTTCTCGTGATGCGTTTGGGTCTTCCCCACTTGCGTTTGGATGCGGTCCATATCTAGAGACATGCGGTCTACCTCGGCTTGCAGCCGATCGCGCTCGGCTTGAAGACGGCGCGCCTCCAGCTGTGCCTTATCCAAACGATCGCGGGCAACTTCCAGCTCGACTTGACAGCGATCGAGGTCCTGTCGTGTCTTCTCTTCGGCCTCTTTGGTCTTGGCCAGCTGGGCATTTGTTCTCACATACAGGTCCTGCAAGCCTTCGAACTCTTCCTGAGAGCGCTTGTGATCTTCCTTGGTTTTAGCCAGCAGGACCTGGGACTTGTCTAACTCCAGGGCCAAGCGGTCTGCCTCCGCCTGACCCTGGTCAAGGCGGGTCTGGGCTTTGAAGCTTTCCGCCTGTGCCCTGTCAAGCTTCTCGCGGAGCTTGTCCTGTTCCAGCCTGCACAGTTCCCTTTCTTCCTGGGCCTTTTGCAGCTGCAGCTGGAGTTTGTCGGCGCGGTCGCGCGCTGCCCGCAACTCGGCCTGTGCTGCGTCGGCCTCGGCTCGTCCTCGCTCCGCCTGGAGCGCAATCTTGTCGTGCCTGTCACGCATCACCTCAAACTCTGCTTGGACGTTCTCCCGCTCCTTGTGCGCCTTGGCTAGTTGGCTCTGGAGTATTTCCAGACGGTCCCTCAACGCGTCCGCTTCGGCCTGGGCGCCGTCGCGTTCCTTGTGCAGCCTCTGCTGCAAGGCCAGCGCCCTGTCGGCCTTCTCCCTCGTCTGCTCCAGTTCGGACTGCAGCGCGTCCTTCTCCTTGTGCGCCCGCTGAGCGTGCAGCTGAGCCTGGGCCAGCTGCCCTTGCAAGCCCTGCACCTCGTCCTGGCAGCGCTCGCGGTCGGCAGCCAGCCTCCTCGTCTCGGTCAGTGCCTTGTCCAGCTTCTCCTGCAGCCTGTCGGCTTCCAGCTGCGCCCGGTCGAGCATCGCCTGCGTCTTCTCCTGCGACACCTGAGCCTTCGTGAGACCCCCTTGGACGCGCTCCAGCTCCGCCCTCAGCGTCTCCGCCTCGGCCAGCGCGGCGTCCCTGTCGGACTGGCCTCGGGCCACGATGCCCTGCACGCGGTCGTACTCCTCCTGGAGGGCCTCCCTCTCGGCCTGCGCGTTCTCCAGCTTGGCCTTGAGCCGGTACACTTCTCCCTGGGAGCGCTCCAGCTTCTCCTGCAGCTGCTCCTGCTCGCCGCGCGCCCGCTCCTGCTCCGCCTGCGTCATCCTCAGTTCAGCTTGCGCCCGGCGCAGCTCGGCCTGCACGCGGTCGAGTTTCTCTTGGGTGCGCTCGTCGGACGCGTGCTGCTGCTGCTGCAGCGGCAGTATGCTTGTGGCGCTCCGGTACGCCGACGACGTCACCGTGGGCTGTTCGAGGCGGCCCACGTGCTCGCGGAAGCGGTCGTTCTCGAGCGACAGTCGCGCGTGCTCGCCGCGCATTCGCTCCCAGTCGGCGGACGAGCGGCTCACCTCGGCCTGGATCTTGTCCAGCTCGGCACGCGCCTGTCCCAACTCGGACTGGGAGTTTTCGAGACGCGCCTCCAGGCGCTCCTTCTCGGCGTTGGCCTTCTCCAGGCGGCTCTGCAGCTTGTCCATCTCGCTCTCCAGCGCGTGCATCTTCATGCGGTACTCGGCCAGCTGGCGCTCGTGCAGGTCCCGCTCCTCATTGCGCTCCTGCTCGGCGCGGTCGCGCTGCTCGCGCAGCTGCACGATCTGCTTGTCCTTGTCGCCGATGGCCTCCTCCAGGCTGGACAGGGCGCCCTCCGAGGTCGAGTGGTGCGCCTGGATCGCCGACAGCCGCGCACGCGCCATGTCCACCTGGTTGTCCTTCTCCTTCAGCAGGTCCTCCAGGTTCTCGATCTGCGCGGTCGACGGAGGGTGTTTTCAAAATGCACTTATTTGTGAGCACATGCCGTGGGAAAAGGTGATCGTAGGGGAAGCGCAACTTTTGCATGGCCTCCGAGATTATCGGGGAGTCGCAGGCCACATATGCCACAACCACGTGATTTCGCAGGAAAAGTGAATCAAAGCGATTTCTAATTGCGAGAACGCCGCTGCTCAACCTTGCATGTCACGTAACAGGAGAAACATTAACAAAGCAAAGCGTTAGTTCGGGCTAGTTGGTTGTCCATACTTAATGCTGTATTAGCGCCAAATTTACAGAAAGCACAAAGGGACACGAACCGGACCTGTCTTGTTCATGTCCCTTCGTGCTTTTTGTAAATTCTGCGCTAAGACAGTATTAAGTATGGAAACATTACCCATTGTAGTCATATTTATTCCAATAAAATAATGTTAGTGTCTGTTCCTAATGCAAAACTTCTTGTCCCGCGTATTATTAAGTTGAGATGTTCGTTCATTCAACGCAGGATGTCATTCAACGACATTCAGCAACTTGTTAATGCAGCTGGCTTCGATGAAAATGATTCCGAACCATAATAATTTTAGTTCTTTCTTTAACACACACAACTTCTCGGTTGTCGTAAAGTTGAGCTAATGCCAGTCAACAATAACAAGTTCAGCCATGACAATATTGAAGATAGCATATATCATGATGGCATGGACTTGCGTGTTTCTAGTTCAACATGCACTAATTCTGGTATGAGCCAATTACAGAGAGGTTCAGCGGTAGAACGGAGGTAGTACACTGGTGACCGCTTCCACCTTGCGAGCTATTTAAAGAACGACATGAACTCTGCCTAAAATCCACTAGTGAAGAAGATAACTGAGGTACTTATCACTCCTCAGATTGTTTCTTTTTTCTGAGTAAATAATAATGGTCATATACGCACCTTTCTCTGAAGTACGTTGATTTTTCGGTCCTTGATGTCCATGTGATCTCTCAGCTCCTGCAGTTCTTGGCTCAGCTGGTTGCGTTCTTGCGTCGCCGTGAGCGCCTGCTGAGTCTTCTTCTCTATTAGTTTGTTTTTCTCCTCCAGCCGCTGCCGCAGTTCTTCCACCTGTCAACGTGTTGAGGAGTGAGTTGACCACCACGCAGCATGCGGTAACATGATGCAACGCCTTCAGAACCAAGCTAACTTCACTCATCGTTAGAAATACTGCGACATAAATAGTAACTGAAATCCAACCTCCGAGGAAAGGTAAGGTTTCTCGGGAGAGTGAGGACTCGCTTTAGTAGATTGCTACTGCCGCATATTAGACTTATATCGCGAAGCATTTCCCGCCCTACCGATTCAGCTCGCACTGACGGACAGGAGCCAGGAGCTGCTGGGAACATATGGGTCCCGTAACTAGGGAACCACCCCGTCTGGTGTGCACGACCGATTTATTTCAGGCCCAATAAATGTTGATTCATCATCATTCCGCGAATGGCACTGGAACGCTAACGTATAGGCACAACCGTCTTGCTTCGAATCGTTAATCTGCACACAAGCTAGATTGTGTACATGAGGGCTTGTATGTATGCATGTACGCATGTGCTTACAACGTACGTGCGTACCTGCGCGCCCGTATGTCGGCGAACGAAACGTATACGGATCAGGGATTGCGCGATAAAGCTGATTTTCTCCTCTACCTGCGAATGTAACTTAAAATTGAGGACTGCAGTCCGAGCTTGGCATTGCGAACCTTCCATCGTACTCGCCACATTTCGTTAATTACGAAGAAATTATGTTCCTTCAACGACCCTGTTGTCCGTATATTTTAACTCACGCGGCTGCGTAAGCACACGCACAAGCGCGCGCACACATTGTCGTAGACGGTCGAAACGCTGCGACGA
This sequence comes from Dermacentor andersoni, assembly GCF_023375885.2. Classification (NCBI taxonomy): domain Eukaryota; kingdom Metazoa; phylum Arthropoda; class Arachnida; order Ixodida; family Ixodidae; genus Dermacentor; species Dermacentor andersoni. The sequence continues at coordinate 58,523,102 of NC_092819.1, read as the reverse complement.
AGCTGCTCGCTCGTTGATGCTGTCTCCAATTGGTCGGGCCGGCGGACCGTGTTAATTGTATGTCCAGTATCAGGACTCGCGGGCATCGGCTTTTACAAATAGCTCTAGCGTTATAGGAACATGTCTTTTTATAATATGCACCCCCAGGAGGCCGAAAATGCAAGAGGTTTGTCCCTCAATTTCGTGCTAAGCTTTCCTCATTCGTATTGCCCCGTAAAGAACATAGCAGTTCTTAATTGGAGAGCCCTAGATCGAGCACGTCATTCCAAAATTGCTCGATTCTTATCTGAAATTTCGCGTTCGGTTTCCATCTATCCAAGAATGTTGCATATATAAGCAGGTGTACGTGCGGCCACGTGCACGCGCTTGTTTCGCACGTGCCGTTTAGCGACACCAAAGAAGAAGGAGGCGGCAGCATCAATACTGACGTCAGCCTGCAGCATGTTGTAGTGCTCCTCCTTGGCGCACAGGGACTCCTTGAGCACGGCGATGTGGCGCTGGTAGTCGTGGTGTTGCTCCTCCAGCGTCTTCATCTTGGCGCCCATGGCCAGGAGCTCCTGGTCGCGCTTGTTCAGCTCGATCCGGAGCTCGTCCAGCTGCGACACACGACCGCCGGCACTGGATTAACTCGCGCATGTGCAGACACCATAACCTCATAGAAGTAGTTAGTCTTTTGTTGGGATACATGGCGGAACGTTGCTACATAGACCACAGCAGCGAACTGACCATGGGCCAGAAAGAAATGAAAAACCGGGCAGAACATTCGCAGAAAGATGGAAACTTGAAATGATCAAAGTGCAGAGGCCGAAGAAGTGACGTCTAAGGCAAGGGGAGTGAACGAGTTTCCTTGTCGAAACGTTGCCTAGCTCCACCGACATTAATTATCCGGCCACTGCTGGTCGATAGAAAAAAAAAAAAATACAGACTTTTGAAAATAGGCATGTACATTCGCGAGGGAAAGTTTGGAGGCTAATGGTGCCACAAAAAATTATTTGTTCTTCCCTGAATAACTCGCCGGACCTTTCAATGAAGTTATCATTATTCTTTTGGCATTGCATTGAGATGTGGTATGCAGCTGTCCTAGAAAGAATTCTTTTTGCTGATGCCGTGCTCTCTCCAAACTGTTGCCGAAGACTACATACACATAAGCGCTCATGCTCTGATTGTATTTAAAGCTTTTTTCCTGTGTTGTTCTTTCTCGTGTCGGCTTGTTTGTAATAGGACAATACGTAATCTGTGCAGCCTTATGTCGTCGACATCGCATTTAAAGCAACAGGATCGGTAGCTCAGTCTGCATCTTTTCGCACTTCAACGAAGTGCGTTATCTCTCCTTTAACATAATGTCATTATAAAAAGAGGCAGGCTCCAGGACAAGAAGACAAGAAGCATTGATGTTCTTGCCTATCTGTCTATTTGCATGAGCGAAAGAAACAGGCTCTGATTGATTGATTGATTGATTGATTGATTGATTGATTGATTTATTGATTGATTGATTGATTGATTGATTGATTGATTGATTGATTGATTGATTGATTGATTGATTGATTGATTGATTGATTGATTGATTGATTGATTGATTGATTGATTGATTGATTGATTGATTGATTGATTGATTGATTGATTGATTGATTGATTGATTGATCGATCGATCTGTGGGATTTAGCGTTCTCTAGTAACACAGGGGTTATGAAAAATAAGGGGCTCAATCTTTAGTAACAACCATATACGAAGCTCACCCGAAGATAGCCAAGAAAAACGCAAACTAACTGTCCCTGTTAAAATTCATATCTACAGCTAATAAAGGCACGAAATGAAAGTGGAAGAACTTGAAAATAACGCCTGTTGTTGCGGGAGCCCTATCCACAATTATTCTGCTATTAAAGGTGTGATGCTTATTAAAGATGCTATTAAAGATGTGATGCTGTTCTGGTATTAAAGATGCGGTGCTTATCGCTAAATGTGACCGCCACTTGAAAATTAATTGTACATTTTCTGTTTAAAACAGGTAATTTTCTTCATGATTTCCTAGGCTTCCCTCTCTCTTAACTTCGTACGCTTCTTTCTGCATGTTTGTCTTTTCACATCCCTTATCAATACTACAATTTGCTTTTACTATCGTTCCTTTTCTGAAACGACTCAAGGTGCCATCTTTCCAAGTCCCACTTTGAGATTTTCACGCCATTTGCTCCGCCTACTCACGTCACTGAAGCATATCTAGCGGTAGCGGATGAAACATCTTATTAGACAGGAAGAACAAAAATGTTTCCTCGACCTAGTGCCACTGAAGAGACACCGGAGGTAAAAACAATATAAAGCGATAAAAAAAACACAATAGGTAGCTTGAAAGTGTTAGAGAGTTAAGGAGCACTGTGACTTGCCGGTAGATTTGCAAATTGTGCTCTCCTCCGTAGCCTTTTTGAGAACGGCGAAGGGAGGACGGAAGGAGCGCTAAAGTTGCACGTTGGGCTTGTTGGTATATCATGATGGAGGCAAAAAGCGTAGCGCATCAGAAACAGGACAAAAGACGAACACAGACGACACACACGTTTGGCGCTAACACAGCGACAAACGTGTATGTCGCCTGTGTTCTTCTTTTGTCCCGTTACTGATGTGCCACGCCTTTTGCCTCCATCGGAAGGAAGAGGAAAGGTTGGACGGTAAACCAATACTACACTTCTCTGAAGAAAGAGAAGGGTGGCGGTGGATGGGGGTGGATGGGGGTCGAGCGACAATAAATAAAAAGGGGCGATGTAAATGGGAAAACGCGCAGTCTCAGGTCGCGTAGTTTACTTTGGTATCTCGCCATTGGTGCTGTTCCGACACTTTCGATAACCAGAACGAGGAGGCAGAACACAACTGCCGGAAATCGTCGAACGGCACCGTCATTTGCGAAGGCATCACGTAACAATATATATATATATATATATATATATATATATATACCCTGTGGCACAGGCCTGAACTCTGCCTCTTTATTTGCCAAATACAAATGAACGTTCCATCCCAGCTGACTGTTCATCAAAAGCATCACTCTGGCGCACTGAGAGACGAGACTAACTGGAAAGCTAATACAGTTCCAGTACATTTTCGGGACGATTATCTCAGAACTCGTACTATTCCCGACACTGCTGCTAAACGGACATGACTTCATTACTTCCTGGTTTAATTTCAGCAGTTACAAGATGTGCTGTGACATAAATAAGTATGAGACGTTATTTCAGAAATCTTGATAACTGCCTGTTGTTGCATCGTGGTTTCTTGCACACGCAAGTCTGCTCATTAAAGTAATATCCTGGAAAAGGTGGAATCACGCTACATGTTACAATTCTTTTTTTCTTTTTTTTTACTAATGCATCGTATAAGTACGGCACACACGAATACACGGCACACATAAACACTCGAGCGACCCGCACGGAATCTTGTTGAAGTAAGAAAGTGTAACAAGTGCAGAAATCTTCACACATACTTGCGCACGTTCGCATGCCTCCACGTTCACTCCGAGTCACGCAACTTACCGGCTTGCGAAGAGACTGAAGAACAACTGAACCGTCAAAGTGAGAGCCGAGGGAAAAGACTTGACGTGTCACGGGAAGCACACGAACGCAGATTGTATTGTTCAACCTAGAGCGGCTGGCAACGCCTTATGCCAATACTAACGTTGCGTTCCGATCTCCGGCACAGACAGTTATTTCGCCGCCTATACGCTTGACAGCTGCCATCTTAAGTTGTTAAGAAAGTTAAAAAAAAACAGTTCGTGCTTGTCGTTGTCTAGCGAGCAGGCGACACGGGAAGAGTGATACAACGAGAAGCTGCGAGTTGGCGTGTAGTCAAGCAAGCACTGTTGACAGGACTTACGACGACAGTGTTGAAGGCTCGTTGGCGTGGCCGAGGCGTCGAACCTAAAGTGCGGTGCTGTTTAGAGGATCGTTCGAGAAAACGCACGTTTTCGGCAAAGCGGTGCGTGCGAGTCGGCAAGTGAACAGAAGAGGTTTGCTAACAGTCGTCTCAGGTGTGGCGTAAATCAAGCCGCAGTATGCGTAGCCTACCATAAAATTTGAGAAAGAAAAAAAGAAAGTGACGTTTACTGTTTCTACGTCATTTGGAAGAACGTTGTTCGCAACGAGCTTTCGGTTTGCTTCGGCGTCGAAAACGGGACGCCAGGCGAACGGTGTCGAAAAGTGTTCGCATTGCTATCTGCAGGGAATTTGTATATCTTATATCCCTGTACGTGTAATGTCACTCGCAGCGAATGAGATTACATCTTAATGCCATTTTTGTTGTTCCTACGCGGGCATGGTAAATGACATTCATAGCTAATAGCATTCGCCGCTTGAATGAGTTTCCCGAGCACATACAAGCGCGACTTGCGTAATCTCGACGACAGGGGCTTGGCAAAAAAATTACAATATCGATCAGTTAAAACGAAATGTAATGACAGTAAAGGTTGCCATAATGGCTGTTATGAACATTTTTAATAAATTTATGGCGTACAGCACGATAGTTGATGTTGTTTGTGCAACTATATTCTCAGGACGACCGAAAGCTGAGTTAGTTGGTAAGGATTCATAATACAAAAAATGGGTAAGGCGTGCAGACACGGACACAAGAGTAGAGAAAGGGACAACGTGAGCGCCGATTATCAACTGAAGGAAGCACTGAGGCGAAAAAAAGGAAAGAAGACACAAAACTCATCTGCGCATGCTCTAGAATGGTAGCGCCACGTGTCGATCTGATACACGTGCCGGTCTACGTGAGAGATTACGGTTAAGGCATTTGATCTCTTCCTTATGTAAGGTAATCGAAGGCCGACTCACGCACGCACTTCCGCCGTTATTGATATGCCATGCCTCGACCACAAGACGCGTATCTTCATTCCTATTCCTGTACAATATCGCACATTCATTTAACTCAGGCGTGCATTTACAATCTTGGCAATGTAAGGAAAGATTAGAAGGCGATCCACCGGTTAACAACATTTTATGTTTCATTAGTCTCTGATTCATACTCCGCCCCGTTTGCGCTACGTAGAAATGGCCACAGGTAAAGGGAACCTTATATACCACCCCCATACGAAGGTCAGTAAAATTGTTGTTCTTGATGTGCTTCCCTGGACAAATATATGTTCTAATAGCCTTCTAATCCTTCCTTATATTGCCAAGATTGTAAATGCACACCCGAGTTAGATGAATGCGCGATGTTGTACAGGCATAGGAATGAAGATACACGTCTTATGGTCGAGGCATGGCATATCAATAACGGTGGAAGCGCATGGGTGAGTCAGCCTTCGATTACCTTACATAAGGAAGAAATCAAATGCCTTAACAGTTATCTCTCAGTAGACCGGCACGTGTACCCGATTCACACGGTGTGCTACCATTCTAGAGCATGCGCAGATGAGCTTTGTGTCTTCTTTCTTCTTTTCGCCTCAGTGCTTGCTTCAGTTGATGGTCCACTTATCTGGCGTCCCTGTCTGCGCGCCGTACCCCTTATTTTGAACCATATTCTTGTTCCCAGTCTCGACTGGACGCTAGCGCCTTTTGTCGGCCATGTTTACAACCGCTCGTCTAAGCGGTGCCGCGCTAAAGCCTATCCACCAACCAAGGAAACTAACTCCGCAGCTTCGTCAGCGTAGAATGAGAAGCGAGAAGCGCACCGGACCGACGACGAGACTCACGCGCTGCTGAAAGTGCGGAAGACCATGCTCAGCGATTTGCGCAGAGCGAAGCGCAACCTGGAAGTGTACATGTCAATTGCCGAGTGTCTGCGTGCGCATGCTGCCGATAAACATCGCCATCGATTGCGAATGCCATTTTGTATACCCGTGTAGACAGGGAACGCGAGAACGCAATGACATTCTATACGAATGTCATTTACGGCGCCTGACGATGAGCAAAACGAGAACAAAGTGAAAGGTGTACTTAACTTCTTCAAGGCCTTGAAGAAGACAAGTCCACTTGTCACAACGTTGGGCTCCTGCTTTCACCGTGTTCTCGTTCTGCTCAGTGTCATGCACCGTAAATGACATTCATACCGAATGTTATTGCGTTGTCCACTTGTCGAAACGTTGGCTCCTGCTTTCGCCTTGCTCTCGTTTTGCCCCCATCGTCTTGAATTTCCACCTCCCGCCTTCCTCGTGTTTTCCCTGGATTTACGGTGCATGACATTGCACGTGCCGTGGGACAGGGGTATTAGATTTTAAATTGGCAAGATTTGGTTGCCGGAACGAGTTGGAAGGCACCCGAACGTGGACCTCCATATTCTCTTGTTAGTAGAGGCAGCCGTGCACGGAGGATAAGATCCCTCACGCTGGAGCTCCACCCCTTGTCAGCTTTTTAACTTTGTCATATCCACAGCTTCGCTCGCGATATTAAAGAAGCACGGACAGGCGAACCATGTCCGGTGCAAATGTCCGATTTCCAATGTCCATGTCCGATTTGAGCCTCCTCAGTGCAAAGTTACCACAGGCTTCTCGGGCGATATGATTCCGGTGACGATCGCGGCCTCGTCTTTTCGGTCCGAGGGCGGCCGTGAGAAGCAGTACCAGGATTTTGGCTGCATTGGGGTTATACTTATGCTCTCGTTTCTTATTAGTACGCAAGAGTCCAAGAGCTTGATTGCTCTTAAGCGCAGTTATATGTACTGTGCTATTTCATTTAAACAGAAAGCGAAACTGAAGTCATTAAGCAAAACATGAGTATGATGCGAATATTCTGCTTTGTCTGCAAGGTCGAAAATAAAATCCAATTGCAAGGTGTTTAAAAAGCCTTCTTCTTGTCTACTTTCCATATCTGTACGTGCGCTTCATGTAATAATAATAATAATAATAATAATAATAATAATAATAACAATAATAATGTGATGATGATGATGATGATGATGATGATGATGATGATGATGATGATGATGATGCGTAACGAAAGAGCCAGCTTCTTTCTGGTCATAGGTGAGCTGTGTCTGAAGCTGTAGAGGGATATATCCATTGTATTCATCACGAGACATTCAACCGCGATGCATATACTCATTAAGGTGGTGAATTAGCCTACTTATTGAGGTTCCATGCTTGACATCAGCGCCAAGAAAAAATTAAAAAAAGATACGCAGAGAAGCGAACCGGCAACACGAGGGATTGCGTCTTCTCAGTCTCATGTGACTTTCCTTTTCCTGCCGTTTTCAAGTGCTGAACATATATGCCAAGTGACCCCACGTGACCGTATATACTCACCGCGGCGTCGTCCGTGCCGGTGACCAGTTGCGGCGTGTGCGCGTTGAGATCGGCCCGCGTCGAGCGGGTCCTCTGTTCGAGCTCTCTCTCGAGCAGATCGACTTCACTTTCCAGGATGCTGATCCGTGCCTCCTGACCAGCACAAGTGTGCACAGCGCATGCAGGGAGCAAGGAGGGGAAGGGGTGGGGAGGGAGAGGAGTCTCTGGAGCAAGCGCAAACAAAACAAAAACGAAAAAAAAGGGGGACACGAGGCCAACAACCTAGAAAGCAAAGAACTTATCAAAGCCGCGGAAAGCAGTGACTACACTACGGCAGATGCAGGATGGTAGGGTAGGATTTGCTGCTACCTATAGGCTTCGTGCAATGCGAGTCACTGTGATTTGTATAGGCTCATGGAAACAAGGTAGTAGTAGCTTGTCTTGCCCAAATTAAATCGCTACAATTGGCGTGTTTGTGTAGCTTTATTCTTTTTCTACATTATTTACGATTTCTTTGACTTCCTATGGGTTTATAATGTCCTTTCCACCGTGATTCCTCAATTGAATAACAATATTTTTACAGTTCTAGCCTCTCGATTTATCTTTATTTGAGTCCGTCCCATTGTAGCATGATGGAGGAAGCCGCATGGCCGCTTCAATTCGAATCTCGTTACTGAAAATCGGATTGGAAGATTGAATCGGAAGATTGATTCAGGTGGTTTCAAGTCCCAAAAGTAACACGGGGGCTTCAGAGACGCAACAGCGGAAGCTGCGGATCAATTTTGACCAGCTAGGGCTCTTCGAAATGAACTTGAATGCAAGCACATGCGCGTTATTACATTTAACCTACAACGCAATGCCACAGTCGCTGCCGGGAGTCGAACCCGCAGACACCGCCCACTGCAGCAGAACGCCATTGCCACTGAGACACCCCAGGCGGGTATTGAAATTGAAAGTTTAAAAACCCATGCGTCATTTGTGCAGCGAGAGCTTTAGCAGTGTACGTTGCTCGCATCTCACGCTTAGCCTTAATGCTTTCTGCTTGACGTCATCGAAAATCGTGTCATACATTTAAAGAATTGTGCTAGGAACAGGTGTCTGGATAAGGATAACACAAGAAGTCCACTACAAGGCACGAACAAAACGCAACCATGCTCATGGAGTGACCTAATCTCGGGGAAAAAAAATACGTGCATCATAAAGGAACAGCGAGCATGCGGACTTGCATTTTTCACAAACGCTACGACTGTGCACACCTACGCGCTGCTCTACAGCAGGAGCCATATTAGCAACTTGCACAAGCAGTGCATCTTATTGAATCTTGAAAGTTTGCTTTTCCGATCCATATCTGACCGAGACTTAAAATAAGAAGACCCGTCTTCTCGTATTGTCCAGTGAATCTCAAGCAACGTACCTTGGTGTCCAAGATGGCCTCCATCATGGTAATGTGGTTTCCGTACGTAGTACGCAGCTCCTCAGAGAGGGAGCGCCATTGTTCCGGTGTGGCGCAGCCATCGCCGGCCGTGCGTCCAGCGTCAACGTCGTTCTCAACTCCTCCGCGCTCCAGAACACACTGCTCTTGCCAGATCGTCAAAGCAATGCGTTGTATCAAAACTCACGAAGTCCTATGGTTCGGCAGCAAAAGCGCGCTGTTTCACGTCTAGTGCTCAGTACAAGTTTGCACTTTTTTATGGCAGCTGGTTACGTCTACGCAACGTCTTTGCCAATATGGACTCGTAGATCAGCTTTTTCGCTTTTAGGACTTACGTTGATGAGGTGCTGAAGATTTAAACGACACTTACGTGACCGATGTGAGTGATGCCGATGCTTCTCGTCATGCCAGGGAAGCCAGCAGGAGACCCCGAAAACGTATTGTTAAAGCATGCATGAGAATGATTCCGGGGGGTCCCGCAAACAAAACATCTCTTCGCCGCAGCTTTCTGCAACGGTGAAATGTGACTATGCAGATATTCGTGTGGAGCTCGGCCTGAATTTTTCGTTAATTTTAAGCGGCACTTCGCTGTACCTTCATGGCATTTGTCAGAGGGGGCCCTTGTCAAACGTTTACGGCCGACACCACCGTGTGGCAATTTACTACTCTGGGATGCAGTGCGAATCAGGCCATTCGAATCGTAGTCAACTTTGTTGACACGCGAAGTGAAATTTGATCTCATGACAAGGGCGCACACCTGTAACTGAGTGCTTCGAGAATCTTCGTGGGCAGCACGCCAGACAGTTAGTTACCTGTGGCCTACGCAAGATTTGCAATTCCCTTTTGCCCACTCTAGTGTTCCCCAAGCTGCGGACAGAAGTCCCCCAAGATGCGTCAAAGAGCTCTGCGGAGCACAACATACTCATCATATATATGCAAGCACCTACTGATGAAAGTGCCAAGGAATTGTATGCAGCGGTGCTTCTGATGAGTTGTTCGTTCGAATCCGCCCTCTACACCTTCGTTTGGAAGGAGTGAAAACTAAGAAATGGAGTCACTATCAAAGCAGACTCGATTCTTTGACGCATCCACCGACCCTGACCTAACCACTTTGGTTTCTGGTTTACAACGTCCCTTTTCAGGCTGATCACAAACCTGAAGTGGCGTCCTGCGGTCTTGCATCGAGACTACCATGACCCAGACAGATTGTGCGCGCATGTCATATTTGGTACCCCGCTAGATTTATCGCTGGTTTGTGACGCCTATTAACCCTATATATTAACATATAACTGTGTAATGAGGATACCGTCTAACAGCCGGTTTTCCGGGCGTACCTTCATGTTGTTCTTGTTGTTCTTTAGAAAATCAGCTCACGTAATGGGGCCGCTGCAGGACCCGTCAGCACATCAAGTGGTCCGTTATCTGGCAAATATACTGAGAGTCGCTGCCTATAGTACAGGGTGCTTTTGCTTGATTAGGACTCACGCCTTTCTCCTCGTTTCTTTTTCCCTTCTAATAATTATTAGTGCATCTTCCAACTTTCTATTGCAAGTGACTGATTAAGATGCCATCCGACATCGTTCATAGTCAGCATACAACTGCGACCGCCGCGTAATAATATCCCGACCTCGACGAATCCAATGCCCGCGTTCGCAATCGGAGAATCATGCGCGCTGTACACAATTAAGTGAGTTCATCGTCACAACGGAGTGTACCTTGCCAATGTCTCGGTCTCTGGTGTCCAACATGGTCTCCAGGTGGCGCGCACGGGCTTCGGATTCGATGAGGCGGCTCTTGAGTCGCTCCATCTCCATACGCTGTTCATCCAGCATCTGGCCCCCTGCGAGGCAGCGGCATTAGGACGTTTAATTTTTTATGTTTACGTTGCGACGCCCTCCAATATCTGAGTATACTGCCTCGAAAAAAGGTCACAAAGCAGAATTTACCTATGTGCTTAGTGGGCAAAAGAAAAACGGAATGATCGTCTAAGAGCGACTTAAATCCAATGCTAACACCTTTATTGTCACGACAACAATACATCCTGTGACAGCAGCACACGTGTGACAAAACACGCACTACAGAGGCACACAAAGCACATCCCTTCAACAGCTTTCACTGGGACATATTTATCTAGTAAATTCCGGGAACGGACAAGGACAACATATGTGGGTGTATCGTGGGCGTCCATCGAAGTGGTTGCCAGTAGTTAAAGAGTCTGATGGTTAAATACAGGCTATCATACAGACTGTTTTTAGACAGTAAATATGGCATACATCTCGAGCTGTTGAATACCACAGCTTAGCGGCAGTGTTGACTAATACAGGGAGGCCGAGTGCACAATACAGGCACTCAAGGCCAAGTACGCTTGACACAACATCACCACAACCATCGCACATTACACATTACACGTAGTAGGTGAATAGTGAGGTACACATATGGATTCAGCTGCACCATTACGCTCTGTCTACAGCTTTTTCTGGGTAAAACATGGGAGTGTTTATATGGCATATATCGACTTTGAACGTTTGGCTGGGATCGTGCTTCGCAGTGGACATACTAACTTGTGTACCGTGACTAATAATATGTCGTCGTTCCTCAAGACATCGTCACAACCACAACTTAAATTACTTCGCACGCCCTAAAAAGTTTATGTATTCACTGTTTTTTTCGCGCACGGTCAAGGAGTGGAATGCATTACCTGCGCCATGTATTTCATATCTAATTGTGCGAGTTTGTTTGAGAACGCAGTCAAGCCACTCTTTATGTGTAATACTTTTGTACTTCGCTTACCGCACATTACGCATTCGCTGAGTTTGGTGAATCTGCAGATTTCTTTTAAAAACCGGTGTGCGTACTGATGATCTGTCCTTTTATCATTGTCTTCATTTTCAGCGTTGCGCAATTATTTATGACAGCTAGGTGGACCATGCACGTGTTTGATTATTTATGTTTGGTCAGGGCTACCGTTACGTTAACACATGAACACATGTTAACACATGTTTCAATGTATTCTCAAGTGAACCGACGTGCTCATTATACTTGACCGCAGCATGGATTAAATAAGAAGATATCAAAAAAATTGAGCAAACCTTAAAGAAAAGAATTCTGAGAGCATGCATTCAACAGCCTTACTCAACGTTCACTTGGTCAGAATCTGGCAAAAAAAGGGCAAGAAATACATTTGAGATATATTCAAGCCTTACGTACATGTACAGTCGCGGACAGAATATTATGGACCATGAAATCTAAGAAAAAGCTGAATATCTCCGCACCCTCACAACACAATCTGGTATTTGCATTTTGGACCTCGACTAGAATATGCTAACAACGTTGTCGTGGGCAGTTTTACTGGTTACTGCTACAGGCTGCTCGGGAATTGAACGTTTTCGGAGATCCCGTGGTCCATTTTATTCTGTCCGCGACTGTACATGCAGCTCTCCCAATATTTTCATAACCTCGAAACCTGCGAAACATAACCTACGAAAGCAGCGAGGGTAGGCGGCGGCATGCGCGTAGAGCGTCCTGGTGTACTAGTGCCGTCTGCTAGGCTATTCCAATGATCCAAGCCCAACCCCTGCTCTTTATCAACACATCTGTCGTCTGCAACTTCCTAATATACCCACTGTGCGCACAAGAACACACGTGCCGCGCATTCCCGTTTGCGTTGGAGGCGGATAAGGAGTAGGGGCTGTGTGTAGAGCTTAGCGGAATAGCCAAGCGCAGCACACGACGTTGGGACAAGAGTGTGCTCTGTGCGCATGCGCCTTCAGTCGTTAATTTTTCGCAGCTGCGCTCGGCGACGCAGCGCTGACCGTCGTGTCGGTCGTCGCCCCGGCGAGATCATTAACCTCTAGGAGAGCTGTAGTTACACCTTTCGAAGATATCGCGTACGAGCAGCCCAAGTACTCATATACATGTGATATGTGTTCGTGATATGTGAACGTATGATATGTAAAGTTAGTCAGGCCAGTGCCCTGACAAAGACGAGTTCCTATGTCCAAACGATTCCAGGGCTCAAGCTTTCATTGTTCGACCGCTGTTGACGAGTTGTCTCCATCTTCCCATGGCCATTTCGCCTTGGTCGGATTTCAACTATAGGATATAGTTAGAACCTCCTGACGACCATCTCTGGCAGTGGGTCAACAAGCACGGCGAGAAAACGAGAGGAAAGTTAAACAATAAGTGGGCAGTGCAGATACGAAATTGCACCTTTCTAATACATCTGGTGCAGGGGCAGTGCATGTGACAGAGACAGTGTAGGTGATATGTATTCATACGTGTGCATACGAGTATAATATGGGATGTCTATCAGGGAAGTTCCCCAACTAAGAGAAGTCATCTTGTAGAAACGGTCTCAAGCTGAGGCTTCCATAGTTTGCCCGCTGCTGATCAAGTCGATTTCCGCCTTCCTACAAACACTTCGTCCTGTTTTGACTTCAACAAAGGAACACCGTTACAATCTGCTCAAAAACGTCTGTGAGTATCTTTAGCGACCACGTCGTGGAAATGTGCGAGAAATAAGCACGAGCTGAGTGCGCATTCAAAGTTACAGAAAACAAATTCGACAAGCACCCCGTTACACTTTGATACGACAGTCAAAGCTGATGTGGAGTCGCTTCGAGAAGTAACCTTCAGAAGGAGGCGGAAAACACGCCTTACGTCCTTGGAGCTATCACATCACCATACTGTTTCTAGAGCCTTCGGTTCTCTGTTTGATGGTTGAGTTTACAAATCCCACAAAAGGAAAGCGATGTATACCTGATCTCCATGTATGATTCGCCGACTCAGTCGTGCTTTCTTATTTTTGACTCACTGCCACATGAAAAACACTAGTCATCAACAGTGCAAGGATGCTGGACCTTGTTCGTTTACTGTCATTTCAATAAAAAGAAGAGAGACTACGGTGTCCCACCCTGTTGGCGAGCTTTTCTGCTGCTCGTCAGCAGTAATACACGCTAATATACTGGAAATGCAAATTAAACGTCTTTAGCTATGAAATAATGACATTTCGCCGGCAATCTTTGCTAACACCGAGACAAAGTAAAAACGCTTAATGCGTTATTAGACAATTACCCTCCATCGCAGTTATCGGCTGAGTAAACTTTACAAATGAGCCACCCAAACAAATGTGACAGAAATTTTGGCGATACATTACGCCCAAAAACCTTATCAGGCACAGCTTCACTAGCCTTAGCACTGAAGTGGCGTAGCGTTGTCATGGTTTGTGTCCTACTTGACTGAAATTAATTCGAAGCCTAATAAACGCGTTCCCCTTTCACTACTTGGCAGAGTTTCAGGTTGCCATTAACTTGATCCTAAGTATTGTTTTCCCTCGTGCGTTCAGGTATCCTACACAACTGAAGCTACTGCCCAACTTCATCACGTGTACAAATTTCCCTTTTGGTTGCTTTTTATGATTAAATTGCTATCCACACTGAATCGAAAGCAATAATTCCTATCTTTAAACGCTAGGGACAATTCTTTCGTTTCGTTTTCCGACAGTATATGTTCTAAGTACCCAAACTGAAGACTAGCATCTCTGCTTAACAAGCAGCAACTTGGTTTCGCATATCCTGCACTGATCAAACGAAAGCTGACCCGTCTAGTACGATGAACTGTGCTCTCGCAAAATATAGCGATACGGAAACTGTTTCATACCCTAACGATACGTGACACCGTCGTCCTTTCGCTTTAACGCTGGTCTCAACGACTCGTGTACAAGCATTAACAGGTCTTCCCGCCTCTCTCTCTCTCTCTATCTCTCTACGCTCTTACTTCCTTTCGCCTCAGAACCTCTCCGCGCTTCCTAATATGGCACGGGCATGATATGCCGTTCCCCGTCGTTATGCCAGAAGCCCCGCGGAACGCATAAATTGTCACTAATTAGCCAGCAGCGCGGACAGATCGTTAAGAGCGCTTGAGGGGAAAACGCCGTGGTTAGCATTCTGTCCGGGGCAACTCGGCTGGCCCAGGGCCGAGGCCACCGCTGCTGTCTGCGTCGCTACGAGCCGATCAATTGAACGGCAGCTGGCGCCAGCGTTACGGGCGCCGGCCGCGATAGCGCCAAACGGGTCCGCGAACCAGGTCACGTGCTTATCAGCGCCGAGGCCCAAGTCGCACGCACCGACGCCCTTGCTCTGCAGCATCTCCATCAGCTTCTTGATGCTCTCGTCTCGGGATGCGAGCGTCTGCTTCTGCGTCTCTATCCGCAGCTCCAGTTCCTGCGAAGAAGAAGAAGAAACGTCTCAGCGAGGCGCCGTCGGTCACGGCTCGGTTCACAGCGAAGCATGCAGTGACCCTCTCGTACTCTCGCAATTTCAAGAATACACTCAGCGTTATTTGGTTAAAGAAACATATACACAAATAGACGGATCCAAAAGAGCTAAAGAAAACGAGTTGGCTGGCAACTACCACCGGAAGGAACACCACGTCTGCGTCTTCTTTGGGGACGAGGGGATAGCAAGGCAGAAATGGCAGATGGCAAGAATAGAAGCAAAGAGCGATGAAAAAACAACAACAAGATAACAAATCCGTCAAGAGGAAGACTGAATCGAGTAAGAGTTGATTTTAACTCGAGTAAGACTCGACTTCTTTACTTTTTAAACAATAGAAGAGGCACTTGCGCGACGCACCACCAAATGTAAGACTTCTTGCATACAGGTTCCTGGCACGAATAAAACTAGAATGTGCATCCCCCATCTGGAGGCCTAACCAAATCTATCTGATAACATCACTAGAATCACTGCAGAATCCAGCCAGTAGATTCCCTCATTCATGCTATTCATACAATACGAGCATATCATCTTTAAAAACGAAATCCCGTCTAACAAATCTTGCTTGTCGTCGTTGAATCGCCAGTATGTGCTTGTTCCATAAGTTTTCCTTCTTTTTCAGCTCAATTCGTGTTCCGCCCTACATCAGCCCTCTGGCGCGCATTTCCCTCCGAATTGGTCATCTGCAAGTTGCCCGTCCAGATGATCATAGTACAACGCTTGCTGCGTCATTATTTCCTCGTTCAGCCATGGCTTTCTGCACGACGTCACTGCAATCACCTGCCTATCTACATTTTCTGATTGTAGAACTGCCATATCTAACCAATAATTTGTTGTATATGTGATTACTTATACCTGTACCCACCCCTTATGTGATACCCCCGAAATGGGGGTATTTGAGGTAATAAGCTGATGTGGTGTGATGATTCGCAGATTGCTCTATAAAAAAAATATTTCTCCGTATTTCTTTGCCATGAAAGCATATCTTTGTGGATGAGAAAAAAAAAGAAAGCTTAAGCTTTTTCTTCGCCTTAAGAACAAATGGAGCGTCGGTACTACCCCTCGGATGAGCATTTACTTCTAGCATGGGAGCAATCCTACGCATCATATTTATCTCCATTTTCGACACTTGTCATCTAAAAATCCACGTCAGGCGTTTGAACGGCAAGTTTCAAGCACAGCTTCCGGACGAATTTCCAATGCTAAAGAAGAAGAAGCATTTCGCGCAACAATGAGAACCATGCTAGAGAATTTGGTTGTGTTAATACTGTTCCTTGTCCGTTCATGCTACGACAGCTACATAAATGGAGCTACAGAGAGAGCGAGTTGACGCTTATTATGACGAGGCCAGCGCAGCGCACATCGAATGTAGCGCGTACTGCACACAGAGCGTACTGCACGTAGAGTGTACTGAACATAGAGCGTACAGCACGTAGAGCGTACTGAACGTAGAGCGTACTGCACGTAGAGCGTACTTTAAGCACTGCCCACGTGAGCAACGTGTAGTTTGCGCTGTACGAAACGCGTTGGCCTTCGTGTTTGACAGAGAACGCGCAGCCGTAACACTCAGCTGGCTCAATGTGGTTTTGCGATAACCGCTAAAAAGAAGTCTCCATCTGAGGAGTACTGTGTAAAAGAAAATCTTCACAGCTACTCGCACTATAGGAGTTCAAACTCACGATGTCACGGTGTAAGCAATGCGCGAAAATTACTACCTGCCTTTATTTATTTGTAAACCTCACTATGAGTCATTTCTTTTTTTTTTCTTTTTGTTAATCTGAGTTCTGACACTTTCCATGATGACATGTAAAATCTACTTCTGGCCTTTTATAGGTATTTTAATTACGGATTACTTGCTGTCTTTCTATAGTCCTTTTTTTTCGATTCCACGAATCGTTTAACAACGTTACAAACTGTATGCCATGTTACCATCACGGAGCTGTATACTCGCCAAGATGCGCTAATCGCAGCTTTTTTTGCAACTGCCAACCTATTTCATGAACAGAATGAAAAGTAAAAACACATTCATTCATTCATTCATTCATTCATTCATTCATTCATTCATTCATTCATTCATTCATTCATTCATTCATTCATTCATTCATTCACTCATTCATTCATTCATTTATTCATTCATTCAAGTTTGCATGATCTGGAGAATGGGGGTACAACGTGAGCAAAATCTGGAAACTGCAACGAAAGCGCCACATTGATTGTACCGCCCCGTGAATATTACATGCGCAGCACTGCGCTTCCTAGCACACGCAACATTAGAAACAATTAACGCGCGGCTTTGTTGCGAGATGAATGTTGTACGGTATCTGGCCCCGAAAGTGCTACACGGTGATACTGCTGCATAATGAAACGCGCCGGCAACGAGCGCGCGATTATAGACACCGTAGACGAGTCTGGCGGCACAACTGCGCGACAGAGCGAGAACCCTGCACGTCAGGCTTCTTTCGGAGCACACGTGCTGCGCGGCCGAGCCCACCAGCCGTGCGCTTCGAAGCATCTCGGTCGTTCGGATTGGCGCGTCGCGCAAACTGGAGGCCAAGTAGCGATCGCATAGACAGGTGAACGTCATGCGCAAGCTCGTGTGTCGTTGGATTCGTCGCCACTGTGGAGCTTTGTCCAGTCGCGACAACTTCCGAACGTTGCTGTTTTGTTGCGCTTTATTTTTTTCGAACGTTTGCGAAAACTGATTTACATTGGCGGAGTGCTCTTCGCATCAGCTGATGTTATCACCATTTAACATTTGATTGTTTGTGCAGAAGGCAGGGACGAAATGGTCGCCAACATTTGCCGATTACGTCACAATCAGTCAATCAATCGGGCCTGGGTAAGGGCGGCTCGGCACCAGCGAAGTTTACGTAAATACAGAGGAAACAATTGGATAAGTAAGCAACTTTCTATCGTAAATTACAAACAAATATGACGCCATTGCTAAGCAAGATAATCATTCGTATTTTCTGCCCTTCATTTCATAGACATATGCTCTTCCTTCGTTATACCATGTCAAGGGAAAGGTTCATTCCAACTGATTAATTGGTTGAAGTTTAAGAAGGGGCTACGAGGGACAAGGGCTACGAAAGTCAGCGAATAGTGGAGCGCTCCGCGTATTTGCGTCGACGAATCCGTCGAAATGTAACCGCGAATGGACGAACAGATTTGACGAGCAGAGCTCGGTACACAAGCGTTCTGGCATTTTGTAGCCATCAGTGGCGGCTGTACATGTGACTCCTGCCCTCAGCAGCATTCATTCAATTTAAGCACATTCGCGTTGCTACAAAACTTTGGAATTGTGAAAATATGCGTCGCTCCATGTGTAGAAATCCAAGGGGCCTGCCTGTTTGAGTGCTCCCAATTTGCGTTAAAAAAAATAAAGCTGCTCGACAGTTTACCATTTCGAGCGTCGGTATACAAATCTTGCGAAAGCGAAAATTTTTCTCGATTTCAGTTACTTTACGGATTTCTGGAATGGAATGTCGATATTTGATGCGTTTAGCAACAAAAGCTAATGAATCAGATCTCGCTA
Source organism: Dermacentor andersoni (assembly GCF_023375885.2). Taxonomy (NCBI): domain Eukaryota; kingdom Metazoa; phylum Arthropoda; class Arachnida; order Ixodida; family Ixodidae; genus Dermacentor; species Dermacentor andersoni. The sequence goes on along the minus strand of NC_092819.1, from coordinate 58,504,662 downwards.
AATAAAAGAGGGGGATATATAGGCAAGCTTTTCCATTTTTTATGAAGCCTGGCGCCTACGTCAAAAACGCTTAAAACAAAGTATTTTCTCCCCGCTTACAACGCATTTAGATGCTACACCCGGTTCTTCTATTGACACACCACTTAAGCATTCTTTCTGCAAACTCTGCTAGTGTTATGGCACACGTTAAAATGTTCCCGATATGTGAGTGAAGGAATTCGAGCACGTAGCAGCAATGGTTTCGACATATAAGCCTTTCCCCAAGCATTAAAGATACATTCAAAATGCTCTCAATAGGTGGCGATGGCACACCAGCCGGCACAAGATTGATTGATTGATTGATTGATTGATTGATTGATTGATTGATTGATTGATTGATTGATTGATTGATTGATTGATTGATTGATTGATTGATTGATTGATTGATTGATTGATTGATTGATTGATTGACACATCTACACAATGGCTACGATAAACGCTGCAGCGAAGTCCTGACGTTCATTTCTTGGCCAGCTGGGGGTTCTTTGACATCCATCGAAACGTTTATATAGGCGCGTTCTTGTGATACTCCATGAAGCAACATTTTATTTTTCTCTCGTAGTTAAAGCAACGGCAGAAATGAAACCGAGGGAAATGACGATAGACGGTTTAACGAAGATAAATGGTGGAGAGGTTGGCCGCAATATCGCGTTCCTACCCTGGTACTCCTCGTTCGTATAAAGAGAAAAAAAAAGGAGGGGGGTGGGGGGAGAAGACAAGTAAAAGCGAAAGGCGAGAGAAATCCCGCGCCACTAGTTTATTTCCCAAGAAACAGAATAAGTAGAAAACTACGCTGAAAGGGGAACAACCGCCCTCTCGAGTGCGCACGAGAAAACGAAAATAACGTACACGTGGCAACACCAAAGCTGGCTAATCAAGAACTGATTTGCATAAACTCCCAAAGCTAAGACACTTCTGCCTGTGACTAGTATTGGGCAGGTACAAACTAAATAAGAGCTAAACGAGGTGGACTTCAAATAAAGAAACAAAACAGTCGTACAGTGGCCGAGCTATTGCGACAAGTTCGGTGCACCGCACGCGAGCCAGGTTCCGTGCAGCGTCGCACGCACCTTGATGGTCTCCCTGAGCAGGAATATCTCCTTGGCCATGTGCTCCTTCTCGGCGTAGAGGGCGTCCAGGTGCTGACGTAGCTCGGCGTCGGGATTGCGCATGTGCGCCATCCGCAGCTCCTCCTCCAGCTGGCGGATGAGCGATGCCTGCTTCTGCGCATGCGCCCGCGTCGGGGGCAGAGAAAGAACAGACGACAGGTGTTGAGAACGAGAGCGACGTGTAAGAGGAGCACGGCATTGTTCACTACGAAGATGATCTCACACACACACAAAAAAAACAAAAAAAAAACAATAAAGGTGGTTTACGCGTGGGTGGCCAGCAGAGCTGTTTTAAAGACCGTAGCTATAACGTGTGCTTCATAACATAAGGCTTTTTTTTCTCTATTTGTTAAACAGTTAGAAGCACAGAGACTTTGTACTATAGATGTCAAGCTGTCTCCGGCTGCTAAAAGGACCGCAAAAACGAGCCTGAGTAACAATGAACGAAGCTACATATACGCAGTCGGGAGAGTCCGCGATCAGGAAATGCAAAAATGTGCTTCCCCATCATTTCACTGGTACTCCAAAAATTACAGCGCGAGACTTCATCGTAAAGAATTATTGGGGTTCGAAGATGTACAGGGCCAGCTATTGCAACCATACACGTAGCCCCACGTATCACGTGCTCTTCAAGGTGCCAAGTGAGTTTTATCATCGAAGGCTTGTAAAGAGGCGTATAAAATGTATTCTGCCAGTAGGAAACGGCACGCTCTTGTTTCATTAAGTGAGCTTGGCTCCTGCATGCAGCGATTGCTGTCTGAATTATATTGCGTTAAAAAAAGAAGAACCGTGCAACCGATTGGAAACTTCATTCGTGGATACTTATGTATCTAGAATAGAACTTAGGTGGTTAGGTCGAGAAACCAGACTTTGCGTCGCTACAAAGTAAGGTCACTCGGCGGGACGACGTCCACTGCAGGCTCGGCTTCATCAACGGAAACAGGTCGTGTACAACGATGTAAAAAAAAATTATTTCAGCCACATGCGTGGGATGTTGATTACTACTTCTACTACTACTAACTATAACAACTACAATAATAATAACAATAATAATAATAATAATAATAATAATAGTAAGAAGAAAAAGAAGAAGAAGAATACGTGTAAGTCGACTAAATGGTTTATTTGACGTGTCAAGAAACAATCCTAGGGTGTGAATACTGACGCACGTTTACATTATGGAACAAAGTAAGTCTAGTGCAACACAAATAAAATGGCAGGAAAACGAAAGAGAACGGTGCACGGATCCAAGTGAAAAAAGAAGGCATTTTCGCATGTGACAGCAAAAAAAAAAAGACATTAAAAGATGATGATGATATGTAGTGTTTATTGGCGCAAGGGCCAAGTGTGGCCAAGGAGCGCCAAGGCAGTGGTGATGAGTTCGCAATGTAATTATGAGTTCTATGGGGTTAATGTAAAGTGGCTGTAAAGGGGCCTTAAAAATAGTCGCTCTAGAGTGCGTAAAATCTATATGTAGTGAGATTATGTCGATGAGAATGGCGTGTTCTATGTGCAATAAAATCCATCGTGAAAGAATGATGCAATGCAGAAAATATATTTGATGGTGAAATTACCTGGAGCACTACTGCCTCCGTAGAGCCCTTGAAAAACAAGGGCCTGGAAGCATGTGCTATGCAAAACAGCTATCGCAGGGGCATCCTCTGGAACGAGGCTGCTCTACGAATTTAATGGACTTGTAACATGTAATATAACATCATTTAAGAAACCGAGGACTGCTTTCGTGTTAAATAGCGGTTCCAGTCCTAGAAACATTGCCGGGTGTAGAGGGATGTAATACCGGTAGACATTAAAAGAGGAAAATTGCGAAAACTAACAGTTGCCATTCGACAAACTGCAAGGTGAATACAATATGGACAACAATAGGATTGAAATAATAATAATAACAGCTCCCTGTTCTAATCCTTTGTAAGACACGCATAAAGCAGCAGGCCGACAAACAACGTTTTCAGACCCGCAGCTTGACAAGGTCGCTGGTGCCTGAACTGTCAACTTCACAACAGTCACGCTCACGACAGCAATATGCACATCGTCCGTAATCGACAAATTATGCAGTAATGTGATCATGTTTCTAGCACAAAAAGAAAAGCTCTGTAGGGAATAAACGCGCGCGCAACAATCTCAGCGTACGCATATTTAAAGGAAACGTGGAGAGTATTAAAAAGAAAGGATTGAACCATTCACATAAATCGCTCCATAGCAAGAAACCAAAACAAAACAAAACGCTGGAGTCAAATGTTACCTGCTACGGTTTATATAAAAAAAGCCAACGACATCAACGAATCACGCAGAACATACGACGGTCTCATGGCGGCTTCAATAATTCAACAATAAATCGTCGAGGAGTATCGGGTAGCACTAGCCGTCGACGTTTCACAGTCCATCCGGATAAAACTATCAGTCCGAACTCGGCTGACTCCCCCGTACAATGCGAGCGAGAAGGTCGCGAGATTGGGTTGCGGATTGGGAGAGAAGACGTTGGGAATCGGCGGCGCCGGAAATTGCCGTAAAACAAACGACCCTTCGGCTGCCGCAGGGGCACTGCGCCTGATTGGACGGGGCCCGACCGACTCACCTAATAGAACGAGGCCACTAAATGAGGCCTCCTGTGGACGTCTCGCCGAATGAAGCGCCATCTAGAGCTGTTTTTCTTTATTACGTCGCGCTTTTATTATTGTTCGCTGGCGCTCCTTCTTGGCTCCTCGGTTAAACTACGACTTCGATATTTGAGCGTCGACTTCACTAGCTTTCTCGCTTTGGTTTTACTGCCCCAGCGTGTTAAGCGCTAGAAACTGGGTCTGCTGTGACTGTCCTCTCCATTAACGCAACCGTCATAATCATCATCATCATCATCGTTATCGTTATCATCAGGTGACCTCCTTGTGCCCATATGACGAAGAAAAAAAAACGAAATATTCATCACTACCGTCCCTAAGCTATTCCATTACTGTTTTCTTTTTGTTTATTTCCTAGTATTAGCTGCTGGACGCAAATCGCTCTGGCGGGTAGCATAAAGAAACGAGCTAATCAGTCTCTGCCGCTTTCACTGTGATACACACATACTCACCCTTGAGACATACGTGCTGCTCGGGCAACGGTCTCGCTTTAGAGCAAGCACTAAATAGTGGTAAAGATAAACATGTTACCAACATAGAATTCAACTCGGAACTAGATTCAATTTAGTCATAAACATCCTTCAACGAGAAGTTCATTAGACTGAAATGAGTCACTGAGGAGATTATCGGTTGGGTGTTCCAGACCACAGTGCGGGCGTTCCCACAGACTACGTATACATTCCTGTAAGAAAACATGGCTGTGGCTTAGCTAAGGTTAAGCCCAGGATGCGAAGCATACTAGCCTTTATTTTAGTTGTTGAACCACTGTTTAGCCTGGTGAACTGCTGTTGCTTGGCTATATTTGGTTCGGCTAGACGAAGAAACAACTCATGCAGGCGAGCACACGATCTGAGACCCGGCTATGTAGCTACGCGGCCGCAAGCGAGCGCACGAGTTGAGCCTCCGCTTTCGCAGCTGTTATGACGTCATATGGTAGCTACGCGGCCGCGCGCGGCGCAGCAAGGAAGAGCGTGGTTGTGCGGTTAGTATGCTTCGCATAAAATAATTTCAAATGACATACCGTCACAACTAGTTGGTATAGGATATCGCATGGAATGAGGATTGAGGTTAATGTCCTTCTTGAAGAGTTCGTTCTAGTGCCTCCAAAAATAATATAGATAAAAAATATCACGCTGCATTCGCGTATAGCAATTTGAGCGCAGTTTTGCGCATCATGCAGACACTAAGAGTGGTGGTATATGTACACTTATTTTGGAGGACACAGACAAGCAATATTGAAATGGACGAAGAAGACATTGTGTACAACGCACAGAAGTTGCCCTTCTGTGCGTTGGTGTTCGGTATGACAGAGTGCTCATCTTGCTCTAAATTAGTTCAGAAATGAAGTAATCGCTCAACATTTTTTTTATTTTTTACTTTCTGTAGACACGCATACTTTTATAACTGCTAGTTGTTCTCTGTAGCTGTATTCTGTTCGCTGAGAAATGTCAGGGTCAATGGCAATCAGCATTACGGATACTACTACTCGCTAAGCTAGTAAGACATCCACTGGAGGAACTCTTTTCTTTTTTTTTCTTTTTTCCAATATGTGCCTACATTAAGCGCTTCAGTAGGGAGGAGAGTAAGAAGAGGAGGAAAAGCTGGGAAGGTTTGCCAGTATATATCGACCGGCTGGCCGCCGTTTGCTTGGGTAAGAGGCTGAAAGGAATAAAAGATGATAGCAGGAGACACGAAATATAACTAAAACATTTTTCGTTCACTTTTGAAAGGCGGCACAAACGGTATTCATACAGGATGGTAAGCAATAAATTTTCTTCATCAGAATTCAAGGGCAGTCAAGGATGACCTATTTTTTTTTTTTTTCTCGTATGACACGCTTCGCGGCACCATTGTAAGTCAGCCATCCTTTTTTATTTTTCGCTCCCGACTGCTCTTATATATGTCCCTAATATTACGGAAACATTAAGAAAGCAAGAGAGATTTCTATTTTCTTAAATTCTCGCTATCTCTAGCTCCCTGCGTTTTCCCTTTACTCCAACATTATGAATGGTTTTCATTAGAGCGATCAGTAGGAGCGACGTCGGGCTCCGTATTCAGAATCCATCGGTGTCTCCGACGACAGCCTATACAAAGTCTTATTAAATGCTTGCCCAGTCACTCGAAACGCTTCGTTCACTACCGTATTTCTCACCGTATATATATATCCATCTCTCCTTCCTTTTCCAGCAGTCGGCCACTTTTGGCTAGTGCGGCTAATGTGCCGACAGCTTTTAAAGCTAGGCTTTCTTAGCTTGAAACTGACAAGGCTGTGAACAAAATTAAACAGGTTCAAGCAAGGTGGCTTCTCTGCAATAAGAGCATGCATGGGAAGAAGCCCGCTTTACGAGTACCTTCGAAATCTAGTGTAAGTCGGTTGGTATCGCTTATTTTCTTAAGGATTATGGCGCTAAATGTTAACGAAAACAAGCGCAGGTGACCGACTAAGCGCCATTAAGTAGAAGAAAGATTCTTTCTACCTAACTTTAAGTGGGACTAGTAGGCTTCGTATATGTCATGTCATATAAACGGTTGAAAAGGCACCAAAGAACAGTGGTCCTTTCTTTCTGCTCTCCTTTGAGTCCACCTATCCTGCTTTAATATACTTAATAGAATTAATTAAACTTTTCGTACTATATTAAATACCGAGAATGCTGTCAAGGGTAACGGCAAGTAGTCTTTGAAACAAATAAGCGAACAGTAATAAACAAAAAGGCACCTGTACCAAAACTATTTTGATAACGAAAGAGGCGCTGTAGGAAATCGTGCCACCAGGACATCAAATAGCTGCATGCGATTGCGAGAACAAACGCCTCCAGTCGCGTTATACGGTTGCGGAGTAAAGTAACGTGTGCGCACCAAACGTGGCCCTGGGAGATAACGTTTCTAACCGTGACACGTTTTGCCGCGCTAATGAAACTGATTATATTAACAGTGATTCTGCATCGATAAGATTCCGGGGTTACACTTCATGGAGAATCAGCTAAAGCTCCGAGCGAGGCACCGAGTAAGATTTGTTTCACGATTGGGCTAGGCATTTAACGTTCGCATCGTAGTTCTCGCGCATCCCCCCCCCCCCCCTCAGTGCCGACATTAATTGGCTGTTTTGCACTGAAGACAGTCACATAGGCGAATACCAACTCCAGCAGTTTCCCTAACTTGAAAATAAAATGAATTGCACGCATTAGTAAATCTTAACGAAATAACCATCGCGGTTCCAACACAGGCACGAGGGACTTGCAACGCAGCGAATTAGCATATGACACAGAACCTCATTACCACGCGCGCTCTTGCAAAGCTTCTTTTTTTTCTCTCTCTATTTGTCGTTTGAGAAAACAGACTTGCGTGAGCTTCAGTAAACGAGAGCCTCCCATCCTATTTCCACAACACAACACAGCGTAACGTGTTTCTTCTTTTCTTGTATCTTTTTACATTATTTAGGTTACTTTTCCTGACCAGCTTCTCCGCGTCTCCATATCTGAGCCTAGCAACCTCGCCGTGCGTTGTTCGCATGCAAAATAACGAAGCTCGCGCGAGTGCAAGCCCGAATCCTTTTCTCCCGCTCCTCCTCTGCATGCAAGAAGCCCGCATTGGTCGCGCCCCGAGGGACCACCGCCTGCTGCTCCTGCGTACGATTGTGTGCTCACGCCAAACAAAACTGTGCAGCGTTGTGGAAGCTGTAGCTGACTCCGTGCTATCTCGCTTCTGCGTTTAGAAACGTCCGTAATCTTCCGCTTCGTTCGCACCGTCGCTGTTTACAAGTGTGCATCAGGCGAAGGGTGGTCCAACGTACGATTAGATTCGGCATTCATTTGTTATTGAGTACATTTTTAAAAAAAGGAGCTGGAGCTAAAGGCGTACTAACGCTTGACCAAGGCTTCTGTACTTGCAGCGCATAGGCATGCACCCTGTTTATTTAGTGGCAGATTCTTGCTGACCAGAAAGCAAATGTGCTGCACGTTACGACAAACTTTACATGTTTTACAAATGTGATTAGTGAAAATAATAGTTTAACACAAGCTCATTCGTTTAAAGCAATTCGCAATTACACAGCCGTGAACTACATATGAGATATTGAAAACACTTTTTTATTTCAGAACAGAATATAGTCCTTACAAGTAATTTTCGCACATGAACTCATCACAACACCTAACTGGCATTGAATCGAACCTTACTAGAGAAACTATATGCTTCAAGTTTGACCTGCTATTATTCGTTGACTTGTTCTCTCATTGTTGGAATGCACACTGTGGTACAATTTGCGCTTCGGCGCGAGAACACTAACTTTTGAAGGTACTTGAGGCAACTCAAGTGTTCCCTTCGGTAAACCGTCTGTCCATTAGTCTGTTCGTAGGTTGGTGCTCTACGAATCGATTGTACCTATAGCGCAAGAAGAGAATATGAACCGCAAATAAGTAGCCCTCTTCGTCGCACCACAGAGCTTATCCTGGGCAACGCCCGACCGATAGCAGAAAGTTACTCACATCCCTGGCCAACGTGAGAGCCAAAATCGATTGTTCTTTCAAACAATGACTATTCGTCCCGTGCGTATCGGAAACTGACATGTGAGTACTAGCTGAATAGCTTTACCACTGAACATTTCGTCTCGTAGAAGACTTTTGATCGCCGACATAGCTACTGAGCCACGAATGCAGCTTTGCGTGCTCCCCCGAATATATAAGTATAATGACCGCTGGTGACGCGTGTACAAACGCTACGTGATCGGTCACCACCAGTTGTTTGACAAACCGCCGTAGCTCATGGCAGAAGAGCGTAAGCATCTATGCGTCTATCAATCGGGAAGTGTTCTCAAGGCGACGCTGAACGAAATATGCGGTTAAGATATATCGGCAGATTATAAATCCGGAATAGCGAGTGGGCCATTTTTCGCTGGTATACCAGTGAAGTATGTTTCGTATTGCATTAGCTTCCCGTGACGTCACAGCTTTCAACAAGGCTTCGCGTAAGTCAGCTAAATATAAACGAAACAGACGAGGGGACGGAGCAAAACGCTGCAGCAGCTTCGACGCGCGCATGCACACAATGTTATAAAGTAACACAGACACGTGAACATTGCAGAACTTGCGAAGTCACCCTTATGATGACAGCGGTGCGGTCTGCGCAAGAAAATCGAGAAGGTAAAATTGGGTTTCAGTTTATCCGATAGTAAATGACCTCTTATCTGCCGGACAAATGCAGACAGTTCTAAAATAGCTAACTTCATGCTGGAGTAGCTTGATCTATAATGCCTTCTTTTGGTGTCTTCTAAGCGCGCGGCTCTGAGGAGTAAACTCAAAAATGCAATTCCAGCTGTACGCAAGCTCCGTGCTTGTAAACAAACCATGACAGTAAAGGCAAAACGAGCAGATGATTACGTTGACAATGCTGTTCCTCACTGTTCGTCGCTCTGAACAGCAATCTTTTCCAAACGACTATTGAAAATCATAACCAGGTAGTAATCGTGTGTACACAGAGTACACTTGGCTTCAGAGAACCTTCGTGCCGTCATGGCAGTCGAAATGTATAGATGCCTTTTTGCCCACTCGGAAGTTAACGCAGGGTGTCTACCAAGTTGACATTTACAAATTCCCTGAGCTTTCCAGGTTTTCCCTGGGTGCCTTTGTAAAATTCCCTGAGAAGCTTATTTTGTGACAACATGGGCTGATGCCATGTCACCCGATGCTGTCACTCTCTAGCAAGCATGTTAAAATTAAAAAAAAAACAGTTTGAATAGTAAGGACTAGCGTTTATTTTATTCAAAAAGAAACAGAAGGTAATGGTTAGTAAAATGCACAGCGAATAAAATATTTTGAAAAAAATTGCAAGGTCCATTGAAAGGCGAGTCGAACACATTCAAATACGGATAGAAATAGATGCATACAGAAGCAAATGCTTTCTAATATGAGCGATTTCTATCAACTGATGGCAATCTCATCGATATGAGGTCCGAACTTTGTCACAAGTGAGATTCTCTCTGAACAGCTGGTAAGTCAACCTCAACTGTCCCGACATACTCTCAGCCCACACATAACGCTTCAGTATTGCATTTCACTGTTTTAAAGAGATTATTTTGGTTTGGATGAGGGACACCTGCATTTCGGCATCAGCCAATACTGTTTTTTGAGATAGAGCTCCTTCAAAGAAGATGCGGCGTATTTCTTTCCCCATTCATTCCTCAATGCGTCGGTCCTTTCTATTGTCTTTCTCCTTCCGCCGCGCGTTCGTCCGATGGATGAATTGAAGCATTCCCTTGGTCAGTTGTGCAGTCAACGTGCTATTTTTTGAGCTCCCAAGAGGCCGCGAAAACCGTTCGGAAAATCGGGCAGTCCGAAAAATTGAATGCATGTCTTTTACTGCACTTAAGGGCTCAAATCGCCACAGGCACATCCGAAAAAAGCTCTGAAGGCCTGTCAGTACACTTATTAGGCATATCGGTACTCGTACTATGGCAGGAGACGGCGGGTGCACGCGTGTATACTTAAGGAATACAATCTGTGTCCCGTGACTAATGCCACTTGTCACACTTGTTAAGCTTCGCCGCAATACTTAACGCATGCTTCACCGCGTAACACTGCTGTACTGAGGCAAAGCTGACTTTCAAAAACCGGCATTATGCAACGCGTTGTGGTTTCCGAGCTTCGAAGCCAATCGTGAGAATTACAAAGGCAGAGTCGGTACCATTGCTGGCAGCGGCGAATTCTTTGAATGAAAAGCACGGGACCTAACTGCAAGAAGCTTAACAGCGAACGTCGAAGCAGCTAGGGCTAGCGTTGCCGGTTGGTGGCTACGCCTCCAACCGGCGTGCGAGAGCGCCTGTTCGAGAGAGTCGGCGTGCGAGAGCCGTGGTGGCTTTGATTAATGTCGTTTCGGACCTGCGGTCACGGCAAAAAGTTAGGAAAATCGGACGGCGAAGGGTTCTTGCGTCTGAAATTTCAGACGTTCTCAAACATTGACTCTATGGGGCACGTGGTGGTGCCGGGAAGCCGTCCAAGTTATCGAGCATGTCCCACAAATCGGGCGTCCAGAAAAACGGTCATTGACTGTACCCTGACAACTCCTCCAACCGACGACACGGCGTCAAAGACGATTCGTTACGATTGCTCTGTTACTCGAGTCACCATTAGCGCGGCTTTTGTTCCCTTTCTATTAAGTTACAGGTAATTTTCCCTGATAGGAGCACAAATTTCCTGATTTCTCTCAAAGTATATTCAGGCTATTCAAAATCTTTGAGAATTTCCGATTTTCCCGATTATCCCGGTTGGTAGACACCCTGGCGACGGCAGCGCCGCTGTCTCTTCGTGACGTCACACAATGTAGCCTTGCGTACAGTCAGTTTTACTGACATTATGTTAACCAGGGAAAAGTTTCGATCTCAACCAGTGCACGAACGACGGTCGATTCGTGCGCGTGAAAAGCAGTCGCACAGACGTCGTTCTGCGATTCGCGACCACTTTTATACATGCATCCGACGCCACCATAGGCGCAAAGTTAAGGAGTCGTTTTCGTATAACATCCCAAGATGGCAGGGCCAAACAACCGAAAGTGCCGTCGTCTCTAGCTTTCACAATGCTGCGCTGTTTTACCCGCGGTGACGAGAACGATACGCGCTTTCTCTCCCTCTTGCTCGCTCTCTTGCTCGCTTTCCCTAAATGGTCGCGCGCTATACATCTCCGAGGCCAGGGTCGCGCGCTCCGCGCTGCTGCTGTACACGAGAGCAGCCTTCGGCGCGCAAGCCTTAATGCGCGCTCCGAATCCTTCTTTATGCAAACGAATCGCGAGATCCTTCCACCCTCGGGGACGCTTAAGTGGTCAATCAGCGCCCTCCCCGGGCTCGGGCCTTATGCATACCCGAAGAAGACCGTCGAAGCTGGGGTCTGTTGCTGGCTGCTACGCGGAAATTGATCGGCTTCGTGGCTACTTTCATTCGGATCCCCTTGTTCCTCTGACCCCGTTGCTTAGCGAGAGGATCGGAAGCGTGTGTTTATGCACTTCTCGCATCGTCCGAGTCGTTTCTTCGGGCCTGCGACCCCGCAGCGGCATGGAAATGCACGTGGCTTTATATAGTGCTCTTTTGCGTGACCCAGAAGGAAGCAAGTGGAGCTACTCTGACGATTGCTTCGCCTGCGTGGTGCCCGCAGCCCCGCCAACATTTACATGAGCACAATCTATGTAGTTATCCCCACACGTGTTTTCTATAGAACCGTCTGTAAAAAAAACTTTTACAAATGTTTTCTAGAGGACCGATTATCAATGGCTCTATAGAGTGTCTATACCGAAACATGGCCGAACAACGCAGACAATGTGATAAGTGATACGACCAGGACAGATGCGCTGATCGCCTGTCGCGTGTCGCGTGTCGCTTGCCTTGTAGATTGTGCCACGTTGAACGTGAACCACCCAGCCCACCTTAGAACACTCGTCTATACAGAGCTTGTGCAGGTATGTCCTGACACTTGTTGTATCTTGTTGATAGACTTTGTGCAGTGAGTGCATTTGGGATTTTGTAGACCAAGGAAAGGACTAAACGTAATGAATTCTTACACTTCTTGTCGTCTATTGTCTACAAACTATACCGGCGCTCAACGCACTTGGAAATACACAAACCAATACATTGGGGCTCCGACGTGGGCGTGGCATTACCTTTGTTTAGTCACCTGTGCGTTCTTTAAATACAGGCACACAACAACTTAATAACGCGCACATCTACAAATAACAACTCTGTTTTCACAAAGGATGCCAGGGCACGATCTTAAAATGACAGAGTAACTTCCTAACGGCTGTACGGCGCACCCCTCCGACTATATAGCTTATCTTCGCCACTCGCAACTTGAGAGTCGCGCAGACCTGCCTCTTTGCACCGATCGTCACTTTCGAAATGGTGACACAGCTCCAGCACTGGCCGGAAAACAGCGAGCGTCCGGCCCACGCGCATCTAAAATAAGCGCGACCAGGAAAGAAGGTCGCGTGGGCTCTTTTGCATAGCGCGTGAGCCGATGCTAGACAGCCTCGCTCAGCACAGACACCACTGTCATTGCGCACGTATGCCGAGTTCTTGTGCGTGCGGGTGAAGTCAAGTTTACTTCTAACGCGACAGAGTTAGGTGCCCCGTGTCGCGGGAAACCCGGCGTCGGCGTCGGCGTCCCGCGTCCAGCGTACAAAAGAATTTCGAACCGAATTCCGAACCGCCCATACCCAACCACTCTTCTACCACCAAAGTTGCTCATGCCTTGTATTTCCTTCTTTACAAAGTTAGTCCTCGGGATATTGAGAACGCCAGCCCATAAAGAAACGTAGTGAAAAAAGAAAACACGTACCGACAGCGCATATCCTTTATGTTAGCTCTTCTCAAACTGAAATATTAAAACTGCGAAACGATAACAGGAGACCGACCCCCGCAAGAGGCCGCCTTTGTACCAGAAAGCACGCTTTCGTGCATAACGTTCGCCGCCAGCGTTTCCAGGTAAACGTTACGGTTACAAAGCTGCGTTGTTGCCACGAAGCATGAAAGGCAGCAAGGCGTCATTGAATGCTATCGTGTTACACTCTTAAAGGCGAAGCTTAAGCGTCCTTCAAAGTTTTGCCGGTCTGATGCGAAAAAAAAAAAGAAAGTAAAAGTTCATCCGTCTGCAAAAGGAATACAGGTCATTCGAATATCAGCTAGAAAACTACATATGCAAGGCCATAGCTTTAGGAGTCCTATCGTGAGAGGAAAGCGTGGCATTCACAAAGGCCCGTTCGTTCTTCGTTGGGAAAATGTGGCAGAAATTGGTGCAACAATTGCGGGTGTGAGGAGCCCGTCGAAAAAAATCTCCTCTGCATCAGTCTCCGCTACAACGGCCAGCGCGTTCTACTCCGCACCACGTAGGATAAGCTGGACTCGATATCATTCTCGGTGATAAACGTATGTAGGATCCTTGGTCACGTGTGCCGCGGCGTCACGAAGGGATACGTGGCGTTGCTACAGTTCCTGAAGTCGACAGACCTCAGTGAGTGATTGCATTCGCGACGAGCACTCTTCTGGATGAAGCGACGCTCACAGCGTTATCTCTCTTCTGCTTACTCTTCATTCCTTAGCCCTTTCTCTCTGAGTAGGGTAGCAAACCGAAGGAGCGTCTGGTTGAACTCGCTGCATTTTTAATATCTCTCTTTCTCTCTCTCTCTCTCAATTATGACACGTGAGAAAGGATAATAGGAGGAGACGAGTGGTACGAGTAGATGACAAGCGCGCGATTCTAAAGGACAAGTCAAGCGAAAAGGCAAACGCGCGGAATAACACGTGCATTCCTCAGTACGCCTGGTCGGTTGCTTCTTAACGTCCCAAGGCCACACCTGGGCTACCACCTCAGGAGCCAGTTATGATAGCAAAAAACTCAGCACGGAGAAGACTGTTTACTATCGCAGGTGTTTTGTCACCAGCGGAATGCATTCAAACGTTCTCGCGCAGTCAAACAATATTGTTTTGCAGAAACACTAAACAGGAATGAATAACTTAATCGGGATTGCTAGGTGCGCTTTGGAAATACCAGAAACGTGAGCGTTACAGCGAGTGGTGGTGTGCAGAGACAGAAAAAGCTCAATAACCAAAGACGGCTGGTTACACCACCTTGAAATTCCCCCACCAGCCCCCGTGACGGCATAGATTTTGACAGCATCTGTTCGGAACTATTAAGTTGTTTATCGATAAACGAGGATTGCATTGCTCTATAACCAAACCGAAGACGACCTAAATAGTTTCGAAAACGTTTTTTTTTTTTTTTTTTTTTTTTTTTTTTTTTGCCTGATAGAAAACCCGAGCACTCGAAACGAAATTTAAATTCGTGACGTCCAAATGATCTCGCGGAGCTGCGGTCGAGGCGACACTCTGCTGCAACGCTGCTGTGCAAAAATTAGAGCCTTTGAAAGCTAACGAAGCTGGCTTCTCCACAAAACAAACTGCTATGTTTAGAAGCCCCTTTTCTGGCAGGTTATTGCTCGTCTGTTCGATGGAAAAGCGAGCTTGTCACACATTAGAGAGTTTCAGCTTGTCCGTATACACAATAGCCTGTACATATTACCGAGCTATCGGAGACGCGAACGGCGGTAACATTTACGGTAACGACGCTCGTAGTGGCATGTCGGGACGATTTGACCAACCGCAGAGCATTTCTCCTTTTATGCCAGGCAGCTGTACGTGTCTAAAGAAAATTCGTAAAGATGAAGGAATACTCGTTAACGATTACGTCACTGTCGAAGCTTACACCAGCAATTAAGTAGAACAGAGTTGCTGACCGCTCTATGTTTTCTCTGGTTAAACTCCACCCCACAAGATGGCGCCACCAACGTGACCCCTGGTGCCTTCGCGTTCGGCAACCCGGTGTTCCCTAGATGGTAGAAGCGCGAGCACTTACCGCACTGGATAATAAAGTGAAAGCCTTACTGGCCGCGAACTCTCGATCGCCGTGGCAGTGCTCCGAGGAGGCACATGACGTCGCAACGCGCGCTTCGCCGCGGATATTTCTCTCTCTCTCTCTCTCTCTCTCTCTCTCTCTCTCTCGCTCCCTAGTCTCTGCGCATGCGCCACTAGTAGCACCGAGCTTCAGGTGTTCCGCCCCTGCGCAGCGCCGCGCCTTTCTGCCGCCGCCGTTTGGTATGACGTCACACCGCGTTCCTCGTCGTTGCGCTCGCCTCCGCTCGCTTCGCCAGGTGCGTCGCATGCCTGATAAGATGTCGGAGGAATGAAAAGAAGAGCTCGCGTGCACCGCAACCACAGTTGAGGCGGCAGTATGGACGGCGACAATTCTGATAAGCCGGAAGAGGCCTGGAATCGACATCGGAACCAGATGACGAGGAAACATTACATTACATTATGGGGTTTTACGTGCCAAAACCACTTTCTGATTATGAGGAACGCCGTAGTGGAGGACTCCGGAAATTTCGACCACCTGGGGTTCTTTTTAACGTGCACCCAAACTTAAGTACACGGGCGTTTTCGCATTTCGCCCCCATCGAAATGCGGCCGCCGTGGCAGGGGAAGAGGAAACGAATCGCCCAGGAAACAGACGAACAGCGCGCCGAACGACTGGCTAAACGCCACAACATAGCTAGACAACCAGACTAACCTGGACTTGCAATCAAGATTAACCAAGGCTAACCATGCTATGGCATAGCTTTCGCTACGCATATCCTGGCATAGCCGAGCTAAGCCATCGCCAATTTTTTCTCATCCGTACATACTCATCATCATTCCTTCTCGTCGGCTTCTTTTCTAGGCGTCGCTCGTACTTGGGGAACAAAGAGAGCCGGTTGCCGTGAACAAACGTGGTGGAGGTGCTCTTCGGTCTCCACATCCCCTGCCCAATAAATAGTTCCCAACAGAACTGATAGATTGCTTTAGTTCAGGCTAAAACAACCTGCAGTTGTTCAGGACGCAGACGGACACTTTCAAGGATGCAGGGATTGGCGTGGGCGACATGTCGCATTAAAATGACTCTTAAATGCATCTGCGTATGTTCAAAGCTTCTATCCCTGAAACCTTCCGAGTCAGTTTTTCGTGTATCGCGCATGCAAGCCTTCTATACCCTCTCCCCACTACCTTCCTCACTGTGTTTTTTGTTCAGTTTTAACTGTTAGCGTAAAGGGGGACGGCGCCGGTATACTCTCGTGAAAGGACGTTCCCAGACGCTTTCGCAACGCGGGTACACATTGGCCGGTAAAACAGCTTATTGCGTTCCCAGCGGCGCGCACAAAAGCGCAGAGGGACGTTCGCTTGAAAACAAACAAAGGAACGAAGGAAAAGAATTAAAAAAAAAAAACGATCGACTGCGCGCGTGGCGACGCAAAATGCGATCACCCGTGCAGCGGCGCGTCTGGACCGCGATGAAAAATATTTTGAGAACTAATCGGGAAGACAACGTACAGAAAAACGAATAATAACGATAATAATAAAAACGCGCGGAGACTCTTGCACAGAGCAGCGCGATAACGCGATTTCGGAAGAAACGCTCCATGAATTCTCCAAGCGACCGCGGATCGTTAATAAACAGGCAGCGAGAAAGGAGCGAGAAGGAGAAGATGGAAAGAGCGGAGCAAGCTGTAGGAGCCCGCGAAGTGATTGCACCATCGAAGGAGTGAGTCGGAGGGAAGCCGGGGACGGTGCGGCAGGCGCGCCTGAATACAGCGAGCGGCGTCGGCGAGTCGCGAGAAAGGCAGGGCACCGCTGCGACAATCCGCGGAGGAAACCGGCGCGAGGTTCGGTGCGGCCTCGTTTGCCCAGCGTTCCCTCAGAAGCATGCAGTTCGGTGCATGCTTCTGGAACCCTCTGGAACGGAACGTCCACCTTGCAGACACCGCTGGAGTTCAAAGCTGACGACAGCGTTTCAAACGGCAACTGCAACAACAGTTTGGACATCGTTAAAAAAAAAAAATGCCTCGTTTTCGATAAAGGAGATAGCGAGTGGCATTCGTGCAAAATTTTACGTTTGAAATACGAGCGAGAGCGTCAGGAAAGGTTCGTAGAATTAGACGTTGTTGAGACCGAAACTGAGAGAGAGAGAGAGAGAATAAAGAAAAAAAAAAGAGGCAATGAAGTCAGATGTGACGCGTTTATGCGACACGCGCGGCTCCTTGGCATTTCCTCCGAGATTAGGCACCGCCCCGGCTGTACGCAGCGCGCTGAGTAGATCTCGGAGGCGACGCTTGCAGGGACCCGTGCCATATCCGCTAACCACCGGATGCACGCGTCGTCTGCTTATGCCCTGCTTTAAAGGTTGCTAATAAAAACAAAATGAGACAGTTATCAGCCCTGGAGCTTCGCCAAGATTGCTTCGGTGGTATGCACTACAAATTTATTACTAATTTAGCAAAAGTGAAATTTCCTTGCAGTAGATGGCCTTTAACTGGTCAGCGGTCGAGATACGCACGATAAGTTCACAGTATTGGTGTAAAATTAGCAGGCAGGAGATGCATAGAGCAAGTGTAGCTACATTTATAAGCTACCTTACAGCGTAAAGGTAGATATTTTAATAAAAAGAAGGAAGGTGAAGTAGAGATATGCAAAATTCTACACTGCAATACACGTAGTTAACTTTTATTAGCTCAAACAGGCTATGTGACCATTTGTCGACGCCCAGTCTACAAGAGGATATCAATACAAACCATCTTCTTCTTCTTCGTCTGTTGTACCCATTGGAGTGATTGGTAGCGCATGGATACATATTATTCTGAGTGCGTCCGGCTGGCAGACGTTCTTGTGACGTTATTGATTGTACGCTTCGGCCTTCTAAATTTCCAAGCAATCGTAGTTTTCCGAACACCCCAGAAAAGCAAAGAACTATTCGTAGCTAAAGCAATGGGCACGAAATGAAAACGAGGACGAGGGAGATGACTGGGGCAAGTGGCTCGAGAAATGAGCCTCTGCGCTCACGCAAAGTCACGAGGCCGTTCGAAGCCGGAAGGAGGAAGTTTAGGCAAACCCATGCACTGCATACCCGTCGCTGCCATGCTGGCTGAACGACCACGCTTGAAGCTCCCATAGACAGGAGCGCCACCTTTCTCTCGAGTAACTTTCTTAGAAAACGCTATGGAACGTGAAGGTGTGAAGGTAACTACGTTGTACTGGCTGTCGCTTGGTCTCGTATTAGCGAAGTCATATTCTTCCACAATTGGATGCGCCGATAGTCCTATAGCTGCGACACTTGCAGCCGCGAAGAAACAATTTGGAGAACGCTTAAGCTTCGCCTTTAAGAGTGGAATGCGATAGCATTCAAGGACACGTGACCGCTTTTCATGCTTTCCGGCAACTGCAGCTTATGTAACCGTAAAGTTTACCGGGAAACGCTGGCGGCAAATGCGGTGCACGAAGACAAGCTTTCTGGTAGAAACGCGGTCTCTTGCGTGGGTTGATCTCCCGTTATCGTTTCGCACTTTTAATATTTCAGTCCGAAAAGAGCTATCATAAAAGATATGCGCTGTCGGTGTTTTTCTTTCATTACATTAGTTTGTGGGCTGCCATTCCCGAATTCCGAGGAATAACTTCGTAAAGAATGAAAGACAAGATATGAGCAACTTTGGTGGTAGATGAGTGGTTGGGTATGCGTGGTTCGGAACTTTGATTGACATTATCCATCATGCCTTATTTTATTTACATTTCATAAAGTTTTACTCTCTCTCTCTCTTATTCGTTATCCTTGCCCTGGTACGGACAACGAAGAAGAAGAGCAGCACGGAACAAGCGCTTCTACCGCCGCCCCTGCGTGTTCCACGTCGGGGACGTCCACCTCTCACGCCATGGCGCCTACAGCGTCGCGGACTCCCTCGAAGGCCCACGTCTTCGATGTTGTTGTCCCTACGGGGAATGGTCCCGAGACCGTCGTCGACGCGACGGCCTCAATAGTTGGCCTCTCTGAGGTCTACTGCGTTCAGCACATGGGAGGCCTCAATTTCCAAGTCACCGTCAAGAGCATGGCTTCCATGACTCTAATCGTCGATGCTGGCTGCCTTGTCATCGGTGGCGAGCGTTGTCCCGTCGTTCCCGTCGGCCCGCAGGTAACCAACGTAACCTGCCTCTTTTTGCCGTCCTTCGTTCCGAACGAAGTCCTCGTCCAGGCACTATCACCATACGGCAAGGTTCTGTCTGTCAACGCTGGTCTTATGAGCGGTTCACGTGCCGTGCTCACGGGCACACGCTTCGTGCGTATGGAAATGAGTACCACAACCCCGGTCCCAAATTATCTGCGAGTCTCTGGTCATCGTGTGACGTTTGACTACCGCGGCTTGCAACGCGTGTGTCGTCGGTGCGGTTCCAGCGACCACTACCGTGCACAGTGCACCGCAGCGTTCTGTGGCCGTTGTGGCGTCCATGGCCACGAAAGCGACGGGTGTGACCGTCCTTGTCGGCGTTGCGGGGATGGTCACCCTACGGTCGCGTGCCCTGTGCGGCGTTCATACTCAGAAGCTGCTACTGGAGCCTTTCCCCCCTTACCGCCGGCATCAACTGCGGTTGCGACTGCGCGTGACGCCGTAACCAAAGGAATTGCACTGACACCGCAAGAACCAGCGTCAAGAAATGAGAAAGAAGAGGCATGCAGCTCGGGAAGTCGCAACGCGCCATCTTCGCCAGCCTCCTCTACTGAAAAAGAAGACAGACCATGACGTGGCGGACCGCAAGACGCCATGTTCGCTGGCCTTCCAAGCAGCGAAGGACACCCGTGCTGTGGCCGAAAGCGCCTCCACTTCGGCTGCTACCATCACTCCTTCTGATCGCAGCAAAGTTTTAAACGCAGATAAAACACCTCACCCTGCGATCACTACAGTCGATATACCCACGAAATCTGCTGTGGCTTCATCCGCCTCAATTGCATCTCGTACAACGGCGCAACCATTACATCTGAATGAGCCCCCAGCTGCCGAAGTTGTCGGCGACGATGAAATCAATCCCGCCGCCCTACCGCTACCGACATCATCCTCATCAGAAAACAGCTTCAGCCTTGGAGTTGATAGCAGCGTTGGACTCTCGCCAAGCCTGGATGAACTCGGCATAGAAATGGCGGCCTCACGAGACGTAAAGCGCGCTCATGCGTCAGCCTCTGGCTCGGACGGCGGCCCCGATCGCCGTGCCGAGTTACAGCGGCCCAAAAAACCTCGGCCTTCTTCGAGAGGGTCAAAGAAGTGACGCGTGCACTGCTTAACCCCTGGACTTGTTCCCAGGGCGCCGACTTGAACAACACGACCAGGTCAGTTTGGTGATACATTTAATTAATTATGGCTGACACCCTGAAGATTATTTCATTAAATGCACAAGGGTTCCGAAGTCCTGTAAAACAAGCCGAAATTATCAGCGTAGCCCGCGCAAAAAATTGTGACATACTGTGTTTACAAGAAATATTTTTTCACCATTGGACATGTCCTTACTTTCAAACGCACTTTTAACCTAGACTGTTTCTTCTCCTTCGCGACATCACGATCTAGCGGAGTTGGCATTATTATTTTCAACAGAGCTCTCTTGCGAGATCATCATGTCTTGTATGATGGGACTGGGCGAATATTGGCATTTGATTGTGTACTATCTTCATTTAGGTTACGGATTTTGTGCATATATGGACCCGCGCAGGCCATTAAGTCCAATGATTTTTTTCGTGACCTGGACGTGTATTTCTTTGACGGTCGTCACGTGGTGCTCGTTGGAGATTTTAACTGCGTCTTAGACACGCGAGCAGATGTGCAAGGCCCGGGCTGGGGTCGCCCTGATTGGAACGCACGGGAGTTGCGTCGCCTCGTCCAGCATTTTTCGTTGCTGGATACATATCGACTTTTTCATGGTTCTTTATTTGCCTGGACCTGGCGACGCGGTGCGTCGTCAAGCAGGTTAGACCGTGCCTATGTGCCAAGCAGTTTAGCTCAGTATGTCACCCGGTCTGATGTGATAACGTTACCTTCATCCCCTGTTTATATTTCCTATCACAAACCAGTAATACTTAAAATTCGCTTCCCTGCTTCCTCATCAGTAAAACCCTAGCGTCTGGACATCCGCGTTCTACATGACGCGCGCTCGCGCTCTTGTTTGTCAAGAGTCTTGGGCGCCTCTGTTTCTAGATCTGACCGAGAGTCATGGGATGCGCTCAAGGTGCAGTGGCGTCTGCACTGTTCAGTTGAAGGACGTGCACTCAGACGACGTATGTCAGAAGAACTGGCGGATACTGCCACGAAGCTCCGCATCGCCCTTCGGGTCAATCAACTGACTCCGTTGATGCGGTCCTGGCAGCGTGAGCTACGGAGGCGTTTCCAACGCCTCATCGCGGCGTCGTCTTTGTCAGCTGCTGCTTGGCGATGCAGACGTAATCCGTGTGGACACCCCGAAGTTCTGCGCTTTTCAAAAAACTCGCTTTTTAGACAGCCGAATGCATTCGGTTCTGCAGCCCCAAGAACACTTCCTGTTACACCACCTCCCACGCGTGATTATTCGCTCTTTCTAACGCATTTTGAAAACATGGCGCGTACGACCATGCAAATAGATTCTGACTCTCGAGGATTTCATACATTGCTTAGTGGGCTGCCTCAGGTTCCACCTGAGGTAGCTGACCGTCTTTGTGCACGACCATCAGCCGAGAAAGTGAAGGCAGCATTATCTTCCATGAAGCGTGGCTCAGCCCCAGGGCCGGACGGGTTACCCGTTGAATTTTATCTAACGTTCTGGGAAGATATTGGTACCACTTTCGTATCTGTTATCAGCCAATGCTTTGAGCACTTTGATTTCCCGTTTAGTTTTCGGGACGGTCGTATTGTGCTAATACCTAAGCACGATCCGTCATCAGTTCGTCCAGAGGAATGGAGACGAAGCACGCTTCTCAACGTTGACTACAAAACCTTCACAGCTGTTCTCACCCGGCGCTTGAGAAGCCTGATGCCTTCCCTAATAGGACACCATCAAGCATGCTCAGTGCCTGGCAGAGAGATACACAGTCTTTCTTTCGTTAAGCGTGACATGATGACATACACGCTGACCAGGTCGGCACGTGGTCTCTTAGTTTCACTAGATCAAGAAAAAGCATTCGATCGCCTTGAACATAACTACATTTTTCATGTACTGACCTCGTTCGGCTTCTCGTCAAATTTTGTTGAACTTATTAGGAATACCTATTCAAATATCCGAAGTACATTGTTCCTTGATGGTCGAGAAAGTGCACCGTTTCCCGTTACTCGGGGCGTTCGTCAAGGGTGCCCTCTATCCCCAGTACTCTTTGTGCTCAGCCTTGAACCATTTCTGCGTTCAATAGTGAGAGACCCTTACGTATGCGGTCTCCCACTGCCTGATAGCGGTGTTGTGAAGGTGACAGCCTTCGCCGATGACATCACATTATATCTCAGGAATGAAGATAGCTTAACCCGTAGCCTTCAAATTTTCACTGAGTAGGGAAATATTTCAGGTGCTGCGCTAAATTTTTCAAAATGTCATTATTTGTTCATTGGTTCACCACAGACACGCCTAAGTCCCCTTTTCCGTCTTCAAAAGAGCAATTCTCTTCGCATTTTAGGCCTTGACTACACCTCTAATGGCATATCAGACTCTGTGTGGCTCTCAATTCTTGAAGATGTAAGGCGAAATATTGAAGATGTTCAAGGGTATGATTTACCCCTATCAGAAAGAAGGTACTTAGCGTAGTCTGTATTTTTCGGCCGTGTGTGGTACGTTTGTCACGTCGTACAGCTACCATTACAGGTTACTAGGTCCTTGCAGTCCCTTCTTGATGCCTTCTTCTGGTCGGGCCGTACAGAACTGGTCTGTCGCGCGGCGCTTGGGCAACCACGCTCTCGCGGTGGGTTCGCCTTCCCATCCGTGTCTGTCCGCTGCCGGCTGCTTGCTCTGCGATTTCTGCTCCGTCTGTTACAGCATGATCAGTGTCCAGCGCGTGAACTCGCTTGCTATTTCCTTGGCACGAAAATTCGCTACATGCTACCGGGCGTACACTTAAATCACGGACCACAAGTGTTAAACGCACCTACATTTTACTGTACGGCCGTGGCATTTTATCGCCACATACAACACGTATGTCCTGATGTAGACGTTCTACAAAACCGTGTAGTAGATACTATGTCAGCCTTACTGCTTCCTCTAGTTCCCCCAGCGCGCCTCACACGTTCCAATAATGTGTCGTGGGATGCGATAACGGCGTCATTTTTGCCTGGCCACCTACGCGACTTAATGTGGCGTCTAGGGTGGCAAGTGCTTCCAACTCGGGACAGGCTTGAGCGGTGGGGCGTTGTCCCATCTTCGCAGTGTCCCAATTGCCCCCTTCAAGAATCCAATGAACATGTACTGCTGCAATGCGTCGTTGCCAGGATATTTTGGAGGGCCGTGCATACTGGATTTCGTGGCCTTGGAGTTAACCGCTTTATTACATCTGGTCGCTGCTCACGTGGCCGCTTCGCGCGACATTTAATTGCTGCGGGGGCCTTCTGTCTATGGCGTAACCGGTGCGAGGCAGTTGCGGCGGGACGTCGTCACCGCGCTCTGTTTCCACTTATGGGGAGGCTCTACTCTGAGCTACTGTTGTTTCTGTCGGAGGAGTTGTTCTTCCTTGGAGAAGAAGAGTTCCTTCGACAGTGGTCATGTCGTTTCCTGTCGGTGGCTGATGGACGCGTATGGCTGAATTTTCGTCCAGCCTGGTTCTTGTAGCCAGACCATCAGAAGTATTCATTTAATGCACATAGAATGCAGGTGCCCGTGATTTCTGTGTGTGTGTCCTCTCGTATACATGATCATTTTTGTATATACACATCTCGTGCACATCACTTCAAAATTGTGTAAAGTGTTCTATCACATCATCATTGTACATAACCATTGTGTACGCTGTATATATTGAAAATCATTTTGTACATCTGGCATTTAGTTTATGTGTAACTGTGCCTTTCCGTGGGTATACGTGTTTATATATTGGTGCGTGAGGACTCGGACATTACTTACGTTGAAAACGTGCTGTGTTTCGTTTCTTACATGTTATCGTCCCGGTGGAATTGTGCCGTGATTATGACTCGGTGTTCGTATCGTCTCTTGTCGAAATAAACTTTTTCTAAACACAGGCCAAGCTAACCCTCGGGGACCTGGAAGACCAAAGACAACTCGTCGCCAGGGCCAAGAGGGCAGTCGAAGCCAGAGGGTTCCTGGACTAAGGAGCCTTCCCACCTTAGGGTGATATCCGGCCTCGCTCGGGACACTGTTTCGTTTAATAAACGTTTCTCTCTCTCTCTATTGTCAAAGCGACGTTCGACGCTGGACGCCGACGTCAGATTTTATGCGACGCGGGGCCCTTAACGCTATCGCGTTAGCAATTTCCCTCCTCCTAAGCACCTGTCCAGGTTATAGCACGGAGAGGCAGGAGCTCTGTACTGCGGTAAGAGACACTTGGACAGAGGTCACGGCGGACGTGTGCGCTAAAGGCAGCCAGAGAGCAAGTTCGCTTCCTGCGGTCTACGGGCCGGCGCGGTATGCTGTGATTGTGAGGTGTTCCGCCTTCTTAATTTGGTGCGCCGATTATCTGCTTCGCTTCTCATCTTTGTCCCTTCCTACCTCTTTAAATACGAGCTTTTCCCCACCCACGTGCAAGGTAGCAGAAAGTACTTGTCCTGGTTAACCCTCCTGCCTCTCGCTTGCTTCTCCTCTCTCTCTCTCTCTCTCTCTCTCTACGCACATGACGACTTGCCTGCCCAACACACCCTCGAAAGGAAGCCTGACTCTCTTTGCACCACGACATGCAAGTTTCCTGAAAAAACAAAAGAAAAAAGAAGAGAGAGAGAGAGAGCAATAATATTAACAGTAGACTTCAAGCATGTCGCTTCAGCCAGCATGGGATTGATGGGTAAGCACATGTATTTGACCCAAAGTTCGCCTTTCCTGCTTCAACCGGCTTTACGACTTTGCATATTGATCATGTTAAACAAGATATTATGTTATAAACGCATACATTCGCAATGATTTACGGATGTTAGCAGAAACTTATTGCCTTTCTGCGTTTAGAAAAATGCGTCCTTTTTTTTTTCAATGAGAAAGATGATGATGATGCGGTGTCTTGTATCGCAGGGGCAAGATATGGTTAAAGAGCGCCAAGCAAGTTTTAACAAATTGGCAAGGGGGCGATGAATCACTAAAAGTAGATAGACGTAACGTCGCCGTAGAGTCATTTTCGAAAGAAAGAACGTTACAGCTACCGCCGCAAAAGACACCTGAAATCACAAGAATGAATACTCGACAAATCAATGTAATGATTATAATTCCCACGGTATAGTACTTGAACGATCGCTTCTTTTTTTTTTTTTTTTTTTTGTAGGAAACTCTGCGCCAGCGGGGGCCGCCTTGTTTGAGCCAATGCTTATTCGGAGGGGACCTCGACTTCCTTTGTACGCCGCGGCAAACACGTGATGCCGTCGTCACCGGAAAAACCCATTTGCCTCCGCGTACACCGTTGTCATCGGAGGCGCCCGCAACCCGACTCGTTGCTGGGCCCCGGGCTGCAGAGCGGTAAAAGTGCATGCGCACGGGGGCGGGGTGGGAGTGGGGGAGGCAGGGGGGGGGGCAATTCGAGATGCGCGCGGTATATACGATAGCGTTTGCATAGCCATTAACAGTTCGCCCCGATGACCGCCGTCGGCAGCAGGCCATCGCTGTCCGCCTTCTGTTCATAAAGAGGAAAGCAGTGTTGGCTCTTGCATGACAAACTTTATTGGCTGTTAACGCGAAAGTTTTCTAACCGCGTACTACGTGATGTATTCCTTTGTAGGCATTCCTGCCGTTATTTCTTTTGGTTTCGCTTTTCGTTACTGCCCTACGCGCGAGATGCGATAACCTTGGCACGCAACAAAATATTTTTTTTCTCATCTTGGTACTTCATTGTAATAAAAAGAAAGTTAGATATTTATGCACATAATCTTTCGCTTGCGCTGCATCCACTCCTTTCTTAATGTTGCTGAAAGAAAAATTGTGCAATAGTCACAGAGGAGACTTCAGCAACAGAGGCGATTCTATTAAGTCGCATATCGGGCAGGCAGGTGGCCGCGTTGAGCCATAAGCACTGGAAAGGGGCACCGCTGTACGGTGGATTTCATTTCGCAGCTAAATATCGTACATTTTCTCCCTATCTGTCCACAACCGAAAAAACAAAGACAGTGTGCACTACTCTTTGGCGTGCTTATTCGTTAGAGGATATCAGCTTGCCAAAGTAATTAGTCCAGGAACCGAGCGCTAAATACTAGTATTGTTAAGAATGGCCATACGGGGTGGCAACGTGCCAGCTTTCAGCCCGCTGCACGTGTTCCAAGCCCACCAGTCGGGGCGCCCTTCCGAGAGCTGCGGTCGGCAGGCAGCCACGTGGCGCGCGATCAACTCCGGAAATTGGTACTTGGCCGCACCACCCGAGACGGAGCACAGTTCTACGAAGCCCTCGGTCGTCGACTCCGGAGCCTTTGTGTGTATGGGTTCGCACCTGTGTGTGTGCGTGTGTGTGGGCGTAAACGATAGTGCGGGGCGGCGGCAAGTTTACAATGCTTGGACGAACCTTCCCGACCATTCGTGCTCCGTCCACGACCGAACGATGACGTCGAACTATGACGTCAAGCGGAGAGCTTATAAGCAGCGTTTGCCGGCTGCTAGGGTGTGCTCGTGTCGTGATCGTTGTCGGGAGCTGAGTGCTCTGTCATGCTCGAAATGTAGTAGTGAGCTGTGTGCTCGTAAACTGTTTGCTGTATGTTAGTTTTGCGGGCTCCATATGGGAGTCGCGCTAGTCTGCCAATGTATGTCCTGTTTTAAATGTAAATCCTGCAATTAAATCCTGCTCGCCCAGTCCTGTCGTCCCAAGTTCATCTCTACAGCTACGTCTGACAAATCTTACAGTATGTATATAACCTATTTCTGTTAAACTACTTTTGTATAAACGAACTTCACTAGTAAAGGTTCTTTTCTTTTTCTTTTTGCGAACAGCGCAGATTGCGTATGCGAGTAAACGTTCTAGCAACAAAACAGTCACGAATTTTTCTTTTGTGTGCGCACCTGTAGAGAGGTCCACAGGGCGAAACTTCCTCAAGGCGGGACGCAGTACTTCACGTTCATGCAGAACGGCCTGCGGATTGAGTGTGTTCGCTCCCTTACGAATGCCGGTTAGGCGGTCATACTAAGAAAAATTATATCACGACGTCAAAGAGGGGCACTAAAGAGAAAAGAATAGCGTGTGCTGCATTAACAAATTACACTTCTGCAATACCACAAAAAAAAAAAGAAGCCTCTCTTGCCGCATGAAGAAGCTTGTTGCCGAGTTACGCTCAATCCGCACGGCCTTCCGCACGCTTGCGGACGTGTGGAAGGCCGTGCGGATTTAGCTTAAATGGGCCGTAAGCCAGAAAGGGCGCTAAAGAGAAAGGCGGGTTCCAACGTCACATTGAAGTTCCCGCGCCACTTCGTCGCAAATTCATGACTTTTTCTTTTCTTCTTTATTTTTTTTTTGTTCAGTGTCGGCTAGGGTCTAGAGATGGCTCCTTGAAGGACACTTAGCCAGTCTATAATTAGATTAGTGTTTATATGAGTGTCCGTGTAATACGAGGTCGTTTACAGCGCGAGCTAAGCGATTCTGAGTGGTACGAGCTGGCATATGGCGTCTGTTGTGCCCTTCTGTTCACCCTGCCCTAACTTTCACATAACACAAACACAGCGACATGCCCTTGACGAACGTGCACTGGCGTGTGCACTTTGGCCGCTTACTTATCGCATGTTCGGCATGCACACAGATGCGAACAAGCGGGAGTATCTGCTCTTTGTTCGAAAGGTTAGTACTTGCACCCGCAATGTATGCTTCGTGGCTGCGCCGTTTATCCGCTGCAATCAGCGGTAAGCCACCAACAGTGCCTTCCCACCCCTCGAACGCGTTGGAATTCAACTACGGAGTTAACCTGTAGGACCGAATGGTCGTTGACGGGGAGATAACGTCGCTGTTCAAGGGATTATTTTCTTTGTCAGACCCCTTTAACGGCAAGCGAATGGTGAGGAGTCGATTGTGATATACATAGCAACTGTCAGCAAGTGAGTTCATTATTCTGCAAGTTATGAGAACTGAATTTCACGCATTCAGCGTTACGCTTGTGCATTTGTGCAGTCTATTCATAGGTGACATCATGAAACAGACGTTCGCCCTCTTACCGCGTGCTTCGTGCCGTTTCGGTATCTTTTTTTTCTTCCATGCATTGTTTGAATGTGTGAGAAAAAGAAGAAGGGAAAAAAGAAGGAAACTAAAGACGAAAAAACGGAACGGCACAACGTACGTGGTAATAGCGCGAAAGTTAACCTACCGTTAAGCATGCTCAACGCATTCTTGGATAGCAACTGCAGTTAGGTCTTCGTAATTTTTGTACAGTCATTAGCGCACAATAAGCTTGCCTTTAGACATATGATAACCCTCTCAGCACCAGCTTACAGAGAACGTCGTGGATAGGTGGCCAATTATTGACCTTCGGTATGTTCATACGCTCTGAGTGCCAGTACCACGTTACGCATTATGGGCAAGTGTGCGTGTTACAATCTTGGTTCCGTACTACGCTTTTCCTTTATTAATTTTACGAGCAAGTTTGAGTGTATCATATTTGGTAATATTTATCTGAGACTCTCCTAATACGAAGCGATTACTACACTAAATAACTAGGCTATGTTTCCGGTGCCGATGCCCGTGGGAACGCTACTTGTGGGCCTGTGCTGCGGTGTTGTAATGATTGTTTTTATATAACCCTGCTTGTTATTTTAGTGTTCTTTCACGAGTGTTTTCTTTTTCCTTGGAGACGGAGGTAGAGGTAGGCAACAAAAACTTTGCTTTAAAAGAAATATTGAAATGACAAAGTCAAAACTAACACGCACTTTAGTGAGAACAAAGAAAAACTGCGCAAAAAAGAACAAGACAGAGAAAGAACCACACGACACAGGCGCAGACTAACAACTGGTTTAATGCTCCAACGCCTCTTTCCTACCAACAACAGAGCGCATGCGCACCAACCACAAAAACCAAAGCCGCTATCATGTAGTCAAGCCAAGAAACGCCAACTCCTTGCGGTACAAATTTGTGGAAGCCTCACTAACACATTTATCTGGCCCTAATCTCACGATTTCTAAAGCTTCGATTATTTCACGCTCTTTCTTATCCCTTGCGCGTCCGACAATCTTAGTCCTGCCGAAAAGTGGGGTACAAACTTTGCCGTCATGCCTGCAGGTCTTGCAATGCTTAGGAAGATGCTGTCCTCTAGAATCATCTAGGTAATTGGCATGTTCTAATAATCTAATATTAATCCACACATTTGTTCTCATAATGTCATACCAACTAGCCCCTCACCGTACGCTACTAGACGCACTTTAGGACCACTTTCATAGGCTCTCACATCTACGCCATACGTACCGGCTTCCCCAACGAACTCCTAATTGACGCAACTCCTCTGCATTCATATTGCAGCAGCTGCAGGGCATGGCATGCCTCCGTGGGTCGTGCGTTTAACTTTGGCATTAATATTTCTTCGTGGCCCGCAGGAATGAAAGTTTAAAGATGTAATCTTGGCTGGACGAGGCCGTCTTGTGTGTGAAGATGCTGCCGCATTTCGTTTTTTTATTCTCATGCCCATTTTCTAATGAATGTATTCTCAAGGTGAGAATGCAACTGCGTGCCGTGGCTCTGTTATATATATATATATATATATATATATATATATATATATATATATATATATATATATATATATATATATATATAGATTATTCACCATCGTACCAAATAACAGACGATGAAGTCAAAGAAAGCACAAGAGGAATTAATTGTTATGTTTAATTTAAATGTACAAATTATAAAACGAAGGGAATCGAAAGCGGACGAAAAGACAACTTGTCTCAGGTGGGAGCTAAATCCACATATTCAGCTTTACGCGTGTTGCCATCACTGCGGCTTTTTCTTGTGCACTTGTGCGTACCTACAAGATTAGCACTGGGAGTTTCAGAAGCAAGCGCCAATCACAGCCCAAGACAGCGAACAGTGAAACGTCCTTTTAAGCGTAGGGCATCGCGCGAGGTTACAAGCAGGCAACCGGGCAATAAACTGCCGTATGCCGACCGACGGCATCAAGACTGCCAAATAGGCGGCGGCGAAATCCGCGCCCAGCGACGGTTCCCTCGGAGTGACAGGAACCGATCTCGAAGGCTGCGCCTTTCCACGCCGGATGCACCGGAAATGATTGCGGAGCGGGAAACACGTCACGGCGGCTATGTACAGCTATGTAGCCATATACAGCTACGCAACCCGCACGAGAAATGTGGGGCTCCGAGGGGCTCGATATATTGTTGGTCACAAAGGGTACTCAGTTTCCTAGCGTTTCACTTAACCAAAAACTATAAAATCTGCAGCAATAAATTTGACCAGAATAAAAAATAAATGCATATGCAAAAGTGGCAAACATACAAAACGGTTAGGAGAATCTTAACGCCTGGAGTCTCTAAACGCTAAGCAAAGCAATATTGCTGCAAGTAGAGCTGCACAACGACACACTCCACCAGAGCCCGAGAAACTGTCAAATTGGAGTGATCCGCCAAGAATGAACGTATAGAAATATAAACAGTGTGGGTTGTCTTTCTGTACCGCGCTAAGTTCTATTCCTACCAGACCATACTGATCGAAGATTACGGAAGCAAGGGACGACTACTCCTTCTTTCTTTCTCCCGCGCGCGTTTGCCGTTTGCTACACGAACGCGTGGACCAATTTCGACGGTATAATTGAACACGGACACCCGTAATGACGGCTACGAAGAGCGCGAGACCAGCAAAAATTAGGCTCCCGCGCATAAAAATGAGTAATGAATAAATTAAACGGGTCTGCGTTCTCGCCCGCCGCGCCTGGAACGGATGGCCCCAATCATTCCCGCCGCGCGCTAACTTCGAGCACGAGGTGAACAGCAGCAACGCGGCGCGTCGCATGCACTCTCATGAACTCGCGTATACACACCAACCATTCGTGGAGCACCGCCAACGCCAGCAAGCGAGCGAGCAGGTATACACATAGCGGTAAAGAGAGACCCTAGACCGCGCGGCGTCTCTCGTTTCCCGAAATAAAGCTCGTGTCTCGGCTGTGGAGAAGGGAGGGAGGGATATGGGGAGAGAGCCCCTACCAGGCGATCCGAAACGTCGATGGCCATTATCGACGGAGCGAGAGGGAGAGGGCTCGCGCTCGCGCGCAACCCGCGGGAACTGCAGGATCGATGTTTCAGGGAGAGTACGGCGAACTTTCAGTTTTTCTCCTTCTCCCCCACCTTCTTCTCGTTCCTCCTCTCTCGCCACCGCTACCGCCACGTTGGACCCCCGCCGGCCAAAGACCCAGACTCACGCCCACGCGATTTGCCTGGGGCACGCCGCCGGCCTGCACTCGCAACTGATCGCATCATCTGTAGAAAGCACTAGCACCACGCAATGTACTTTACGGAAACGCATCTGGTCTTGGGGTGGATACCTTGGTCCGGCAAAATACAGGCCGTGCGAGAGAAATGGAGAATGGAAAAGAAAGGCGGGAAGCTTAACCAGATTGAACCTGGCTTTGATACCCTACACTGGGTAGCGCCACTGATTCGGTTGCACGAGAGCGCGGTCTGGATTTGAGAATTTGAAGGTATACCTTCGCTGTTCAAGTTCGCTCGCCACCATTTTCATTCTCATCGTCAACACGTATCTCTCGCTCTTTACTCCAGCTTCCCTTATATATATATATATATATATATTACTGTATACTGCATATATTACTGTATTACTGTATATTATATATGTTACTGTACTCTGACGAAGGCTGGTCCACCAGCCGAAAACGTTCAGTCAATAAGTCTTCCTAAAAGCTCGTCGTCTCTTTCCTGCGTATATATATATATATATATATATATATATATATATATATATGCGGCTAATACAGCTAAATGCAGCTGAGGACGATGGCAAATGAAATGGACATTTAACCCGTGACCAAAAGTGTACAGCGAGCATTTATCTCTGCAGTGTCGATCTCCTGAACTGGTACGGTCAGTTTTTAGGCCACGTGACTAAGCTATGAAGAAATTCAAGCTCTTTTTTTTACACGGCAACCCGTGGTCCGTACACGTTCTTTTTTTTTTGTTTGCTCACAGTTGCATATCGCTGGACCACCGCCTCGTGCTCGGCCAGGTTGTGCGCGCAGCAAGGCCTCCAAGAGTAGCGGCGTCGTGTGTACGTATTTCGGAGGCTGCAACATTGAATATTGCACTGCAGCAGATGAGGACGATGTTATGGGCATCGCAAAGCTGTGTGCTCTCGAGAAGATGGCAGTGCGTGTCCGCTGTGAGAGACTGCTACGGTCCTAGTAAATGAGTTGAGAGCCAAAGTCGATTCACTTGTTTTCTTTTTTTTTTTTTTCTCATTTGCTTCCCGCCCGTATCTAAATGTGTCTAACGCGGCCACGACCAAGCCCGCAATCTTGGCAACAGCAGTAGGACTACATGTAGCCACTGAGCTGTCGCTCAAGAGTGGAAACAAATGGCGGGCCCTGCATATTCAACTCATATTTCCTTATCCATGCCTTTCAAGGTAGAAGACACGCTTCACAGAAAAAGCGACTGATTCGCGTTGGCCGCCATGCTCGCAGTGTGCCCAGCGCAAAATTGAGAGAAAAAAAAAAGAAAAGGCGATCCTACCACGTGCGCCAATAATAGTGCGTCAATATTGTGCGTTGCTAAAACAAATGTGTTCAATTTATTAGCAGCTTCGCAGCGCACATCGTTTCTCTTAAAGAGGGAGCCCCACTCCTAAAATTTAGAACGCTTTCTTTGTTTTTTCGTTTTCAACCGTTGCACCGCTTAATGCGGACGTTAAACGAGCTCTCGGGTTAATTAGGTTAACACGGGCGAAACTGCTCTGTTAACTGGCATTCTTCGTCGCGCTGGGAAGGCGAGAATATTTCTCTCAACAAAATTACCCGTAGACATTATTAACGTTATCCCTGCATAATTAAAAGATTTAGCGTTCATTTTAAGCAACGCGCGACTGGCTGGGTAAACGGGACGATGGACATCTCCGACAAGTTGGCCCATTCGCGCGTGTTCAGCCTGTCAGTACTACTGCGCCACGTGGCACCAAAGCTGTGAGGAAAAAAAAATAAAAACCACCAGAGAGAGCAGTAAAACAGGTCACGTGGTCATTTTTCCCTCAAGCTCTCTTCCTCTCTCTCCCCACTCTCTCCCTCTCTCTATCTCCCTGTCTATCTCTCTCCCTAGCCGCTGTATTTTTCTCTTTCTAAACTTAATTAATTAAAATAAATTATGCCGTTTTTACGAGCCCAAACAATGATATAAATATAAGGTGTGCCGTCGTGGGGCGCAGTAAATTTGTACCGCCTGGGATTATTGAACGTGCACCTAAATATAAGTGCACGAGCGCTTTTGCATATTGCTCCCCTCGGAATGCGGCTGTCGCGCCAGCTCATCGCACCCGAGACCTCGAGCTCAGAAGCGCCACGCCATGGCCACAAAGCTACTGCAGGGGATTTTCTTCCCTAACCTGAAAAATAAAAATAAAAAATAAGATGTTTTCGATATTGGCTGGCATGTTTGATTGTTCTCTCACTGAACTAAACCTCGCGAATTGCGCAAAAACCATTGTGCACGGTAGGGATACTAATCGCCGAGTGCGACGATTCCGGAGAATAACGTGGGCTGCTCTTGTGTGTGTGTGTTTTGAGGCCAGCCAGTACATTAGGACGTTATCGACCCGGTAAGTCCTAGCTACAAATTCTGTGCAGGCGTTGGGCATTTTCATTGCCCTGTATACTATACCGGGTGTCTCAACGAACGCGTTCAAAATTGAAAACAAATTCCTGTGGCAGATAACACAATTCTAGTCCATGAGCTGGTCTAGTCGAAGAGGCGGTCATCACTTCCACCAGAAATTGACTGATTAATAAGAAAATGACTAATTAAGTGTAATTGCAACATTGCAACTTTCAAATTCTAGCCGGGGAGTTCGCAAGGCGCATCCACTTGGAATGAACCCTGAGGATGACGCCAGTTTCGAGATATTAATTCCCGAATTTTGCGGAGAAATGCATTGGCGTTCCAGTTAGTTTTGTGCGTCGATGCATAAAACGACGTTTTGTTGAGAATGTAAGTGGAACGACGGTGCATTTTTACCGCAAGTTTGATGGTGGATATCTCGTAAATGGTGTCATTGCCACAATTCTTTTCAAGTGGATGTGCCTTGCAGTCTCACCCCCTAGAATTTGTAAATTGCAATATGTGCCATAAGACAATTAGTTAAAACTTAATTAGTTACCTTTTGTTGATTAGTGTATTATGCATTTCAATTCTTTGAACAATTAAAGGCCGCCTCTTCGAGTAGACTAGCTCCTGGACTAGAATTGTGCTATGTTTTTTTTTCTTTAATTTGAATGTGCTCCCTTGAAACACCTTGTACCTTTTTTTTTTTTTTTGCAGTCTCCTACTTAAGTTCTTATTTTGTTAACGTTCCAGTTTATGCATATATTTACCAGACATATTTACCACTGACGACACTTTTCACTCAATTGAATAGTTTTGCATTACAACTGGCGATTTGCCTGGACCTCGTTTTAATATTTTTACTGTGGCCATGTTTTGTGTAGCATCTATGTTATGTTTTTTTTTCCTGAATCTCAAAGCTTCATACTCCACTCCTACTTGGCCCTAAAAAGTGTACCGCAGTTCTCCGTAAATAAAAAAAATAGACCCAAATAATCCCGACCACTTGGTGTCTTTGAACGCGTAGTCTAAAGCTCTGTGGGCACCTCAGAAGCGGAACGCCATCCACTGAGGTTATGCAGCAGGTGCGCGGGATTGTTTAGGTGAGAGAGTCGCAACTTTCGACCAAATTTTCCGAGTCCCGACTGGACACAGCCTGGACGGCCAGATGTCCCGACATCCCTTTCGTTTTCTTGTTTTTACAACATAACAATAAACAAACTAACATCCTTCTTATAGCATACCTAACTGCCCGGTTGCGCATTGTGCTGTTTCGTCCTGTGTTGCATTCTGATAAACACAAAAGGGGTTACTTTTTTTTTTTTTCCGTGGTTCTGTCGTAGGCCCTTAACCGTTCGCGGTACCTCTATGTGTAATATTTGGCGTTGTTGACAGGCAAGTACCGCAACTTTCTTGTTGCAAATCGCGACATGGTAGCCCCCCCCCCTCCCCCCCCCCCAAAAAAAAAAAAAAGAACTGATACATTGCTGCACGTGCGGACGGGCGGCTCCTCGCACTGGTAGCGTCAGTCTCGGTCGTCGCCAGCGCGCTTTTCGTATGCACCACTCCCCCATCCCGACCTCGTCTATTCAAAGGTTCGATTTTAGTTCGATGAAACTAAAACAGCGGCTTTGCAAACGCTGCCAGCGTGAATCAAAGGCGTCCTATGCTCGGATCCCCAATCGATGAATAAAGTTGTTCTGGTTTAAATCTCACGAGAATATTGTACAAAGTTAAGTGAGAGGTAAGACACGTCTTTATTAAGCTTTACGTAGTGTGAGAGGACGCACCGTACTCAATCATAAGACTTTGTTTAAGAGAAAACGACACGCGCGAGGAAAGTTCTTGCGCAAGAAGCCAAAGCAAGCGCTGAACATTGCCTACAGTCGTACGAGGGATGTCAGTTTCCTTATCACTTCAATTATTGCTCGCTGGCCGGAAGCATCCCGCCACAGCCTCCCCGACCACGCCAAACTCTCGGCTTCCTGCTTACAGTAAAACTTGTCCGGTCTAACTGAAACGACAGTTTCATTAGCCACGTTTCAATTTGCCTTTCCCTGCCGTGCAAAACGGGGTAAAGATTGAAGGAAAGGACCTCGTTAAAAAAAAAGAGAAGGATGATCACTGGTAAGCTAAACGCTTGTCTCGTTTCAAAAGAAAAGGATAATCAATGGTAAACAAAAAGTTTGTCGTATACCACTCTCTTTGACAGCGAGCTGGTCGCAACAATACAAGATCACCGCCGTCAAGTGGTCCGCATAATACGTGTTCCGTACCAGATAGCCGGGAATTATCTAGGCCACGGCTCCAATTAGAAACGTCCCTGATGTACTGCTCCTTCGAGAGCAGCCCCTCCTCGCCTGAGGCGCGCGACGGTTAAAACAAGACGCGACTGCGAGGGTATAGTCTGCCAGCTCGAAGCGAACCCTCATTAAGGCTCAGCGCGCCGCAGTAAACGCGGCGTGCCCATGGATGAATAGCCCGTCGCACCATGCACTGCAGTGCGACCGAGCGAGCGGAAGACAAGAGGAACTGGGTCAAGAATGCTCTTTCGCAAGATTACAGGAATCGCACGAGGGGGGCGAATTGCTACACTCCCCAAACGGTCACGCCATCGAAAGCTTCAGTAGTCGCCGCCGTGGCTTTTGAAGCTACAGTAGCCGTCTATATATTCCGTCGCATATGTAGTACTCGAAGAACTCGTTCTTTCTCCCCTATTATTTAGGAAGAACTTTAGACAAGGCGTATTCTATGTTGGCGGCCTAAGAAACGGGTACTATGGAGATACTGGTCCAAGTTATCCGCGCGCAGTTGCGCAATGGGCTGCAGAGCAAGCGGAGGCGGATCTGTCGCCTTTTTTTTTTTTTTTTTACTTCGTTTTGCGAGCATGTATCTCACACTAGATAGCGTGAGGATCGTAAAAGTCAACGCTCCGGAGGATCACAAAGACATCTTCCAAGGATAACAATCGAGTGTCGAAATCTAAAAGCTCCTTTTTCTTTTTTAAATCTTACACCCACTGTGTACATTGGCGACTCGTATTTTTTTCTCTCTCTTTTTTTCTCATCTTGCTTTTATATACGCTCGCACATTCGCGGATTCATTACTTTCTGTTTTAGTTCACGCGATAAGCTATAAGTCATAGGGTCGCAAACGCTGCGGGATTAATCTTGCGAACCTGTCTCACTGTTGCGCAGTCCGTCCTTCAGCGCACGGTCTCTTGATCTTTCTGCATGCGTATAAGAAACAAACATGCGATGCGTCGTTTCGAAAGAACCCTCGCCTCGCTAACGGCTCTCTTCAAGCCGTTTTCCTTTTTATTCCATGCATGCGGCCGTTTCTCCTTTTCCCAAAACCAACAACCCCACCTCCCCCACCTCGCGTTCAAGGATGCCTGCCGGTCGGCGATCCAAGCCGACCCCTGCAACGCAAAGAAACCCATGCGGGTCGCCCCAGAGGGCGCTTTCTTTCGCACTACATTACACGCAAGAGGTTTCTCGGCCGTCTTAAATATTAAGCCGGCGCGTCTCGAGACGCCTTGCGCAAACGCCGCAGCTCCCCAACTCTTGCCATATCCCCCGCCACCACAACGTACACCACCTTCCACCTCTGGCCGCCCTTTTCAGTCCTTTAAAATATGCAAACCAATGACAGGGCACTCCCGACGCGAGCCATGTACCGTAAGTTCCCGCACGTAATACGAGTCCGCAAACGATACCGAGCGCAGCAAAATATTTATTCTAACGTAGTACGACTCTGAGAAGAAGCACTCGGTGTTCGGTTTTATAAAAAAAACACTGAGGGTCCTGTTCTCATGTAAGCCAATGATGGGCATGCGGTGTGATACGCATCTAGGACCTTGTTAAAACATAATCCGCGATATATATATATATATATATATATATATATATATATATATATATATATATATATATACTTATACATATATACATAATTAGAGCGTGCGTACAGGAATGACAAAAATACAAGAATGAAAAAAAAAGCCAGAATAAATTTTGAGATAAAGTAATTTAGAATGATGAGCTGAAATAAGTGAATCCACAGATTTTTTTATTGTAATAAAGTAAACGTGTGTGTCCCTAATAAAGTTGTAATTTGCAATGAAAGCGTCCTTGTGGCTGGATCCGAGCGAAGGCGCCTCAAAAGAGAGAATAGCCGCCGAAGTTAGCAAAAGACGAAGCTCGCGAAGTGCATCTTCAAAAAACTGCTTTTGTCTTGAAAATCGGCCGCAGGATAGAAAAAATATCTGCTCCGTAGATTCTATAACCGGGTGTTTCAGAGTGTTTCATTTTTTAAAGGTCGCCTGTGGGAGATAGCGCGGTTCTACTTCATGAGCTGGTCCACTCGAAGAGGCGGATATTACTTGAAAAAGAAAATTGAAATGCACAATCCACCAGTTAACAAAAATTAACTAATTAATGTTTTGGTGAATTATCTTATGGCCCGTATTGCAATTTATAGACTCTAGCCGTGGAGTTTGCATGGCGGGTCCACTTGGAACGAATTCTCAGGAGGACACCAGTTTCGGGATATTAATTCCCGAACTTTGCGGAGAAGTGCACATGCTTTCCCGTTACTTTCTTAACAAAACGTCGTTTTATAAGTATAAGTATATAAGTTTGTTTTCCAGGTTCAACTGGATGGTTTTCTGGCAAAAAGCTGCATGAGCAGCTTGACTGCATTGAAGCACGAAACTATCTGGAACGCCACTGCATTTCTCCGCAAATTTCGGAAATCATTATCTCGAAACCAATGTCATCCTGAAAATTCGTTCTAAGTGTATCGGCCTTGCGAAATCCAAAGCTAAACTTGTACATTGCAATATGGGCCATAATTTAATTAGTTAGAAAGTGATCTTTTTGTTAATTAGTCGATTATGCATTTCAAGTTTTTGTGCAAGCAATGTCCGCCTCTTCGAGTAGACCAGCTCATGAACTAGAGCTGCGCTATCTGCCACAGGCAACCTTTAAAAAAAAATTTGAGTGTTCGCGCTGAAACATTCTGAACACTCAATAGACAGCGCCTGCGAGCGTCTCTTATTTTTCGTCTTTGACAAGTTGTTGCGCTGACAGATCATGAAGATTCAAGGAGATTGCAAAAGTAACACAAAGGGGACAGAGTCAGACAAGATCTGCGTGAACGAAACTTTATCAGAAGCCAGCGGTCGCGCCTATTTGTGAAACTTCAAACTAGTTTGAGGGACACCGATTATTGTTCTGGGGAAAACACCGACGTGATGATGGAAGTCGAGAAACAATGTCAGAGTAGATATCGTAGAATATTGAGATATTCACTGTAAGAATGTTTACACCCTTAAGAGGAAGCTCTAGCTTGAGCCCAACTCTGACGCGGCCTATTCAAATACATGTAAAACACAACAATGTTTTTCTGAGATAATTCCTGGACCGATTTTAATGAAAATTGTTGCAATTGAGAGAGAAAGTTAAATTCTAGTGACTGTTGGAAGCGGAATTTCGATTTAGGGCTTGAGTTTTGCTACAAAGATTTTTAAATATTCGACAGTTTGAAAAAAATAGAAGCACGAAGTTTACAAATTAATAGCTCTGCATCCAGAACAGATATCGCAGTTCTGTAAATGGCATCCATTAGATAATTCAAAGCGGACAAATTTGGTATGTCATTTTACATCTTAAGTGAATTTCTTGCGTTGGTTACAAGGGTTCTGCAAAAGCTGTATTTCCTTATTACTAATTATTTTTTATATTCATGTGCAACATATCAATTTTGTCCGCTTTAGATGTACTATTAGATGCAATTCACAGAATTGTATTATCATTTTTTGTTGTTGAGTTACAGAGTTGTAAACTTGATAGTTTCGTTTTCTGAAAGTTTTCGATTTTTGCCAATTTTTAATAAAAATTGACGACCGAACTTAAAAATTCGAAACCAACAGTCACTAGATATTAAGTTTTTCTTCTAAATGCAAGAAACTTCGTCAAATTTGGTGCAGTGGTTGCCGAGAAAAACAAATTCTCATTTTACATGTATTTAGATAGGTGCACCCGAGCTAAAGCTTCCTCTTAAAGAGTTTTTTCTTGTTGCACTGGTAACACACTTAACGTTAGGGCCTTAATTTCGAAAGATTTATGGAGGACGACAATGGATCTCTAACCAGACGTGCGATGACAAAATACGTAATTGAAAACTATGTGTAATCATTCTGACAGCCTTCGGCGCACAGAGATATTCGACAGGAGAGTTTCTTTTGCCATCGCACGTCTACTTAGAGCTCCGTTTTCGTCATCTATAAATTTTTTCCATGGCCCTAAATGTGAGGGTGTTACCAGTGGGGCAAGAAAACTCTCTTGAGGGTGTAAACATTTTTACAGAGTAGAGAAATGCCTGTAAGGAAGCGAACTTTCCGTAAGTACGGAGAAACCACCGAGTACAATGTCCACAGAATTGTCGAATTTGAGGATGCAGTAAGGCGCTGTACATACGAGTACGCATATTAAGCATGCCAGAGAGAAAAAAAAAACAAAGTAAAGCTACAGTGACATTACAGCCGTAAAGCGTAGGGCGCCTCCTCCCGAATACACCTGATAAACGAGGAAGAAAAAAAATCTGAAAACAAGTAAACACGCAGAACTGTAGATCGACGTCAAATAAGCCCACAGGAAAGCACACACGAACAGCCGAGAAAGACGCAGGAAGGGCTGTTCGTGTGTGTGTCTTCCTGTGGGCTTATTTTCCGTCGATCCGCAATGCACCGGCCAGCACTTCTGCAAATGTTGTTAAACGCAGAACTGTATGGCCCTCGAACGCAATACGAAGCAAATTTGACGTGCCGAACTTCGGAAATAAACATCGCGTTATTGTAAGGCGATGTCTTGCGGTATATACTAAGGCCACGGGACGGCGCGCCCGGTTTATCCGCACGCGCTTGCACGTGGTTTAGTCTTCCGCCCTCTCGCTCGCTGCTCACATGTCTATAGTTTATTGCTTCCACCAGCGGGCGCGGTATAGTAAACAGACAAAGTCCAGGCGAGCCGTCGGCAGCCGCAGCCGCCACCGCGAGTGTGCAATGGGGAACCGGCCTGTTTTGCTCGGCCGCTCGGCCATTCGTGTCTGTGGGCGCATGCGCCTTAGCGTTGTGGAACGCTGCAATACCAGTGAAGGGAGCGAACGGCGTCGTATTTTGACGACGCCAAAGCGAAGGTCTTGGTGAATACCCTCATGGTGGGACCGAGAGACGAAACGCGAGGAAGAGGCACCCCGCCATGCGCGATGTGGCGCCGTTATCCGTTAACGTATTTTACAGCTTTCGCACCACATTGTGCATTGACTTCGCACTGGTACTCTCGCCCTCGACGTTTTCTGTAAGGCAAAGCTTTTATTTGCCTTAATGGTGAGGCGCTATGTACCTATAACGTCACGATCCGTTGTAGTAACATCGCGGCTGACTGTGACATGACAGCTCGTTGTATACCGTCGGGCTTCCTTGTATGTCGCGGCCGGCTTGTTGTAGAATCGCCGCTTATTGTGACATCACGGTCGAACCTTGCGAAACGAAAATAAAGCTTAGGACGAATCTGTCCGTTCGCAGGGGACCGAAGTGACAACTGCGCACAGTCGCGTTCAAGTGACGGCTAATGTTCGGCGTTAGTTATGTAAACATTCGTTCGGTTTAAGACAGACAGACAGACAAGGACGATGTAGGGTACCGACGCGGACAAGAGCAATAATTTTCTTAAGCATTATGGACCAACTCATCTAACAACAAGATTTGCTGAGCTCCGTTCATTTGCTTGATAGGAGTTTCCATGTGAAGGAGCACAATATTGGAGTGGAGCGCTGCTATGCGCAGTCAATAACTCTGGGCTGCAAAGTCTGTCTTTTCCTTTTTCTTCCTTTTTTTTGTAATCAGAGCATACTCCAAAATACCATGAGACACCGAATGCGTCCGAAGAACACATGCCCTGCGTAAAGAAGTGGTTTCGGCAAGAGAAAGCACCACTCCTCCACGAAACAAAGAGGAGATCTATATATGCTTATGTGCCTGCATGATCACTTAGAAGATTGCGTACCGATTATCCGCCATACATCGTTCAACGAAACAGGAGACA
This sequence comes from Dermacentor andersoni, assembly GCF_023375885.2. NCBI lineage: Eukaryota > Metazoa > Arthropoda > Arachnida > Ixodida > Ixodidae > Dermacentor > Dermacentor andersoni. Next base: position 58,462,514 of record NC_092819.1, on the reverse strand, counting down.
TCGAAAACTCGCTGCGGTCATGCCCAAGCTTTCTGAGAACCTAAGGAATAAAGACCTTCCGCAAGTGTGCCAGGTAGACTTTGTGTTTCCATACTCTAGACAATCGACCGGTGGGCCTGGCCTCAGCTCTCATCGGCTAAGAAAGCCATAGGAACCCTTCCACACAACACCTGGAGACGACACACTTGGATGTCCGGCTATGTACATGATATATATATATATATATATATATATATATCACCACTTTACCTACCCTTTTCCCCGTGTAGAGTAGTAAACAGGATAAAGCCTAATTGACCTCCCTTCCTTTCCTTCTATTTAACACGTCTGTCTCGCGCTCCCAGAAGGGCGATTTATAGCCAGCAAGGAAGCTTCACGCATTCTCCTTGCACTAATACGAGAGGCTGCTTTGTTTTATACATGGAAGCATTCACCAGTGACATCGCGAGAGGATCTCAGACGCAGCAACTGCTGGCCTCAAAACAACACAACCACACATGATAAGCGGTCGTCCCGTGTCTCTATTTACGCGCGTTTCGTTTGCTTCGCGCTAGACTTATACCGTAAAAGGAGCATGCACGAAACGAGCCCAAAACAAGTTCTATACTCAAGAGGGCGGAAGTTCCCGCCGCGAGATCATCGATGCTGTCGCAGTAATCGAGTTTTATAAGCCGGAGGAAACGCTGAAGTCTGCCGAAACCTTTCCTCGCTTATCTTTCTCCTACCAGAAACACTGCACCGCAAATTAACACGGCATGCGCGGACTGACCAATCGTCGACGCGACTGGCGTAGCCGATAAGGACGAGACGAGACCGCCGCTCCTTGCTACGAGTGTCCTGCCGCTCCCTCGGTGTACGTCCATCTAGTCAACACAACCGCTGCTCTCTCGACGAGCGTCGGCCACGCGCGAGTTCGTGCGTGCTGCCGCACATGCAACAAGGCTGAACCCTGCAGACCGATCGCACGCCGATGTATAAATAGCGTGGCTGGTCCTCGCCGTCGGCCCACTGGCCTGCACGCGGTGCTGGCGCCGTACACAGACTCGGTCGAAGGCGGCGGCCGGACTTCGTAGGGAAATAAATAAATAGACAAATAAAATACCACAAGAGAAGGGCGATCCACGACCGCTATACAGGAGCCGCGGTTTCGCGTTCGTGCTGTCTTGTTTCCTATCTGATTTGTTTGAGTGCCGGTCTGGCTCGCGGTCTCGTGTACGATCCGGGGCGTACTTCAACACTCAATGAAGTACTTTTTTTTCTTTTTTCGGACGGTATATACGTGACCCGATCGGACGTCGTCCCCTCGCTTGCTCGAGTCCGGTTGCTGCCCGAGCCGCGTCTTCATTCTCTTTTCTTTCTCGTGCGCGGTGTGGGTCCTGGTATCGATGACCCCCGCGCGCATATCGGCGCGCTCAAATTAAAGTGGACGCATTCGGCGAGTCAATAGCGCGGCCGAATATGCGGCGCGATCGTTTCGAGTTCCTTCTCTTCCTCGTCGGCGTTCTAGTCTGGCGAAAGTGGTTGCGCGATTGTCAATTGCGTCTCGACGGAATCTCAATTGGAGGCAAGATAAACTCTACAGAAACACAACATAACTTCAATAGCAGCTGTTGCAAAGGTAGCCCTCTCAATGCAGCTACCAGTAGCACTTGAGTATACCATGTGTCGACATTTCTTGCCCTTTCTTTCTTGGGGTTAATTTCATTGCGACGTACGTAGCCACGCCAAATTTGAAAAAAAAAAAAAAACAACGCAGGATTAACTACAATGTCCGGTAAGTGAAAGCAAACAAAACTAAACGAGTGTTTATAAAGTTATCTTTGCCACTTGTATATACGGTCGGAGAAGATAAGAAAACGGCAAGATTATTAACGTAAAACACGCAGGTTCTCATATTCTAGACACGAGTGCCTGACGCGTTAGCAGTATCGGTATCGACACACCCATAAGGATTAAGCACTACCTCCGGGATCGGCGCGCTTTATTGTATACCGTCATGTGCGCTATGTAATGTTGTCTGATCAAAGTCGAAACTATAGACTATCACTCACGAGTACCGAGTCGATAGCATTGAAACGCTCACTAGGCTATCTGGGTTATTGCAAATGTAAGCTACGCGCTCTCTCTTGTCTGATTATTTCTCTCTTCTCCCTCTCGTTGGCAGAGAGAAGTATACCCCAAATATAAGCCACACCAGACTATACAAACTAAATCTTAACGTACGCTGCAACACCTTCTACCACCCGGGCTGCACCGACGTGAGGCTTGGCTTCTGCGTCGGCTATGCTTAGGACTCGCCTACACGAAGGCTTACACAGCCGTCACCTTCTCGTCAACTTCACGGACATCGGTTCGTCAGGAGAGCGCTTTCGCTGCGTCTTCTCTTACCTTCACTCTAAACTTTCGATTCCCATATTCCCTTCCTCTGGTGTAGGACAGATAATCAAATACTTTTCTTATTAACACCCCTGCCTTCTCCTATCTATCTATCTATCTATCTATCTATCTATCTATCTATCTATCTATCTATCTATCTATCTATCTATCTATCTATCTATCTATCTATCTATCTATCTATCTATCTATCTATCTATCTATCTATCTATCTATCTATCTATCTATCTATCTATCTATCTATCTATCTAATCTTCGCCCTTCAACTTTCTTCCACAGGACTGCCGTTCGCAACTTCATGACTCTTCAGGTGATTGCGTTGCCCACGGCTGGCTACATTTCTCGCAGCCATTAAAATTATTTCTGTTGCATGCGCAAAGAAACAGCGAACAACATCAACAGCATATAAAACACAGCGTGCATTAAAGCAAGGTGAAATGAGAAAGCCTGGACCTAATCGAGTCGTCCCACAATGCTGCGTCGTCGATCGCTGTCGCCGCTTTTAGCCCCGGTTCAATGATGAATCTGTCACTATACCGGTCCCGAAATAAACCTTTCATAAAGCACGCTGCGGCAGGTCGTTAGCGTGGCGATCGGCCACTGTTCCGCTGACGCTTAAGTCGAAGAACTGCAGCTGCTCAGGTTTCACGCAAGTTCTGCTCCGTTTTAGTGCGGTCACGTAGCGGTCAATCAGTCCCCAGTTTGATAAGGTGGGGGCGTAGACGTGAAAGGTCGAACAGTCGCCGTCGCAGCCACCGACGTTGTCGCTGATGCGAAGAAAACCAATGCAGCATTGAGGTAGCCCTTCTCAATTGATAAGGGTAGTGAATTGAGCAACTTCGTATGGATTCCACGCCAAAAAAATTAAATTCAACAACAGAGATAGACGTAGGCAATGGAACACGAGCGCTCGTGTTCAGATATCTTCCCTGTACGCCTTTCGTCTGCTTCTGTACAATTCTTTTTTTTTCGCCGTACGAATTGCGGGCATCAAAAGCAACGTGTAGTAACGTTGGTCGCTGGTCGGCGTACGCTGAAAATAAAGCTGGTTAGGTTCACACGATAAGAAACTTGGCCGTCGCTCTTCTTATTTTACTGCTTGTGCCTAACTTCACGATGAGCGCTCGCAGGCGTCGGAGCATATTCCTTCTGTATTCGGCGCGTTAGTTGACTGCGTTGAGTCCGGAGAAAATTGTCGCGTTTCGTAAATTCTTACTTGCGATGCTTTGCTTTCTGCATTTGTGTGCGCGTGCGTATGTTTGTGTGTGTTTGTGCGTGCGTGTGTAGTATGCGTGCGTGCGTGTTAATGCTGGTCACTGTTTTTGATGTTTTGGGATCAGCTTCATCCTGCTCACATTACGAAGAAAGAAAAAAAACGTGGTTCAATTTTTTTTAGGATGTTGAAAGAACACCGGAAGATAACTCAAAAGAAGAATAAACTAATCGACAGGTGTCGTCGTCGTCGTCGTCGTCGTCGTCGTCGTCGTCGTCGTCGTCGTTGTTGTTGTTGTTGTTGTTGTTGTTGTTGTTGTTGTTGTTGTTGTTGTTGTTGTTGTTGTTGTTGTTCATAACTAAATAGACATGAGGGTTCGTTTTACGATAAACTTCATACTCCTTGTGTTTTCGTGCATTCCAGTATTTTGTCCGGCAAAGCGGCAAATCTTAAGAATGTTCTACTGCTATCGAAGTGTACACTTCCTTTTTTTTAAGAAATGCTCTTAGATCTCGAGCTCGCAATGAGTACCAATGCACAAACCAGAAACTTCATACAAACATTATGACGACGTACTTCGTGTCCCAGGCTATCAAACTTCACTTTTAGACAGGTCTACCCGCAGCGGTGGGGGCGTGTTACAGTTAGTCTCGAATGCATCGTCATGCACGATGCTATCAGAATTATCCCTTATAACGCCAGACTATGAAGTCTCAAGCTTGCGATGCAAAAAAACATGCTTTTTTTGCAATGTACCACCCACCAAATGGGAATATGGACGCTTTTTTCAAATTTTCGTCTGCCTAAATGACCTATACCTCACGAAGGATGGTGCCTTCAACGTTAGCCTTTTACTAAAAACACGCGTGATCTGCAACTTCTTCTTGATTCATCTTAATGTATGAATGTGATAAACCCAACCAACGTGCCTTATAAACACTTCCGATAGACTTCTTGACCTTTTTATAACAAACTGTACTAACGTAGACGCAGGATCGGTCACTATCGTGGCTGATATGGCCGGGTGATAAGTTACCGATCTATATGTTCTGTCGGTTCGGCTCAGATTCCAAGGGTGCTCATCACTCGGAGACATTTCTTGTACAAGAAATAAACCGCAAAACACTGGGCGTGTTCCGTAATCAAACCGCAAACGTAGACTGGGCACCTGTGTTTCAGTGCACAGACCCTGACAGAGCATACAACACGTTCCTGCGCATTTTGAAAGATGCGTATGAGAAGCGTTTTCAGTTTAAAACCGTTAAAAAATGTTCCAAGATTCGCAAACTATGGCTGACTAATGAATGCGTCGTCAAGATAAGCAAAAATAATTAATTATACTTTGTAAAAACAAGGGATACAAGTGATTTTACAGTGTTCAAGAAATATCACATCCAGGTAAGAAAGTTTTTGAGAAATGCTAAAAAAACTTCATTTCGAAAACCTTTTCAGTCGAATATGAAATCGGAGCGAGAGGCTATGGCGCGAAATTAACAAGTTATTAAATTGTGATATCTGCGAGACTGATGAGCTTGAGCTAATTCAAAATAACAAGACCCTAAAAGGCGCAAAACTTGCAAATGAATTTAACAATTACTTTACTAGTTTGGAAAAAAGTTATCACAATGATGGCCGCAACTTCATTTCTGGTTCCGTGCAATGCACATACAGTTTCTCTTGCGCCAATAACTTCAGATCAAGTCTTTTCCACTTTTATGTCCTTGAAAGATAGCAAAGCACGTGACATAAACGGGTTAGAGATGTGACCAATAAAGTTTGTGCCTTACATTTTATGATCTGCACTTACCCACGTTTCCACGTTTTTAACCTTTCAATATCTGCTGAAATCTTTCCTCAACAAATGTAGTGTGCGAAAGTTAGCGTCATATTCAAAGCTTGTGACAAAAATATGTTCTCTAATTATCGGCCAGTATCTGACCTACCCGTTATATATTTATTCATTCATTTACATTACCTTACAGGCCCATTGAAGGGCATTGAGTAAGGGGGGGGGGGGGGGCAACAGTAATTACATGACAAAAATAGCAAAGTTCAACATCGTTATACAATATTAATACGCAACGAATTCAGGTTATCACGGAATGTTTCACGATTAGAGATGGATGCAATGTGGTCCGTGAGACTGTTCCAACGTGCAATAGCTCTTGGCAGTGGTGATGAGTTAAATGCCTGCGTTTGACCATGAATGTGCCTGAAACTAAGTGCGTTGTGAATGCGTCGAGATGTGCACACGGGAGCACGAAGTGGCGAATAGTGAATGTTATTGCTATAGATGTACCGGTGAAACAGACACAAAAGAGCAATGACGCGGCGATCTTCTAACGACTGAAATGCAAGGTCTTGTTTTATTCGGGTAATGCTCGAATGATAGTCGTAGTTGCCAGAGATGAATATGGCTGCCCTATTCTGAACGGCTTGCAACATGCGGATTAGGTAATCTTGATATGGTGACCATGTGGATGAAGCGTATTCTAGATGTGGGCGAACTAAGTAAGATCTGCTAGTTTTCGTACATTGACAACGTACATATCAAAAGGTTCGGAAAAGATTATTTGCAAAATAATGACGTCTTTCTGTGATAAATACTCAATCATAATGACGCAACACTTTGGCTTCCGTGAAGGAATATCAACGGAATTGGCTTTATTAACACAAAAGGATCTAATCTTAAACGGTTTTAAAAACAAGGAATTACTATTAGGTATCTTTATTGACTATTCTAAACGTTCGATACACTTCATCACCGAAATTTATTTACAGAACTAGAGCATTACGGACTTCGTGGTGCGCCTCTTGAGTTATTAATTTCATATCTAAAGCACAGAAAACAATGCGTTGCCATGACGTCAGAACAATATGATGTGAAAAAAGATAACTCGGGGAGCCCCGAAAGTATGACCGATACTCTTCAATATTTACGTCAATGATATAATAAACATTTTTAAAGCCGCCCACTCCATAGTTTATGCAGATGACAAAAGCATTTTTTTACATGACTTAGCTGAATGGAGCACACTTAACTCGCTAAAATTGAATACTACAAAAATTAAAGGTAGTCTTCTCACACCGCCACAATGACATATCAGTGAAGAGTTTACATTACAGCTTGGATCTGATAGTATATAGCTCGCACCAAGTGCGAAAACCTTGGGAGTTGTTTTTAGTAATCATCTGACCTAGAATTATCACGTAGACCTCATCGCTACACGATTAGCTAAAGCTTGCGGAGTGCTCTGTAGACTGCGATATATAACGATATATATATATATATATATATATATATATATATATATATATATATATATATATATATACATATATATATATATATATATATAAGGTAACGTTAAGCAAATGATTTACAATACCCTGTTTTTACTTCACTTAATATATTGCCACTTAGTATGGGGTGATACTACAAAAGCCAATCTACAGAAGTTGACTGTGCTCCAGAAGAGAACAGTACGCCTTACAGCAAATGTCTAGTATACGATGCCCATACTGAAGAGCTGTTTCCCCAGCCCTCACCGCCCCCGCCCCCTCCCTTAAAATTTGCCCCCTGCAAAGTTTTTATAATCTTAACCTCGCGCTACCATACCAAAAATACTTCAGATGTAGTTGTGTAACCATAATGCACCCATAGTTACCTCGCATAACATTAGAGAAAAAGCAAAATGACTGTCACCTTTTTCACGTACCAATTATGGGTTCAGTAGATTATCATATTGCGTACCAAGCTTCCTCAATAAAATTGAAAAACATGGCAGTGACAAAGAAAAATTTTCAAGAGGTGCAATAAAAGAGTATATTATAGCCCTTCGGAACAATAACATGTGTTTGTTTATATAAAAGGCACTATGACTGATTGCTACGTAGTGTGCTTTGTTTTGAATCCTTAAGCTTTCTTCTGCATTGTTGAGATATACGGTTTTGCCTTTTTCACATCTTTATATACTTCCGTAGTTATCTTGTTTCTTTATATAGCAAAGTAATATCATCACCATTTACTATATATTGACAATCCTCGTAATGTATACCAAACCTGCACTTAATCCTCTGAAAAAAACAAAAAGATTATTCTCTTCATTATAGGAAATTGTAAATATTTCCTGCCTTCTCTGCGCAAAATTATTACATTGTTTATATTTTTATGCGAGGCACCGCCTTTTGTTCAATGTGGCCATTTCGTAATTGTCGTACATTTTCTGGTGTATCTGTTTCTTTTGTATACTAATGTTCTGGTTTTGCTATTTACATCAATTTTTTCCGTCTTCCTACTTTCTTTTGCCCGTGTCTGCGTCATTTGTTTATTTCCCATTTTCTTTCCCATTTCTTTGTCTCCTATCTTCTCCTCTTTTCATTCCCTCCTCCCGAAAGGGTAAATAGGCGTTGTGCCACTCTCGGTGGCAGTTGTCAGTTTGCTCCCTTCCTTTTTCCTTTGTGTGCTTGTATGTTGACATAACTAATAATAATAAAAAATTAAATTATGGGGTTTTACGTGCCAAAACCACTTTCTGATTATGAGGCACGCCGTAGTGGAGGACTTCGGAAATTTCGACCACCTGGGGATCTTTAACGTGCACCTAAATCTTAAGCACACGGGTGTTTTCGCATTTCGCCCCCATCGAAATGCGGCCGCCATGGCCGGGATTCGATCCCGCGACCTCGTGCTCAGCAGCCCAACACCATAGCCACTGAGCTACCACGGCGGGTAATAATAATAATAATAATAATAATAATAATAATAATAATAATAATAATAATAATAATACGTGTGTTTTTGTTTTTAGCTGCCAAGGATAGGGGCAAGAACCATGTCAAACTGCTACTTAGGAGCTTTTTGTTCTTGCCCTCGCGTTCGTCATGTGCAGATGCTGTAATGAACGCCAAATTGATTGATTGATTGATTGATTGATTGATTGATTGATTGATTGATTGATTGATTGATTGATTGATTGATTGATTGATTGATTGATTGATTGATTGATTGATTGATTGATTGATTGATTGATTGATTGATTGATTGATTGGAATTCGACGACTGTGCGCTTGGTATAGCCCATACAAAACGTTTCCGGTACTGCATCAAATGTGTACCATCCTCGAATTGTTCGTGAATGCAACGGCGATGAGGCCATTCAACTCATGCTCTCCGACAGCAACGGACGTGCTACGCATAGATGGCATAGTTGGGAGAACTCTACACGGTACTGATCCACACTGCCGAATGGTTGCTCCATTTATGACGATCGAAAGCAAAGGGAAAAGCGTTGAAAGGATTTGAACGCCACTTTGAGGACACAGACTTACTCAACATGCACGAGGTGCCACACTGATACGTTTTACACGATGTGCATAATAAGTATGTGGTTAGTGAGAGTGACCTGTGACATTGCACACATCACAGGAAATAAATCACAGCCCGCGTATTACTCTCACTCGTATAAACTACGTGATAAAGCAGCGTGGTTTCACAATGCGCTTATTATGTCATCTGCTTTATTTTACTTTTTTACTAAAATATTTCATAATTCTTATCAGAGCGCCCATGCGGATTCTCCTAGCACGCAATATCAAACCTTCCCGTCCTTCCTTACGTTTCTTTTTCTCTCTCTCACTCCAGAAAATTATAAGCATTACTGGCGCATTAAAATATTAGCGACACGCCTAAACGTCCGAAAGACGTGCATCGCTACCTTTCATGCTCCCTTATTATTTGCCCGATTCGCATTTTAATGCGTATGCGTTCTAGCCGACTGACCCAGGAAATCTGTCCGCCGCTCTGCCTGTCCGTCCGTTATGCGTAACATGATGCGTTCGCATAAAGAAGAAGAAAAAAAAGTACCCGCCGCGGTAGCTTAGTGGCTATGGTGTTCGACTGTTAAGCACGCGGTCACGGAATCGAATCCCCGCCACGGCGGCCACATTTCGATGGGGGCGAAATGCGGGAACACTCGTGTACTTAGATTTAGGTGCACGTTAAAGAACCCCAGGTGGTCCAAATTTCCGGAGTCCCCCACTACGGCGTGCCTCACTATCGGATCGTTGTTTTTGGCACGTAATACCCCATGATGTAATTTGTTTAGAGAAAAAGAAAGAATAAATTCTAAAGGGAAATACGCTGGCGGTGGTGAGTTTCGAACCTACGACCGCACGCTCGGACGCCGAGTGTCTCTTTTTTTTTTCTTTGTTTCTAGACATTCGGCAATTACATCAATACATACTGCTGCCACCATCTGACAATATTCACTTTGCCACTGCTGCTTTTCGAGCTCGCTGTGTTTGTGTGGCAGTCAGATTATGAAAGAACAGGCAGGAACAACTTTTTTCGCAAGTTGAGTCAGGGGGGCTTGTCATTACCGAATTTATACTTAAAGCAACTGGTTTTTAGATTTTTGTTCTTGCGAAGCCGAGTGTCTTACCCACTCGGCTAAACACTTTTTCTTTCTTTCTTCTTTTATTGCCGGTTACAGTAAACGCACTCTACAAAAAGTGTCATGCACTCGCGGTACAATAGCCAGGGATGTCCTCTCCGCCCACTATTCTTCAGTATATACATATCAAAATATTGTGTAGGAGTATTATTGAAAATTAATCCATCCACGGGTTTCGTGTGCAAGGCACTGAATTAAAGCTTCTGGCGTACGCAGACGATGTGGCTGCACGTTGCATGGATAAAGAGAAGAAAAAAAGAACAAATGTCCGACGATTACGATACTCCCTAACGCGAAATTTGATCGCAGCTTTATACGCGTTTTCATTCCGCGATATATTGAGGCAATGAATTTTAGACCAAAATCACAGCACCGACTGGCAGTGGGTCAGTGCCGTCAGCGCCTTCGCAGAGGGAGGGGCAGTATGGGAACGCTAGCACGATGAGCCGCATCAAAGCCAGCTGAGGAAGAAGAGGACGGCGACGAACGCGTCAGCAGTAAGGCTTACGCCAACGCCGTCGCTCAGCCCAGGAACAGGCGTCTAAGAGCTGCGCTCTAAAATAAAGTCTGAGGTTCTGCACGCTCAAACCACGATTTGATTATGAGGCACGTCGTAGTGAGGAACTCAGCATTAATTTCGGGGCGGGGTTTCACTGTGACACTCACGCTTGCAAAAGGTGGATATACCTGAACCATATGAATGTGCTGTACTGGTGGTACGGTACAAAACAAACATTTAAGGAGAACAGTTTCTATGAAGGATTTCTGAAAAGATTTGGTGATGGTGGAATAAAAGCCATCTCTAGAACCACATGTAGGGCCGATGTAGAGCCTTGTAGACATCAGAAAAATTCTGGTTTTGCCAAAATTTAATGCCAAACCCGCCACATCCCTGATGTGTTTCGGTGGTCGCGGTATGTGCCTTCCGTTGGGGCGTACCTTCAGTGACTGAAATGCCGCCGATCGCTTAGGGGTCATGCGCTAGCGTCAAGCAATCCAAGGAATTAAGCAGTCATTGAGTTGATAAGGATGACAAGGAGTGATGAGGACTTATGTGGGTCTCGTCACAGTTGATAATGGTTCGACACGGATGGATGGAGGTGCTAAAGAGCGATAATGGCCTGTAATTGTCGGAGCATTGCTGATAAGGTTAATTAACACCGATACGTGTTGATAGGGGTCGGATCAACTCCGTTAAGGCTGATAAGGACCGATAAGAGTTGATAGGAGTCGGATCATGCCAGATAAGGCTGATAAGGACAGTGAGGGTCGGCTCGAGCCTGATAAGATTGGTAACAACGGATATGGGTTGATAAGGGGTTTTGCTGGTGAGACCAAGTTTGTTTACATTGATGATGACACTGAGCTGCGTAGAAATGAGGAAGTGGCACAATGTTCAGGCATACTTGGACAACTCCACAGTGGAGGTTCAACCCAATTCTTTAAGCTCTCGCTTACGCGAAGTTTTGCAACCTAAAACAACGCAGGCGAAACTTTCTTCTTGTTTTCAGTGTCGCGACAGAGACGTGGCAACGAGAGTTCCCACTCTGGCGCAAGCAAGCGCTTTCAACCTAACTATTCACAAAGCGCGGAGCCAGCGCCTTAACCAGCTTACCGGAACGCCACCGAAGCACAACGCTGCGTCGAGGCTGGAACCGCAGATTAACGCGCATTATTATTCCTACAGCGCGCGGCACGCTTGACCACAAGTTACCACGCGCCCGGTGCCACCGAGTTCGCGTGTCGTTTCTTCGTTTCGCGCGTGTCCGCGCGAAACGCATTTTTCTTTTTCTTTTTTTTTTTTTTTTGCTCTTTCACGCGTTAGTATATAGTCAGCGCAAACGTACGACGCATATATATGCACGTCCGCGCCGCAGCGCCGCATTTCCGGTCACGTGTCCCCATTTCTTTTGCACCTATAACTCTCGGCAGCGAGCCGCTTCACCACACGGTATATAGCGATTCCTCGCAGCCTCCGATACGAGCGACGCCGGGGCGTTATACGAGCAGCACCTATTTAGGTATCTGTATACGCATGGCCTAAGTTTGGACCCGCATAAAAATCTCGGGAGCTCTCCCCTTTCTTTTTCGTCCTCATTTCTTGCTTTCCACTTTAATCCTTTCTCTCCCTGTATCGCCGTCTGCTCCCGCATACGAAACGCCATCGTAAAAAGCAAACGCCTATAAAGCGTACGAGACCGCGGGGGGGAGGGGCGCAACCCCCATCTCCCACCACTCGCGCGGCGGTGATATCTTTCGCTCATCAGGACCTTTCTCCCTCCCCTCCCCTCACACACACACACTCGCCGCCACGGTCTCATTAGGGCAGCCCGGGGAATGCTTCGCCAATCCGTCGTGGTCACCGCATGCTCTGCGCGAGCAAAACCCGAAAGGCGCCGTTGGCTCGCCCGCTACAAGCCCGCCGTCGCAACCCCGCGCGTGCCACCGCGTTGACTGTCTCTTGAATATATGCAAGCGCAGCAGAGCGATGGGGGGGAGTCGAGGGGGAGGGGGGTACAAGCGACTGAACAGAGAGAAAGCGAAACGGGCCCGCGACCACGAGGCTTTTTTTATTCTTTCTTCCCCCGACGGACACGAGACGATTAGGGCGAACCGTGGCACGCGGTTTCCGCCGTGTGCCGCCGGAAGCCGCCCCCGCGGTCCGTAGGTCGTCATCTGTCTGCCGGCTGTGCATATAGACGGAACCTTGTCCGTCTGTGTATACCAGACGTATATCGCGCATTGCTGCCAGCCGCGCGCCCTGGTGGAGGAAGAACGAGGGAGCGGAAAAGGTTTCGTGGGTGGGCCACAGATAGTGCCGCCCCCACCCCCTTTTTTGCTGTATCGGGCGGGTAGCAGTAGCGTGGTCGCCCATGCCCGATACTTCAGGCTTCTTTTTGATATCGATCTGCCCCCTGCCCTCGTTTTTACTACTTCTTTCTTTCTTTCTTCCTTTCTTTCTTTCTTTCTTTCTTTTCCTTTGGCTGAATTATGCGCGGTATGTCGCCATAAGGCCGAACTTATGCTCTCACAAGCCTCCGCATATATATTCACGGCAAGCGAGGAGAGATAAAGACCGGCTTATCTAGAAGGAAACGGAAGAAAATGATCGCGACGGTCTAGAGTTGTGGAGTTACAGCGATCGCGCTGCAGTGTACTTCCGTCCTTGCAACGTTCCACATATATGGCGAAACGGGAATGAAAGTGCGCGGAGTAGAAACTGCTTCCGCGATGTTAAAAATGGTTATTAGGTTTACCACAGCGAAATGAAAAATAACGGAGCAGCCTTGGTGTCCGCGTGATAAGGAGAGCAACGTCGAAATTGAACGTTGTATAGGCCGTCGTCCTTCTCGTGTGATCCGGCGGTACTGCGTAAAAGAAACCGTGGTCTGTGGTGTCGGCAGGATTGTTCACAGTGTGAAGCACTTTCCCACTGCTGAGTATACAGCATGCTATAGAGCGCACGAACTCAGGCTAGCCTTTCTGCCTTCCCTGTAAATAAAGTATCCCTTTCAGAACTTGGGTAGCACGTGTGCCTGAGAAAGAGACAGAGTGGCTTAATGATGATTACATTCTATATAATTATAATGATGATTACATTAGGCCAACCGCTTGTGTATATAGTATAATAACGGTGCAATAGCAATAAAATGTACACCCGACGTCTAATTACGCGGGTATACGTTCTGTAAACGCACTACACGCAGAAGCTTTACAAGAAACTGCACGAAGCTTTTATAATTGGATGGGATGACGCACTTACTGCGCATTTTCGCGGGTATTTCATTTCTGCGAGAAAAAAAAAAAAAAGACACCGCGAGATCACAATTATTGGCGAGACGGTGTGCAGTCCAGGTCTTTTAAAGAAGCCCGTGATCTTTTCCGTCAACTTGGAAGCAAACCCGCTATAGTCGCGCAATCTCTTTCTAACAACCGCAATGTTGAGTCGAGGACGAGGTTGCAACTCGAGGAAACCAGATGCTCTTTTTTTGCCCGCTTTGTCGTCTCACGTAAACACTGTGTGTCACTACGACCTCGGTCCAAAGACATCGTATAGAGCCGCCAGAAACGGGTGTTCGTGCAAGCCCGAGATGATATTCTTATCAGCATCACCAACAGCCCACTGCAGGACGAAGGCCTCTCTCTCCTAGCGATTACCGTGCCCTGTCTTGAGCCAGCTCACACCATCCCATACGCCTATTGTAGAGAACACGCATGGGCAGTCCTTCCTCATGGCCTGCCCCTGCTCCGTTTCTCTATTTCACACAAGTTTCCATAAGCTCCACTTCGAGAAAACAATTGAGAGAAAAAAAACTTTGTTCTTTGCTCAAATCTTCCGAGATACCGCCTTTGTGAGCGCGACCGGCAAAGGGGAATCAAGTTAAAGCAATGCCAGCACCGCGGTTTAATGAGCTTTAAATGTGCTTACGCATTCAAGGAATAAAAAGAGGACGATTGTAGCCCCTTGAGAGAGCTGCCATTTGGCTGGGTCAATTTTGTGTTTCAAGAATAACTCGGCGCCACTATATAGTATCCTTGCACCCACTGCAAAGCTTAATTTTCTTTCACACCTTTTTTTTTTTTTCGAGCCAGCGCAACATGCAACCCGCACGCGCAACAAAAAAAAAAAAAATCCCCCAGGCTCGTGTTTTATTTTATGCACCTAATTACAGCCGGCCTCCGCGAGCCATACTTGTTCTTGATTTCATGCTCGCCTTTTTTGTGGTGAATATGTAGGAAAACTAATTCAACCCTTCGCGCCAGTCCTAAGCTAGTCTGAAAAAAAAATAATAAACGCTCTTGTTCGCAATATTGTGAAATGGAAGCACCGGGGAAGGTAGGTCTCTAAGCGTTCCTTGGGCAGGAAATGAAATCTACAAAACAAAATGCAAGTGGCAGGTTTATAATTGCAAAAAGCCTCGGTAAGGAGCAGAGAGAATTCAGAACACAATGTTTTCGTGCACACTTTTTTTTTGCCGAGTTGCGCCCGCCAGAGACGTGAAATGCTTAAGTCAACCGAAGCGAACGTGCGAAAAGGAGTGACCTGTTCTTTCTCTAAGCACATTGTAGGAAAGTACAGCAAGCCCCAGTTTTAGAGCACAGCTTACTGGGGTTATGAAGGCAAACCAACAGCGACATCTCATCAAATTGTGAAAATAAAAAAAAAACGACATGTTACACCATGGAGGCAGGAAAGACAAAAGACGCACTCGCATGTTGCAAAGAAGTCAATAAATGTATATGCCGCAATATTAACGGCTAAAGTGGCGCGACAATTTCGGGAGAACATGGGAACAGAGCTAGCCGTTGGCAGGACACCCAATCAAGTGCGCGTCGATTAAAACATACACCACGAAACAAGGCTGAATCCGTCGAGCAAGGTTGCGTGTGGGGCCTGCTTTTTCCGAGAAAAACAAGAAAGCGAAAAAAGATGGCTTTCTGAAGAGAAAGCTTCTCATACAAACCGCTGATGTGATGCTCTATAGACTGGCATCCATGCACCAAAGTGTAACGTGCAGACCAACATGTCGTTTCTCGGCTGAAATCAACGGCCCACTATCTAAGAGGTGTTCCCTATAAGAATGAGTCATACATATCACGCGATTAATTCAAAACGCAGAGTTAGTGTTCGACTCGGAAAACTCGATTTGAGCAAGACTTGCGAACGTGGTGTAGCAGTCGGTCGATACCTCCGTTTTGTAATCACGTTTTAGCTTGGTCGCACGCTCGATTCTGAAACACCGAGTATGGTATACGAAACACATCAAGATGCCTGCCCACGCAAAGTGAAACCCGCTCTTTCTTTCGCCTGCCTTTGCGAAGCGCTGGCGCTTGTAAGCGACGCTCGAGGCCTTGACCGAGGAAAATGGAAAACTCGAAGAGCGCCATATGCCGGTACTTAACCAAGCGCTTGACTACGCATGGCGCAATTAGCGGTGCGAGCGAAGAACGCCCTAACCACAGCACCACGGCACACTTCCGCTGACAGAAGGACCTGGCGAAACACCCGTGAAATCGTAAGGCAAAGAAAAAAAAAACATATGTGCGTTCAACCCTGCAAATTGCATTGGCCTGAGAAGGCGTCGAAAGATTTTTTTTTTGCTGGACCTGGAAGACGTGAGCTCTTATCACTGCCAACGTCAGCTTGTCGCCCTTCGTAAGCAGTACATCTGTCCTCTAAACGGTCGCGGCTGCGCCACTTTCTCCAAGTCCCACAGATAGCAGCAGCGCTCGCAAACCCTAACAAGTTCGCGCTGTCGAGGTTCGGGAAACGCTTTTACGGCGCAATGCTGAAAACTGCGCAGCAGGCAGGCACGAGCTGGGCAGACGACACAAGCGATTGTGTCGTCTGTTCATTCGTTCGAGTCTTTGGCGTTCTTTTCAGCCTGAAACCTAACCGGCTAGCCCGAGTCGACGCTTCACTGAGCCAGCCAGTTTGGCCCCGCGCTTGCAATAGACACTACAGCCCCGAAGGGAACACAATGCGGCCGTAATCCACTCCAGGCGCGTGACATTGGGCGTCCTGCGTAGCCACATGTGTCCCTTCGCGTCGGGAGCCGTCTCGCATGCCGTCTCGTCAACGGAGACGGTTGGCGCGCCCTGTGTGGGCAGGACGCTTTCCCTTTCCAAGTCGCCGCCACCGCCGCCGCTCTGTCTAGGGCCCAGCAGCGGGGCCGGAGAACACGTGACGCGGACGTGTGGGTGGGCGTGCGAGCGACGGCAAGCTTGCGAAGGTTCGCACGCGCCTGGAGTGGCTGTACGCTTACGGCGTCCTTGACTGGCCAAACCGAACACGTGGGCTCGGCTCGAAGGCACGGTTTGCTGCGAGGTTTTATAGAGTGGATGAAGTCGAGACGGAATCCCGTTGAGTCGAGACGGAACGTCACGAAAGAAAACCAACACAGATCACAGAAGATTTAGTAAGCTTAACGTTCCAGCTTCCCCACGGGAGCCACCTTCACGACGAATAGTTAACAATGACTTTGATCACAGTGACTGGACATTCTGAACAAGGCTCTTAAGCGGGAGCCAACACGTTCACCTTACGAAGTGTTTTGTTGCCGGCTTGTATTTTCTTTCATCGTTCGGCAGATGATGCGCAGTAGTATTCAGCCTTTACCTTAAAAGTCGTGGCCAGATCAACCAACGGCAGCTGTTAAAAGCAGGCATGTGTTCGTTTTAGAAAATACAGGCCCAATCAATTGCACGCGCAAGTTCCCTCCAAGAAAAGCTGTAATTCCTTCTAAACGAAAAGACGGGGAACCGAGGGAACTTATTTTTGTTTGTTACAATCATACAAAGCCAACGGACAATGAGACCAATAAAAGCATATGGTAAATTGCTTGTACGTAATCGAAATGCAGAAATGATACTGTAAAGGGAAATGAAACTGCACAGGAAAAAAAAGAAAACGATCCCAGAGGCCATGGTTACAACCGCGGAACACACACACAAAAAAAAATGACTGGTAGCCAAGTCAAAGACCGGAACCGATACGTCGAAACGTCGCTTGGATATTCGTATGCGCTTTGCATTTCGCCAGCAGTGTTGTATCGCGCGGCCACTGTTATTGCGGTATCGTTGCGGAGTATTTTCGACACGCCGTTATCGCGTCTACTGCAGGCCCCACGATGTAGACACATCTGGAATGGCCCTCCAATTGTTTGGCGCTTTAAGGTACAGCCGCACGGAACGCTGCAATTCAGCCGCGAGTAGAGTCACTGGAAAAAGTCACCGTGTTTCCAGTGACTCTAGCCGCGAGAACAGAGCTGGACGAAACCACGTCGCGTTTAAGGGAAACGACGCCGTCGACACGAAAGGAAATGCGTTCGGTGTGGTTATACTGCTTGAACGCTCAGTACGAGAACGAGTCAACTTGAAAAGCCCTTGTAAACGCAATTTTGACGCGGCGTTGAAGCCGCGGTGGAGGCTGTGGGTTCGATCGAAACGAGGCGTCATCGCATGGTTTGTCGTCGCCGTATGGCGAACTGAGTCTGGACTGTCATTTTAAACTTACCTAGAAATTGGAACGCACTGCGGCACTGCTGATGGCGCAACGCTTGGAAAACCGATATCACTGAACGATTGTCGCTCGAGCCAGGCCTTATATTTCTTCACATCGGTCTCTCTTATGGCCGAAAGTTATTGCGACGTCGCGACTCACTCGCAGGTAACCGGTTCTACTATACTGAGTGATGAGACCACCCCTCCGTCTTGGAGCGCAACTGTGGTTCCTTTAGAAAGGACTGAACGTGTATCGACGAAACTACCTATCGCCATCATCATCATCATCATCATCAGCCTGGTTATGCCCACTGCAGGGCAAAGGCCTCTCCCATACTTCTCCAACTACCCCGGTCATGTACTAATTGTGGCCATGTTGTCCCTGCAAACTTCTTAATCTCATCCGCCCACCTAACTCTCTGCCGCCCTCTACTACGCTTTCCTTCCCTTGGAATCCATTCCGTAACTCTTAATGACCATCGGTTATCTTCCCTCCTCATTACGTGTCCTGCCCATGCCCATTTCTTTTTCTTTATTTCAACTAAGGTATCATTAACTCGCGTTTGTTCCCTCACCCAATCTGCTCTTTTCTTATCCCTTAACGTTACACCTATCATTCTTCTTTCCATAGCTCGTTGCGTCGTCCTTAATTTAAGTAGAACCCTTTTCGTAAGCCTCCAGGTTTCTGCCCCGTACGTGAGTACTGGTAAGACACAGCTGTTATAATCTTTTCTCTTGAGGGATAATGGCAACCTGCTGTTCATGATCTGAGAATGAAAGCCCATTCTTATTCTTCTGATTATTTCAGTCTCATGATACGGATCCGCAGTCACTACCTGTCCTAAGTAGATGTATTCCCTTACCACTTCCAGTGCTATCGCCATAACCGAACTACAGTTACGAACACAGAATACAGATTATCTGCCACGCCGAAGTGGCGCCTAGAAGCTTAGTTTAGGTCACGTGCCTTTCGAACTTCCCCTTTCCATGCACGGCTGCAGCACTGTAAATTATACCTTAGTTACACGTAGTCGCACTCACAAACTGTATACGGTTAAGTTCACTCAGAATAAAAGCATTTTGAAGATTACAGTGAAAGCAGCTAACATTACCATATATGAATGAAAGATAATTCACAGAAATAAATTCCGTGCCCGCTTCGAAGCCGTACTGGGAGAAAGCGTGCAATAAATGCAGTTCGGGAACATCTCCAGCGTCAAGTTTAAAGGAGATTACAGACACAATTTTGACTCGTAATTATATGCGTTAAATAAGGGTTCGAGTCTTTTAAGCCATGAAAAGATATACTGGCAAGCGTCACACCCTCCTAAATAATTTAATGTAATATTTAATTCTGCAAACAAGTTTAGGCTGCGGTACCTAGGAGCAGGCGCATGCGCAATAACGTCATAGTACGCTGGGTCGCTTCATTCCCGCGACATGCTGCACGGCAGCGCAGCGTCATGCGGGCTTCACGTCACTGCGACGTTGTTGCGTCACGCTCACGTAACGCCACGTTAGTGTAGATGGCGCCATGGATCCAGTATATCGAGAAGAACTTTAGTATCAAGTTGAAGTTAAGTTTGCGCGGCGCTCCGTTTCCCATCCTAACTTATTATGAAATTGAAATACCATATATACAACTGCTTCAAAACTTCCATGCCAGCTAAGTGCCATCAATTTACGTGCACTAGGCGTGTGGCAAAGCTTCCACCTCTTCAAAAATGTATCTCATATTTATCTTGCTTTATGTTCGTCATTTACAGAAAGTTCCTGCAGGGCCGCTACGCCTACAGCGGTATTCAAGGGCACCACTTGAAAGCACGCAGAATTCTCGCGTTCGTGAGACCCAGTCACAGCAGAGCGACTCTACTACCAACGTTGAAAAATGGGTTCGGAACGCCTGCACAAGAAATGGTGACACGTCGCTTCCAGAGTCGCGCATAGAGCATACGCGACGCTTCCGTCGGCGTCCAAGAAGAGGAAGAAGAAAGTGGCCGTGGGCGCCGAAAACGGCGCGTTGCCGTAGCGTCCTTGTGACCGAATAAGCGAGAGCGCACGCACATTCCAGGGAGCAGCAGCCTCAAGTTGGGTGTGTCGTGTGTGTTGGTATCCCAAAACTCGCGGTCTGACGGGCCGTTTCGTAAGATCACGTCCCGTGCTAACGCCAGAGACGTGGGATTGGACGTGCTTGCGGAAGACCGATCGTGCCAGCTGGAGATGGGAATTTAATGGAACGAGAAAAGCAAGAACCGATGAAGCAAAACAAAAGAAGGAGAGAGAGAGAGACTGCGAAAGAAAAATCATGCACAACGATGGTGCAAACATTCCTCGGTGGCGGTGTGGGAATGGACATGCGCCTCTGCATGAAGAAGACAAATTGCGCGGTAGGGATAGTCACGTGTCGAGATAGTGTTAAAATGGGTGCGTAAAGTAATGAAAAAGCACTTCACTTAATAACGACAGCTTTAGAAGTACAGGAGATACCAGCCAGGACCAACTCGAAGGGACTGTAAAAATCTAGTCGCCTTGCCAGACCTAAGTGATTCACCAAACTCGTGTTCCATGGTGCACGACCCAATGTCCACAAAAATGTAGATGAAAACAGCGCCAAAACGAAAAGACGAATGTAAAACAGGACATGTATTGAACACGCATGAGGTTGTATTGCATTGTGCATTTTTTTTATAGTACTATATTGATCTTTTACAGCGTGAACACGTGAGCGCGTGGCTTTCAGTACTACGAGCGCCGCCTAGCGGCACCGCCTAATCGCTGTGCGCATGCGCGACGAGAGTAGCCTCCGTTCGCGAGCATTACGTCATCGGGGCACTAGCAAGTCGTACTGCTGGACGCTTTTCTTTCCTGCAGCGCTGGTCGCAGCTAACTCATGAGGTCACACTACGAAACAGCGAGATCAAATGGCGCGTTCCTCAGCGATGTGGTCTGGGGCTAAATACCACTAAGTATGATTTTCGCTGCTACTTCTGCCCGCAAATTTATTTATAATGGAATTTTAGAAAGCGAGAAAGAAACAGGGTGACCGAAAGAAGCTACAAATCGTTATCTTTATTTAGTTCACGCTTGACTAGATAGTTTAGGAACAATCAGGAAATCAATACCTGCTGGCTGGGATTAACCACAGCTTGCATCGGGGCACTTAGTGAAAGATTCTTAGGCCGGAATCTTTTGTTCCATTCTACACGGGAGTACATAGTAAACAAGGGACACGAAGCTCGTGCCTGTTGTCGCACTTGCCGACTCTTCGCAAACAAATGCCATCGCTAGCCTGCAGTATCGAATGCTAGGGGCTCCGGTGTTCCCGCTCAAAAAAGATTAAGACAGTATACTGAGTGTAATTGTTTGCTAGCGCCGAGAAAACCTATGCGGCTGTCACGAATGTTGACATTTAGCTTAGCTTGCTCAAACATCTTTAGTGCCCTGATGCTGCTGAAGAAAAAAACGCCAAAGTATGCAGGGCGTATATCGTTGTGTTACATACAAACACCGCTGCGCAGTACCCTCGCCATAAATGTTAGCCTGCCGGCTGCAGGTGTACTTCGGGGATCTCCTGAATTACACTTTCTCGTGGTATCAGCCCTGCGAGTTCCCAAGTCATCGTCGATGCTGGTGTAGTTGTCCATGACCACAGAAATACCATTTGCTTCTCGCATCGCTAGTAGAGTCGTCTCCTCCAAGCCTGATGATCTCGCCCTCTCGCTCAACAGAGCAGCAGCTGTCAGTGGCAGCTGTGGAAGCCCGGCTTGACAGAATCACAGGTTCATGTTAAAAGGGATTTTTCCCCCCTAGAGCCTACGAGAAACCAACCAAGTGCTAACACACTGGATTATCATGTCCGAAAATTCGGCTTGACCGGGCTCGTCTTGGCGGAAGTCTATTGTATATGAATTCATAATCACGGTACGTGACCTTTATATGCAGCTCCATACTATTATGAGAACAAACCAAACAACAAAAGGCACTACTTGATATTGACCCACGTGCTGAGAAAATATTGATGTTTGGTTTTTATGGCTTCCCTATATCTTGATATGTTTAACTGATAGTCTTTAGACCTTGTCATGTTCGTATTCCACGGTACTTGCAATCACTTATATATATGTTGATAGTTTAATAAAGATTTAGTTGAGAGTTAGCGCTCGTCCTGTCTTTTTCTAGTCTGTCTGTGTGTCACTTCGAGCTACCAACCAGGAATATGTTACCGTACCAACTCGCCCAACTTTCCATCCTTTTGCATTAACCCCGGTACCTCTCCCTCTTAGTTCCTCACTTTCTCTCTGCTTCCCTCTGTGTTTTTCTCGTTTATTTCTCTTTCATTCTTTCTTTCTCACTCTCACTTTGTCTTTATTTTTATTTTCTAGAAGTCTGCCTACAAACCTGTATAGCTCTGAAAGTACTTTAGAGCTAAGCACGTATGCAGTAGAAGCGGCACCGTCGCTTTCCATTCCGCCGTGAATGGAAACTGCGACGGCACGGTTGAAGCCGGAAGCGGCGGAACCGCGGCTCGGTTCGTCGTACGATCGGGTGTGGGCCACAAAAGCTGGTTCCTCGGTTTTCCCTTCCCTGGTCTCAAGGCGGACCGATCGCTTGCCTGGGAACCGGAATAATGCAGCCTTCGACTCCTACCCTACCCGAACGCGTCCCACCTCCTCTCGCCGAACGCACTCATAAATTGTCCTACACAGAAACCAAGGAGCACAAATTCATGCACACATAAAACGCACGCACGCGCACACCACGCACATACACACGCACACACACACACGAACTCACTCACCACCTCTCCCTCACACACACACACACACACACGCACACACACACACACACACACACACACGCACATGCCACTTTACTACGGTACCGTACAGGCTCCCCTGCCACACACGAAACATGCATGCACGTGCAGACATGCCCACACGTACAAACGCACGCACGTAGAGACAGACACGATACACTCACGCACCATACACATATACAAACGCGCACGCATTCACAAACACACGCACACGCAAGCACACCTCCCGTTTCCTCGTTCGACAGCTGCGAAGCGCCAGAGCAATACCCCCGCGAGCGCGGTATCACGCGGGGCAGCCCCCGGTCCTTCCCTCTCTCCCGCACTCTTCCTCTACACGTCTCGCTTCCCGGTGAATGCGTCCGCGCCCAATGTCGGTCTCCCTGAATGGGAGGGACCGTAGTCCCGGTTTCGCTGCAGCAGATGTTTCCCCCGCCGTCTCGGGGAACGTATATACGGCGTCGCAGCCTACGGCACACGCACCTTCGCCTCGAGAAAGGAGAGCGCTCCGGCCCTTTCCCTTCCCCATTTGTTTTCTTTTTCTTTCCCTCGAGTGTTCACTATGGCGCGCGATGAAGCAGGGAGAGGGAGAAAGTTGGAAAAGTGGGGAAAGGAGATCGCGAGCGGTTCGCAGAGACGCTGCTCCCAAACACCGTGGCATTCAGTAACGCAGCTCCCTTGACCGCGCTGGGATATCGCTTTCTCGGGGAGAAGATTACGTCACGACGGTTCTAGAGAGAAATGCCGCGGGCTTGGGACGAAGCCGAATCGGTAGTCTCGATTCTCGCTCTACTCCTTGCCGGTAGCGGCTCGTCGGTTATATGGAGCATTGCTGCAGCATCTGAGCACCTGGTCGCAGGTTCCATACCTAGTCGTGGAGTCAGCATTGCGATGGGGCCCGGCGAAATCCACTAATTACGACTCGCGCAGTGTTCTCTTTCTTTCTTTACTTCCTTCTTCCTTTCCTTCCTTTTTCTTTCTTCTTTTTATTTCTAGGGGAACTCCGGGGAGGTGTAAACTATGCGCCGTTTCTAAAAGCAATTGAGCATGAATATTCACGCTTTGCCAAGTAATAGGAGCATGGGAATATTGCACGGGTCATTAAAAAAGTAAGGGAAAATGGAGGCTGGAGAGGGAAGCAAAAGCGACTGATGTTTCCTTAGGAGAGTACTGCGCCGTGCTCCCTCATGGGCTGCAGAATTTAAGCGCCTCTTTCCTTCTTCATAATCACCATATAGTACGACGATACTTTCCGGATCATCTCAAAGATAAGAGACCAAGAAAGAATTTAGTATATCACGGTGGCATCGTGGAGTGAACCGTGAAAAAAAGAAAAAAAAAGAAAGTATAGCAACGTCGCATAGCATGCAGACGAGGCGTTCGCAAGAGCACAGCTGAGCGTATTGCATGGCATTTCAGATATCAGCTCAAACCATTCTACACTGCGCAAGAAGCTCCGTGTTTCGAAGTGAACAAATTATTATGAATTACAATAATTATTACGACACTGAGCACGTCTTAAACGAATATCATGCACGAAGCACATTCGGTACTTGGTTTATGAGAGGAGCGATGACGACTACCTATTTTCTATAGACCGACAGGGCTGCTATAGGCGCTTTCCAGTTGTATGCGCGGGATGCCGCTTGAAGTAAGTTCTGATAATAATAATCATCATGTCGCCATGCGAACAATCAGTTTTCCACTACAGAACAAGTGGACACTGAGCCGGTGCCTAAGATGGCACCTTAAATCCAGGAAATTTAGGTTCTTAAAAGCTAGGAGGTTCCTATCTGAATACATATGGAATGGAGAAATCGTTTTTATCGGCAACTACAGCATCGAATTTAACGACGTTTGTCGCATCTAAAATTAAAAAGGAAGTGAAGTATCGTGACTGTAGGAAGCCGATGTTTTATTCATGCCCTCAATGTTTCTACAAATATTGTTGAAAATCGCAATATCGAAAAAAAGAAAGCTTGAGAACCATGTTTACAACTGTAACTCAGTAATAAATGATATCACATTTCTGTAAATTGCATCTATTGAAACATCTAAAGCGCACAAAATTGCAGCTTTATGCAATGCTCTGAAACTCGACACTAATTTAGGAGTAGGGCTCTTGCAAAACTTTCGTAAACGTTGTAAACATTTTACGTAAGCTGTAAGCTCATATATCCAAGTCGTCCTCTTTAGATGCTCTGGCAGATCGAATTTAAAGAACTGCCATATGTGTTTTTGGTGCGAAGTTACGGATTTCTGAACGTCGTGGTAATTTCCTTTTTTCAAGCTTAATTCGAATTCAGAAAGTTAGTTCAGAAATTTGCGTCGAAAAATCCCTAGTCCTACACCGAAGTGCTGCTGCTGAGAATCGCTAGAAATTACCTTTCTCACTCAAAACAAATTTCATTCAAATCGGTGCACCAGTTCTCATAAAAGCCTTTTCGTGTTTTCCATCTATTTGAATAGTGAGATCGGTGCCTGGAACCAAGCTAAGGATAGCTTCCTCTAACCACTGCGCCGTCGCCAAAGTGTGAGCGCTAAGAGCAATATTGCCTCACCGAGCACCGTTTGGGGGGGGCTGCGTTGCACTTTTCCGATAGGCTTTGGGAACGCCCCCCCCCCCCCCCCCCCGCTCCATGAAAACACTTTCATCAAGGCGGCCGTGTATTGGGCGCTCGGAAACGTCTCGCAGCAGACCTTGCGCGCATGCGCGTTGCACGTACGCCATAGAACGCCACCCAGCGGCTATACCGGCGGCGATTTACACGATTCTCGTATAGCGCGTAATTCGGCAGCTAACATTTCTTTTGAACACTACAGCTTTCATTGCTATATCCTTTCGTATCCCTTCTCCATCCCAAACAGATGTGCCAGCCAATCGCATTCGCTTATTTCCGCAACGTCACGGCGGAGGCTACACTTCTTTCGCCGTCGGCGTCGTTTCTCGGGAACTATATTTTCTTGGAGCGAGGAAGCACAGAACGTAGGTGTAGTTCGCTTTTGTGGGCCGAGAAATATAAGAGAGAGAGAGAGAAAGCGAGCAGAGAGAAGTGAGGCAGGGAGGTCAACCAGACGAGCGTCCGGTTTGCCAGTTCTAGGTTTGCTACCCTACGCTGGGTGAAAGGGCAAGGGAATAGAACGTGGGAAAATGCGACCGCCGCGTGCAGGCGGCGTTCACAGGAGGACAAGAGCGCCGGCCTAAGTGTGGCCGCGACTCGCCGTGGTTGCTCAGTGGCTATGGTTTTGGGCTGCTGGGCGCGAGGTCGCGGGATCGAATCCCGGCCACGGCGTCCGCATTTGGATGGGGGCGAAATGCGAAAACACGCGTGTACTTCGATTTATAAGTGCACGTTAAAGACCCCCAGGTGGTCCAAATTTCCGGAGCCTTCCACTACCGTGTGCCTCATAATCAGAAAGTGGTTTTGGCAAGTAAAACCCCATGATTAAAAAAAATAATAAGTGTGACCGCGGAGACCGTGCTGCACTGTTAAATCGTCATACAGTTCCTTTTCCAGCGTTACAATCACTAAAAAAAAAAATAATGATGATGACAATGAACAACAAAGCTCTCGCCCCGGGCAGCGCCACGTCGGTTGCCAGCAGCGATGGGAGAAAGCGCACCGCCGCGTAACTGGTATGGCACGCCGGAGCGAATTGGCCGCCGGCGATCGATGTGCTCGGCGAGCTGTTTCGAGGCAAGGACCAGGCAGGGCGACGGCGCCGGAGCCGACGCTGCCGAGGCGCGCTCAATTCTCCGATGCAGCGCGCAGGCAGTAGTGACAATGGACAGCCGCGCGTGGAACGCCGGTAACGCGATGCCGACGCTTTTTAACGCGCGTGGTGTCGCAGACGCTGCGTCCTCGGCATCTATCGCGGGCGGCAGGTTACAGCATAGCGACCGATACGCGAGTCGACAAGCGGACGGTCCCCAAGGGAAGCGAAAATGCGGACAAGTGTAACGACGAGAAATCGTTCCGCTTGCGGCACCTCTGATGTACTGTGGTGAAACCACCTACGCGTGCCTGCGGCTTGCGTTACAGTGCGTGCAGCGTTTGTTTAATTATTTTAGATTATTCGATATTTCCGTCTGGTTTCGTCGCCGGTACTTATTTTCCCCCGTGTCTGGCCTCTGAGATTATGGTGGGCCGGTCCTATATGTGCCCCCTAACCTGTACAGTCCCATATTTCTTAACTTAATATTTAAATAAGATAAACCTATGCTCCTTAGTTTCTTTCGAATTCCAGTATGTTCTTGCTGCTGCAGTCCTCGTCGGTGTTTCTTGCGCACAGAAGTCGTCTTCTGACGGAAAGCGTCGGATTTTCACTGACGCCAACGTCGTCGTCGTCGTTGTTGTTGTTGTTTGAATAGTAAATCTTAAAGTATGTCACGTACAGTCAGTCGTCCCATACTCAGTAGCATCAAAAGAAATCAATAGGAAAATTGAAGGTATAACGCACGGCCGTAGGTACACAAGAAGAGACCGCCCTATAACCACGGAAGCCATCATCGGAAGAGTGGGCCAGTCCCTGAAAAACAGGACTGGAACAGAAACCCCACGAACGCATTGTACGTGCAGGCAAATTACCATAAGAGTATATCACCGTTTTTTTCGTCACTTGATATGTTTAGCCGGTGTGACGTTTCCGACATACAATATAGTAAACATTGGAAACATTGACAGGTGCCAGCACGCGTGCGACCGAAAGTCATGAAATCGCTTAATCAATCAATCAATCAATCAATCAATCAATCAATCAATCAATCAATCAATCAATCAATCAATCAATCATTATTTTTTCTTTATCTGGTTGCCTTCTTGAATTAAACGCCCAGGAGCAACACTGAAAATTGTTGTTTATTGAATGACGTAACCAGAAAAAAAAAACATGCTCGCTGGCTAAACAAAAATTATCAATAATAACAACAGCTGTCTAAGAAATATGAAGCGAAACCAATGCACAAAAAAGTATAAATGGCTCATGTGTGAAATTGACTGGTTGATTAATTGAAATAATGTGGTCTTGAGGGGCTCTGATTTGGTCTTGATTCCCTAAGGTTCTTAAACGTGCAACCTAAATCTAAGTACACGGGTGCTCGCATTTCGCACCCATCGAAACGCGGCCGCCGTGGCCGGGATTCGATCCCGCGACCTCGTGCTTAGTCGCCCAACACCATAGCTACTAAGCAACCACCGCGGGTTGAACTCAAACATTGTAGAGAATAAATAAAGTAGAGAACAAAGTGCATAGTAATAAAGAATTTTCCGAGCCAATTTCAGCCAAATTGATGGTGAATAGAGAAGAGAATACCTACAAGAAAATATGGCACGGTAATAATTTTGTTTCATTTAAAAGATCAAACACCGCGCGACGACCATCCCTGGGGCTATAGCCTATGTTATATTACCGGCCTTTAGTGTCGAGGCCCGAAATGACAGTATTACGGGAATATTTAATCCTACTGCAATATTTCAAAGTTTAGCTTCGAGTAACCTCTTTATCCGATTTGAATATCGTCGGCAGGATAAAAAGAAGCGGTGCACTGATTCAATTTCATTAGAAGTATGGCATAGAGAGGACATCATCAGACCAGCTTTACGTAAGTAAAAAGTCAATTGTGGGATACGACAGCGTGATCCGGTGTAGGAAACTTTCGATTGCCGAGAACGACACCAGTTTTTCTTGCAGGAAAAGAACGTAGACTTTGAAAGTATGGACATGTTTCTAGAGATAATTTGTTTAAATCATTTTGTGAGCCAGATTTTATGTATACCTCGATGCAGTGACGTAAGCCGTATCAGGTAAAGTAGGGATCGCAGGTCCATTTAGAGATGTTCTGGCTAATATATTCGACATCTAATTTGGGCATAAGCCACGGCGGCCTGGACCCCACGGTTAATGGAGAGAGAGAGAGAGAGAGAGAGAGAGAGAGAGGGGATGACAAGGAGGTTAACGAGACTGAGTCCAGTTTGCTACACAAGACGTGGGGAGGGGGAGAGTGAAAGAGAGAGAGAGAGAGAGAAAACAAGAGAGTATCGCACTTTCACATGCACTACGGTGCAGGATGTCTATAGTCGCGCACTCAAGTCTGGTGCCTTCGGTTAGTGAAGAAGCGCTCGAACTGCTTTCTGGGCTAACGAACTGTGAGGCGAGGCTCACAAGATCTCTGCTTCTGTAAATGGCCTGTCGTCCAGTTTACTAAATCTAGGAACTAAACAATGGCGCGCACTTAAAATAATTGAATTCCTTGCCGTCTTGCAGCTCGCCCCAGAGACTGTTGTCGTCCTCTTCTTCAATCCGTTTTCTGCCAGCGTTGCACTTAAATTCTTTATTATGCGTTTATATACACACAGTATACTGGCAGCAATGCGCGAATGTTTAGCCAGCGGCTTGTTTTGCGCCCATGCAGAAATAACCTTAGAAAGCAGGGCGGGTCGTCTCATGTATGTATTGACGACGCTGAGTTAGAGAAACAAGTAAAAAAAATTAATAAAACAGACGGGGAAAGAGAGAATGCCGGTACCATTGCGCACACTTTTTAGTAAGGTAGCAACACAAGTATTAGGACACTACGACAGCCGTAAAAACTGACTGACGATGCTATTCGCGGTGCACTATAGTCTAGAAAACAGCGTGGCCAGGATGTGTCAACTTGAAAAGGCCGCCTTTGGGCGGCCCCTTTACATCGTTTTTGTTGGCCACATTTTTCTTCGACTTCAATATATATATATATATATATATATATATATATATGACCTTAGAAACCTTATATAACCTTAGAATTTTTTTGTGTATGTATGTATGTATGTATGTATGTATGTATGTATGTATGTATGTATGTATGTATGTATGTATGTATGTATGTATGTATGTGGATAGCGAAGTTTCTTAGCGGTTTCGGCCACACTCTCAATACCGAGACGCTGTTGGACTCGTAATGCAGGTGGAATTGCAAGTCCGCATGTATGCACTGTGAAGATACACGATACATCTACACCCCTTGCAAAAAACATGAACAATTTCACCTCCCTACCTAGAAGTTGGCAAGTGTCCTTTAGGGTCTCAACGAACGCCATCTGCGAAGCATAAGCCAGCGCCACAACTCAAGCTATTTCGCTAGAAGCTCCTTCATGCTGCTTTTCTTAGTGTTTTCCCTCTCCCCGACAACACTTATGAGCAGTTGTTGGCACACGAGACGAGACAGCACCGCCATCAAGCTTTCGATAAAGGGCATGACGTCACATTTCAGTGGCTGCCACTACACATTCGGCATTGCTCGTAACGACTTCGCCGACGACGCTTGCCTGTTCCGCCCCTTAAAAAAAAAAAAAATCTGAACCTAACGGTTACGATCCCCGTATCCAGAACCGACGCTGCAAGAATAGTTTCTTTCCTGGCTCTAGCTAGGACGCACACTTGTTGGTCTTCCCTTAAACTCCCTAACTGTCGTCTCCATGCGCTGTATCATTCCCTTATGTTGCAAGTACATAAAAGAATTCAAGCGCTGGTGCGACACTCTTGTGTCGCCTCTATCCCACGGCATTGTATATAAAGAGGAATGGGAGACACACATTTTTGTGACTCTTGCGGAAGCGAAAAAAAACCATTTAACGGCTTTTGTACTTTTTTTTCCCCGGTATACCGGGAAACAAAGGCACAAAAGGCGTTGAATGGTTCAATGCACAAAAGGCGTTCAAGCGTGGGCCCCTTCGGACAGGATTTGATCAGCTGGGCTCAAGCTCGTTTCCAGAAGCGAAGATCCTTGGACTATGGCCATGCGCGACGTTGGCACTGAAAGCAGAGTACCAACGTGCTATCTCAAATCTACTGGTATCTGCGGCCGTTGAGATAAACTCCCCATGCACTTTCAAGCGTGCGTGCAACGGGTACTCTCTCTCTCTCCACTTCTTTCTGTCATTTCTCCCCCTTATGCGCGGACGACCGTTTGCTTACCTCTCTGTATTTTTCTTGATTTTCTCTCTGTCGTTCAATGTTTTCCTGGCTACGACGTCCAACACCTCTCTCTATCGGAACAACCTTAAACTGAACGGATGCTCGCACCGTAGCCACATCCGTCACGGGCGCAAAAGGCTATCCCCGCATCGGCGCACTTATACAAGTGCACCAGACTGAGTTCGCGTTTATAGTCCTGCGCATCCTCCCGCGTGCGCGCAATGTTCATTCTCTCCCTCTTTACTCTTCTATTTCCCTTTCCTTTAACCTCGCCGTAGGGTAGCAAACCGGACGCTTGTCTGTTCGACCTCCCTGCCTTTGCTCTCTCTGTTATCTCTCCGTCTCTCTCTCTCTCTCTCTCTCTCTCTCTCTCTCTCTCGCTCGCTCGCTCGACGCCTCAACTGTGTGATTGTTGTAACCAAGTGGCCAGATACTGGAGTCCGCGCACTACGAATCAACTATCGCTGCACCATTTCGTCTGCTGCCAAGATTTTGCACGATGCACTTCCCTTCCAAAAAGTAGGCAGTCGAGGGAAAGCGTGAACGCGTGCTGGACGAGCTCCTGCACGTAGTCGAATAACACGGTGCAGTCTTGGTTCCACGACGCGCACTGCACCGTGAAATCAAGAACGAAAGTGCTGCACTTTCACACATATAGTGTGACGATTAACATCGACTCTTTTCTTTGGAGATCTCTGAAGGAAATCGCAAGATAGACTGGCGTCTCTGGAGCTAGCGAAAAAAAAAGTATGTTCCAACAGTTTCCGGTCAATTGTGGTGTGGACATCCGATTTGAATGCACGAGTCCACATTTAAGGTTATCTTCGCTCTTTCGGGGATAATCTGTCTGCAGCACATGTGCATGTGGAAAACATCTAATCCGCAAGTTGTCAAACAATATTCTGCGCCAGGTAAACATGATGACGTACGGAGCGAGGCACGTAGAACACACCAAGCTCGCACAGCAGACACTGCCGCGCAGATCCAAAGCTAATCAGGGTATCCCTGCTAGGCGAGTCTCTCGCTTTTTATATATATATTATTGGAGATTCCACACACTGTGACAATCGGTGTAAGTGAAGCACTCTTTGATCCCACACTTCCGATAAACTTGTCCTTATTCATCGCTTTATCAGCGCTAATGAGCGCCTCAATTGCCTCGACGCCCTAGCTGCATGTGCATGCGAATGATGCAAACGGTGAGGATTAATCATGATGCGGTTTTAGACGCGTTCGCGCGTTTCTAAGCGTGAATGATAGTTCCAATCGTGTCAAAGCGCCAGTTGCCTCGAGCGAAGAAAATTGGTGGGTGAAAAGGTTGGTCCCTGGTTCAAATCCCAGCCTAGGGCACGTACCTTTCCTTCTTATTGAGCGACAGCCCGTGTTAAACCCCGGCTCAGCCTACTTGTCAAGAACCTGGCCGACCGACCCACCGGCCGACCTGCCCAACGACCGACCGACCCACACCAATCCAGAGAAGGTACCCAACGCGCTCAATAAGACGCCGTCTTTATCGGGCGAAATTAAAAGTCGTCTAAGCGCTAACGCGTTCGTGAAACAAAGAAAGACGGCCGTTAATCAACGTCTGAGCCCGTGCGGCTTGAACGCTCCCTCCTAAACGGAAGCTGGCGACGGTCCATTTCGACGAGACGCGCGGCCGACGCAGGGCCGCCCAGGCATGGAAGGAGCTCGGCGCCTCCGATCCGAAGCCGAGGTCTTTCCTCCTCGCCCTCCCGCTCAGCATCTCGCTGCTTGAAGGCGGTTTGAGCAGAGCCGCTGGCAGGGCAACCCGTCTCGTCAGGCACTCGGGGGCTGCGTTTCTCCGGCGAGCGATAAGTGTGCCACGAGAGATGTGGGCAAGGAGGAAGCGTGCGGGCGAAAGGCACGACGACGCCCCGGAGCGGGCCGCTGTCATATGCACGTCGTTTGTCAACGAAGGTCAAGAACACACCCGGCCCTGTTTATCGCATTCCTTCTTCTTCCTTCTTTTTTTTCTTTTCTTTCTTTCTCTACCCGCTTCTCTCCTCCGTCAACGCTTATATCTCAGACTTCTGTTCGCGAGGAGCGGCAGCTTAAGTTCGTTCAGCGGGAGCCTTTCAACACCCTGCTAAGCCGGACACAAAGCCCGCGCGCTGTCCCCGTGACGTCGGCGAGGAAGGCCGTGACGAGCTCAGTGAACATTGTGAAAAAGAGAAAGAGTGAGATGACGCTTAGCGTAGTCCGTGTCCCGTTCTCAAATTGAAGCCCTCTCCGTTTGGCAGAGTTTCCTATCAATTTTACTAAAGGGAACGCTGGCGCTGGTGTCGTTAGGGGAGTTGCAAGCGTTAGGGTCTAGCCACCGTGGGGGGTATTAGTAATACATGGCTATGACAAAACAGTTATCGTAGCTTCAAACGTCTTTGTGTCTCTGCAACTTGACCATTTTCAACGAAATATTGCGCTACAAACGCAGCGATTCGCAATGATTGTGCATGCGCGCAGAGGCTGATTGCTCTGTTGTACGTTTAAAAAGCTTGTTACATTTACGAAGATGGAGCGTAATAAACAACTCAACATGGACGTCTTGAGTTGCGAGCACGAAGAATAGACACGTTCATCTCCTCTTCTCATCGTCCCAGCGAATGCATTGCCCGAGTTCTCTCTAGAAATTTTTGCAGGCAACCCTACGCCTCCTGGCAAATCATCGCGTCACGTGACGGCTCAGATGGCGTAGACCTCAGGCGGTGCTGCTCTGTTTCGCGAGCTTCACTGCACTGTACGTGAAAGCAGCGTTTTCATGTACGCCAAACTCCGGAATTAATCGATTCTCGACAAAAAATTAATAAGTTTACGTAACCAGACAATGGGAAACTGTTCATTGCGTTGAAGTGTTTTGTGTTCCAGCTTCGGCGGCCATGCTGGCAACCACAGTAAGAACGCAGGGCTGCCCACGAAGGACTCGCACTGATACCGTACTGTACGTCTTATTGACGTTCCCAAAAGATGCGCATTCATTTCCGTTGCATCAGGCGGCACGGTATCATATAGCATACAAGCGTTCCTCCTGGGTCACGTACAAAGCTACTCATAGTAGCCGTCTAATATCGGTCACGTACTGCGACACCAAGGTAGCCCTCTAAGAGCACTCACGCTTAGCAAAGTGAGTTGTTGGGCGAGCAGTTAGATGTTTGTGAATACGAAGAGACAAGCACGCAGTATAGTTATCTCACGAGGAAGACGACAATACAAGTAGTCACATACATTCCGGAAGTTAGGGCTGTGACGTACTGATCTTGACGCTGCTATACACTCTCTATTTCTCTCTCTATCTACCTTCCTTGGCCTTTTACCCTCCCATTTTTCTCTCCCCCAGCGCAGGGTAGCAAACTAAATATTTCAATCTAGTTACCCATCCACCTTTTCCTTTATTTTCTCTCTTTCTCCCTACAAACGGCATCTCAACAAGTCTGGCAAAGCTGCTTAAAACTATTCGATACGCAGCAACGTTCATCTGACATTTCGATATACATTAGGCGTCCATCATCGTCCTTCTTTGTGACTTTTATGGCCCTCGTGATGTTGGACGCGAATCCAATATTCAGGAGCACATAGAACCCTATGCAGCGGCTGTATTAGTTTACTGCTTCCGTTTTGAGTGACGTGCACGGCGGCGTCTCCTTCCGTCTGCAGTAGTTTGCGGACCACTCCGCGCATAGATTGCTTCGCATCACCGCATACTGCGAGCACAACTGCGATGGTTCCCTTTGAACACAGCAGAAACGAACAATTGTGAGAAAGCCCTCGAAAGCTGAACAGCAGCAGTTTCGTAAACACGTTTGGAGAGGCCCGAGGGAGATTTGTTATATAGCTCGGGCAACGCAAGCGGCCGCATAAGGGTAACGGAAAAGAATGCGTTGAGGGAGGAGGTTCTGCGAGTGCCCCAGACATAAACGAGAACATTTCTTACTGCGCGCGTCAGTGTTTTACGAGTTGTTCCAAGACCGTCGTATGAATCAGATGACATTTCTCGGCGTATTTTGTAATAACGGTTTGAGTAAAAAAAAATAAACGAGGGCGTACCGTGCTGTCAGTTTCCGCGTTTTACGACATTTCCCTTCTAAGCATGTCACGTAAATCAGTCTTTTTTTTTTCTTGTTCCGGCGACGGTCGGTGCAGGGATCTTAAGAATGTCGGTCGAGATAGTCTGCAGGCGCAGTCACAGAACGACCACGCCAGAGGGCAAACTTGCGTTGGTTCGCATAACCGAAAGCCAGAGTGGTAGAACGTCAGACAGTTTATTTATAGAGCGGGTGATCAATATATGAATATATGACTACGACACTAGGGGAGAAATGAAAATCGAATACCTAACCTACGTGATTGATCGAAGTGTCACACTCCCATTCATCGAAAAGTCGGCGAAAGGTACCTTCAGAGTTGTCCAAAAGAAGGTGTTGATCTCTCCATCGCTACTTTCTCTCAATTTTCTAAAACATTTATTTATTTACTTTTGTTTTCCATAGTACGTTATTTCCTGCTTAAGTCTCCTTACCTGTACCATTTCATGTATCAGGCTTCCCTTATTATTGCCGCCACCTTCATATATATGTACAGTCCGAAGGAATAGCGTACCCGAAGCAGTAGAGCAGCAATGGACAAATATGCTTGTTTATTTACGGCCCAGTATTTCACCATCAGGACGAAAAATAAGGATCTGCCTGGCCGTCATTGTATAGTACAGACATTTCAAGCACGGGGCACGCGCTGTCGTTTCGTCGTTTTCTTTTTCATTTTACTCCCAACCGCGCCGCAGTCTTTTCCGAAAGCGTCATTCACTACAATCAGCCCAAGAACACACGTCCTGTTGTCCCAGCTATAAGTTGACCATGCGACATCGTGCTTCCGTTCCCTAGACGCCTATCGTTAGCGTGCGGTGCCTCCTGCGGCAAGCAGCACGCCCACGTCTCTTGTCTCTACCCCTGTGTTTCGTATTTCCTCTGCGATTAGTGACCCTCGGCAGAGTCGCGACACTCGCCAGCTGTTTGAGCCCGTATCTCCCGCGTCGATCGAGCAACCCGAACCTTGGAGGGACAAGCGTCAGCCGTTGAACTGACGACGTGACCTCCCGGCCTAGAGTTTCCCGAAAAAAAAAAAAAAAGGATATTACTAGACGGGAATGTGGCTTTAGTGCCTGCAGGAGTTGCAAATATGGCCGTTCAGCCAGCGTGGAAAATATGGGCGGTGTCTGCCACGCGGTTTTGCCTAAACTTTTGCTTTCTTTCTTCAAGCGGATTTGTGATTGATTGATTGATTGATTGATTGATTGATTGATTGATTGATTGATTGATTGATTGATTGATTGATTGATTGATTGATTGATTGATTGATTGATTGATTGATTGATTGATTGATTGATTGATTTCAATTGCGGGAGAGCTAGATGAGCAAACGGTTTTGTGCCACTGCAAATCGATTGCTTTCAACAGAACGTTGCGCTATAAATGTAGCAATTCGCAATAATAACGCCACGCGCTCAGTGGCTTATAGCCTCTGTCGCATACAAATCTGCAAGCGTCTGTAAGTTTAAGCCAACAAAAGCAGATAGAGGGTAATGAGGTAACGTCACAAAAACATGTGAAGCCACCAACGAGGAGACGCCAAAGTTTCCCCTAGTAATTTAAGTAGGAAAACCTACGCCTTCCGACTCGCAGCGTCTCTCTAAGCGAAAGAAATGTTCACGTTCTGCCTGAAAAATTGGTGCACCCACGTTGCATCCTTCTCGTGTTCGTTCTCGATGCCAAGCTGCTTTGACACGTTGACGATTCACCTTTTAAAGACCGCATGCACAGCGTTGAGATTAGGTGCTTGATTGTGCCGCAACAGTGAACGCGCTTAGGTGCCAGTGCATTGGTGCCATGGGGTGGTTCCATTCACTACCATCTTATCTGTGAGCGCGGGGCCTTCTTTGCTTAGCAGACGCAGATAGAGAAAGCGTATGCGTCTTACTTCCAGGGAGTGTTATTTGTGCCCTCCGTTTTGACGTGAGTGCAGTCATCGTACTCAATTTTACACTTTCTTCTAAGAAACAATCCTTCTTAGCACAATGGAAACAATACATATAAAAGGAGCTAATAAATTTAAAGCCTTTTTATCTCGAAATACACTTGCAAGGCCTCCAACACTGAGAAGACGTACAGGATGCGAAGGAAATACATTGCCACGTTTTAGAGCGATGTAAAATGATGCCACTTATATCAAATTAGTTAGTATTCCTGTTAGACCTAATCAAGACCTAAATAAAAAATAGTGAACCCGAACCGGGATTTGAACCCCCGGAATCGGGGTGTGAGCCCATCGCGGGGCGCGGAAGCACCCCGTCTCTTCCGTGTTCTATACTGCCATTAAAGAAAAGAAAGAAACGAGAGAGACCAGAAAAAAAGCTTTGCAAGTCATGTTCTTCCGAATTGTCTGCCCTGGCGAATATGTCCTTTTTTTTTTTTGCTATGGTTAAGGAAAGAAACACCCTTAATTTCCCTAAGTTAAGGATTTCCCTAAGTTTCACGCCTTAACTGGTAATTATGGCATGAAACTTAACATCCGCCCCTTTCCACTTCTCCATAGGTGTATTACGTGGAACGACAACACTAGCACGTTTCTTCAAACAGGAAGGGGCAAAAAAGGTAAAAGCACCACGATTCACAGGGACGAACTACGCAATGTACATGTCCTCCAAGCGCCGAGGAGTGACTCAGGGGATTTCCCCACCAGACCAGACAGCTAAGGGCACAATGCCCTCTTATATCCTGCTTCAAAGGACTGGTGCATTGATCTCTGGATGGCTGCGAGATTAGGTATCTTGTAGAGGTGGCTAAGTATAGCGCATATATATCATATCTCAGATAGCTTCGAGAGCTTTCTTTTTTTTTTTTCTTTTTCTCTCCCTTCGTCGGCTTGCAACAAGTTACACGGCTGTCCAAACTGGTTGTCGAGTCATTTTATCTATGTTTGTAAGAGAAAGCGGGAGATAAAGCGCGTTTTTTGCAGGAAGGGCGATTCGAAGCGACATCTACGGAGATTGTGCCTTGATTTCACCTTGAATTTGAAGACCTTTAATGTCTGTCTTGAAGCGCAACCCGTGCCCCGTTTGAAAACAGCGCAATGGAAACGAACTGTACTCGCGGGCAACTTTCTGTGGCAATGAAGGGAAAGCTACGATGGCGGAGCTTTTGCACATGTGTTACCGCTCCATGTAGTCCACCAGCGTTTGACAGAGCTTTTGGTTGCTCGGAACAGACGCTGAATCGACGCAGCTTCCATGTGCGACGATTTCGCGTTTGCCCAGACGCAGAAGTGAAAAGCCGCAAAATAAGTAAACCTTTACATTCAGCGGTGTGTTTTGTCTTATTTAACTGTTTCTAATAAGGTGTGTATGGCTTCTCCTTCCCAGCTTAAACTAACGTGGATTAAAACGCGGGGATCTTTCCAGAAGCGCTCTCGCTTGTCCGCGCTTTGCCTCCGTAGCTTTCCCTTCATTGCCACAAAAAGTTGTCCGCGAGTATAGTTAACAGACGACATGAGCGATAGCTCGAAAATCGTCTGGGGACTGACAACTGTCGTGTGCTAACTGATCTATGTCTCTTGCGCCGTTTTTCAGGTAATGGATCCAACTGAGTTGCTCAAGCCGAGGCCTGACCGTAACCCGTCACTGATTTTCGACATATCGTTTGTGCTTATACTGGCCCGTCACATTTTACACGAAGCATTGAATTACTTCCGCGCATTCTGTTTCTCGGAGATGTGGGCAGCCCCGCACTCCAGAAGTCAGCACGGAGTGTTTTCTGTTAGAAGTCTCCTGTAACTCTCTTCTGACTGTACGACGCTGCTACGGTAAGAGTGGCGTGAAGTCAGGTGCCACTGTAATTTGTACGAAGCAGGAAATCAAAAACCAAGAGTTTGCAAATGCTCTACTGTGATGAGGCTCGTGAGGTCGGTTGGTTTAACAGCACGGTCTGGCTGTACGACGCCACGCGTTGCGGTGGACGAGTGAGTGGCACGGCCTTTCCACGACAATTGAAGTTGAGGACACCTGCCACACGTCCTCTTTATTTATTTCTTTACAATCCTCCAATATCCCGAGAAGACAGGACGCCTGAGCTAGGTTTACAGAGCGCTTTTGTTATGCAAACACGTTGTGGAGACATCTGTGCAGACACGACGTGCTATTGTACGCACACGTGTAATGATCGCTTAACGCACATGCAAGCACACCGTAACTGATCCTCGGTGACATGAGGACGGTGCGCTAAGTAAGTGGTCAGTGACATCGATATGTGTTTGCAAGTCGCGCGACATGGGTTCGCAAGTCGCGCATGTGCACCTAACGATGAGTATAAACAAGTGGGTAAATGTGGATTCTTTTATCAGCCGGAACGAACCTTGTTTTCGCGGAAAGCGAAAACATAAGTGACAAAGATAGCGCGAACTTTTGTTACCAACAAGACTGCCTGCGTTTGAGCCTTTCATGCAGCAGCGTTCTTCACGCTGAAACTTGTTTATAGTGATTAAACTTTTCTTTTTCAGGTTTCGATAGTAGAAAAAAGAAATATGAGGGTAATATTCAAATGACCACGTTATCTTAACGCGCACTCGGTTGCTCTCTTTCATTTGCTGCGTCACTCAGACACCGCACATAGAACGTCGAACGGCCATTGCAAACGTGTCGAAACTGAGATGGTTCCGCAATCGCTCATCCAACAGCAACGCCCCCCTCCGCTTGCTTCAGAAACTAGCTACCGCAAGAACAACCTCTCGGATTGCATTTTTCACTTAAGAAGCGCGCTTAAAAATCACGGTGTTCATTACTAGAAGTTCTTTTTTTTATTATGTCCTTCATTCATTAAGCTGAAGACACTTGTATGTGTACCCTGAGTGTCACTCCTGGTTTTCATTTTGCTGGAGAACGACGTACTATGTCGCGTTAAAACAGACCTGGGCCGCATAGTTTTTTTTTTTTTTTTCATTCATCTCAAAAAACGACCTTTCATTGGTGTGAATTACTACAACGCAATATCATTTTGCGCCTTGCTGAGCTAGGAATCGAACACTTATGCTTTCTTGCTCGCCTATCAGGATTCTCTGGCGGTGAAACAACGAGAAATGTTGGTTTGTAACGCTTTTCACGTTGCCACATTCGTTTCCTCGATACGCTACAGAACGAAACGAATAGTACTACCACTGGGACACCGTCACTTGCGCGGGCTTAATCCCTAGTCTTGTTCGCATCAAGTGCCAGCGCGCCTAAGCGTCTCGCTGAAAAATGCTTCCGACGGCTTTCCGGCAACGCACCTAGTCCGATCGCCCCCCGCACACGCGCTCTCTCGTCACACACACCGGCAAACAGTATGCGAAGCTCACCTGGTTCTCCGATCGCAGTATCTTCAACTGGTCGTTGATGAGGGCGTACTTGGCGGCCTCCTCCTTGCGCAAGGCGCGCTCCTTCTTGAGCTCGGGGCTCCAGAAGGTCTTGATGCTGTGCATGCTGGAGCCGAGCTTCTGCGTGGTCGCGTCCAGTTCCCGCTTGACGCTCCCGTATTGACTCTGGAGCTCGTTAAGCCGGCTCTGCAGCTCGGCCACGAAGCTCCCACCGCCGCCGCCTCCGCGGCCACTGCTGCCGTAGTCCCGGTACGGGTCGCCGTCGATGGTGGTTTCGCGGTACATGTCTTCGCGGTACCCTCCGCCTCCGCGGCGGCCCAGGTCCACGGCGCCGCGCTCCAGGGACCGGTCTCGGATGGGCATGAAGTCCTGGTCGACGACGCCGACGCCCGGGTACGAGGAGCGCATGGGCGGCGGCGCGGTGCGCGTGGCCGACCGGCTCCGGTGCGACACCCGCAGGTCCGGCTCGTCGCCGTAGTAGTCGTGCGTGGACATGGTCAGCGGGCTGTTGTTGCTCGAGCGGCTCACGCCGTACGGTCCGGTGGGCCGCATGCGGCGGCCCTGCGACGGCGACGAGAGGTTGCGCGCGATGGGACTTCCCCTGGCAGACGGCGGCTGCGAGATGGACGCGTAGGACGTCTTAGGCGGCCCCAGCATCACGTCGCGCGAGCTCTGGGCCGCCCGGGGCGACCTCTGCGAGCCGCCGTACATGTCGCGGGAGGACATGGTCTACGCTGCGATCGCTTGCTCTTCTCCTGCTGCTTCTGCTGCGACGCCTCGCTCAGCTAGCTGCCGGCCTCGGGAAGGCCCCCTCCGGCTCGGAAATGCACGGTCCGCATCCGCGCCTCACTCAGCTCGTCGTCGCGGCCGCCGAAGAGACCGAGGCCGCCGCCGCCGCAGCAGCCGCCGCCACCGGCATCGCGCCACTCACGCACGCGGCGCTTCGATCCGGCCGATGGCCGCGCTGCTCTTCCGCACTCCGCCGGGCTGGCACTCGGGTCTCCGTGTATCCACTATGGGTCGCGGGGCGGGCACCCCCGAGCTGCGGGCTTGGGCACCAAGCGTCGTTCGCGCACTGCACGCACCTCGGACTTTCTTCCTTCCGGCGGTGATGGCCGCCCTCCCTTGGGGCGGGATGAACGCCGGGATGAGAAAATGCGGCTCCCGCGAGCGGTCGTCTGTCGCGGCAGCAAAACGCACCGCCCCGCCGAGGCTTCACCGAGCAGCAAGCGCGCGAGCCGGACGGCTCCTCTCCTTCGCTCTCCGGCGCTCGTGTTTGCAGCGTCCGCCCCGCGATGGAGCCACTTGCGTCAACAAATGGAAGAGACCGCCGCGCGAACGGGAAGCCCGTCCGCCGCGGCGCGCGCGCGCGCGCGGTGGCGGTCACGTGATTTGGCTGCTATATGGCGATACTCACTAGATGGATCCTTCTTTTTCTCCATGTTTGCTTCGCGCCCATCTTCGACTTATTCACCGCTCCCTTTTAGATACGAGGCTCCTGCTTTCTCCTACGCCCGTGTCGTCTTCCATCAAGAGTGTGAGGGTAGTTTAAATAAACCAGCGTTGCTGCAAGAACTCTGGCCTGTTTTCCTTTGAATTCAGTGGCAGATGTGAACGCCAACGTTGCGTCAATTCACGCATCTAACTTTCGTTCCTTCATAGCCGCCAAAAAAACAGATTAAGAAACTGCGCAGGGATTCTAAAGCCATTAATGATTGGCTTTCGTCGCGCTTGCATTTTCGAAACTGCCGTGTCATGTTCTCTTTCCTTGCATCCTTCTTTCTTTGTTTTTTTTCGTCTACGAAACTGGAAGTGGATCTAAATTTAGCGCACCGGTGCACACCAACGAACGTCCCCCGTCACGTGAAGAAAAGGCCGCCATCAGTCGCGTCGTGCTTACGAAATTTGCGAGTGGTAGTTGAGACGGATGTTCGTTTCGACTTCGAAAGCAGAAGCTGAGCTGAACTTCGTCGCTCGCTATTTTCCTGTGGCGATACCGTGGCACGGGCTGCACAGTTCTTAGCTCAAAAGCCGCGATTGTGTGGGCATCGAGAGTAGCAACTTACAGATTCGACGAAGCGGCAGTTTCACACCAGTATTTTCTATTAGTTTCGTGCGTGACACAAGAGCAGCACCAGCCAAGTGAACTACAATTTTCTGCTGCAGAGGAAGTTTTCGTGAATCGAAGAGCTAACCTCTCGTTCATGCTTCGCACGTTAAGCTCCCTTGTTTCTGGATGCGTTGGGTTCTATTCGATTTTACTGCATCCTCAGACGCAAAAGTCAAATGCAATTGATATTATTATTAAATTGCATAGTTTAACGTCCCGACACTGCACTGCGTGCTATGTGGGACTCCGTAGTAGAGGGCTCTGGATTAATTTCGATCACTTGACGTTGTTTAACGCGCACCCAATGCACGGTAC
Source organism: Dermacentor andersoni (assembly GCF_023375885.2). Taxonomy (NCBI): domain Eukaryota; kingdom Metazoa; phylum Arthropoda; class Arachnida; order Ixodida; family Ixodidae; genus Dermacentor; species Dermacentor andersoni. Next base: position 58,419,843 of record NC_092819.1, on the reverse strand, counting down.
ACAAAAGATCTTGGGTTTCAACCCCGCCGGAATGCGGTCGCCGCGGCCTCGGGTATCGCACCCACGACCTCGTGCTGGCAGCGCAAGGCCGCAATTCCCGAGCCACCACGATGGCGTGTACCAGCAGTGAGCCAACGATGCAGTGTACCTATATTTAACGACAGGTGCTACCAAACACAATTTGTTTAAAGAACACAAAGTTTATTTCTCAGAACGACCTTTTATTACACTCGCAATGTTATTTCGATCACATTAAAACGTGAACAGAAAGATGCCATCTCTCTTTGACAGCATTAGGTGTGACAGATTCTGGTAGCTGTCTTGTAAGTGCTACGTCGGGTCATCTTTGGTGTAGTACTTCTTTATTAAAACCGGAAGCCTCAGCTTCTTTAGCACGAAAGCACAAGTCGACGAAAACAGAACGAAAGACTACTTTACGCTGTTAGTACCGTCACGTCAGTGACAAAATTCGAGAAATGGTTAGCCCTTGTGACGTGTATCGCAAGCGCAAGCTAGGCCCTTGAATGGGCGGCCTTGGTCGCAGTGGTTATTCTTCCTGCTTCTCCCTCGGAAACTGTTCAACTCTGCGTCAGTAGAAGTTGCACTGGAAGTTAGCCTGGTGTCTCTAGTAGCTTGCAACGAGACATTCCTGTAAAGAAAAATCGGCAAGAGGTATTTAGTCTGCAGAAAAGTGCAGGCGCTGTTCTTTCCTACGGATCAAGCATCCAAAGCGGCTACGACACTCTTCTCGTATGCTTTAATTGCATCTCTCACGCGTTCTACGCGCGACATATCCAGAGCATTTCTTTTTCTAATGCGCTGCGTGCAAGGACCTGACATATTTCGCTACATGGGAGATAGTACTATTGTTTATCGCGATCTTAGCCTAATGACGAATGACGCGAAAGAAGATGCACGACTTTATTTTGTCGGTGTTTCTATGCATATGAATGGATACTCAGCGATTTGCTCATAAAATATAGCGAAAAGCGTTTCCTGTGTTTAAAAGCCTTCAGAGCTCGAAATGCGCGTACAAAAATTTGAGCTAACCAGCAGGCGTACAAGACACGTACCATGCGTCCCCACTCCCATACACTACCACAAGGAGAAACTGACCCTACGCGTATGCTGCACCGCATAGGGTTAATTTCTGCGGCGAAGCCATCTCTAACGGATATATTTGATTGATTGATTGATTGATTGATTGGATAAAAGTGTGAGTGAGTGTAAGTGACAGCCCGCAGGCAAGATTTCGTCCGCCCTATATCAACACACAATGTAACTGCCCCTGCAAGTGCGCTGCACACAATAAAAAATGTTTATGCGGCGAAGCCAGTTGTGATGTGCACATTCATTTATTGATCAATTAATTGGATCATTTGTTCATTTGTTGGTTGGTGAGTCCGCTAGTTACTTTGAGACTTCCCTATTGGCGCCTGCGTTCTTTCATACACGCACAGCACTCCCGCGCCCCCAGAAGGCATACAGATCGAACTGCCTTATCTTCTACGAAAATGAAGTTTACAATCGTTTCCCAGACCGATTCCGTGTGTTTGATGCTACGTTTCGGCGCGTAGCTTTCATAAATGCGCGCTCTTCGTCTCTCTCATTTTTTTTTTTACTTCTGAACTAGCTGCCCCCTTGCGCGCGGCATTTTCGGGGCCAACGGGCAAAGCAAGCGGTCAGCCCAAACTACGAGATGCTTTTCTAATCGCCTTGCGAAAAACTCGACGTAGCCCGAATAAAAAGGACTAAGCGGCCGAGGGACAACAAAGGGGCTGCGGAAAGAAAAAAATAAAGTCGAAACCCCGAGCGCTGCCGCTCCCTCGAAAGCCGCGCGCGCCCCAGATCTGTGGCTGTTTCATAAATTCAACTGGAGGCGAAAGTGTGTTGCGGTGTCTCGAAAATCGATCGTCGCTACACTCGCGTGCGCGGCCGCTGCAACTGCGTGCTTGGGTAGGCTCGCCACGGACTGCCAACGTGACCGGCGAACACAGCCGCGTCTCGGCAGGGAGCTTCGGCCTTGCCGTTGGCGGCGTCGGGCGGTGGACGCTGGGGTGTCGATGACCTGCCTTCTGGAGGGAGTGGGGGAAGTCACCTACACCCCCCCCCCTATTTCGGGTGGAGGGGGAGTCGTCTACACCCCCCCTCTCCTTCCTCCATTTCCAGCGGGCACGGAAACTTCCCTGCACTGACGTCACCCAACACCTAGAACTAGAATGACTATTCCAGACACACATCCCGGAGCGCAAAACCTAGAGACGGTGATGCACGAACTTGCATCGCAAGAGCAGTCGCGCATGCCCAGACGACAGAGAGACAACGACAAAGATAAAAAATAAAAGCGTGCTGCGCGTAGAAAAAAAAAATACAAAGTTAGAGAGACAGACGAGATAGACGCAGTCCCTTTTGCCCTTAGCATCGGTTGGTATGATTGCAAGTCATTTACTTTGTTATTGCTATTTTTGTCCGCAGTGCAGATTTTCTTTAATAAATGATTCCTATAAAGTGTTCGTGCCTATAAAGTGGCACGGGTTACTTATTTTAACGTAGAACAAGCACATAAGAAACACGAATGCAAGAAAGCCCTTAAGGAAAAATGAACGACAATGATGCGAAGGAATAATGTGACCACAGGAAATGAAGATTGTTTGAATTCTCGCGATCCTCGTAAAACACCTCGTACACTACAGTGCCTCATTCTCCTTTAATAAAAACTCGATTACGCAAAATGCTCATTACGGATATGAACTTATGAAATAAGTGCCCGCGGAACTGCGTGTAAGTAGCTGAATCATCTTCTTGCCTTTACTCATCGAGGAAAATGACACCGATTCGACCTAAACCGCTGTGTCGCCGCATATGACGAAAAAGCAAACGGGAAGTGCATTTCAAATACTGCGGTAATGAAAAGAAAGCCCCGGATGCAGCGCCAATGTACTAACCGGTCACACAATGTTACGTTTTCACCTCCGCATTTGGGTAAAGACAAGCGGCCTTGCTATGAGAAACCTGAAGACGTGTTTCAATTTTTCCGCATACGAGGAAGTGCCGCTTTCAGCAAATGACCCTGCTACCTAAAACTAGGCTTTTTCGGCTTTCGTAGCACACGAGGAGGTAATAAGAACCGAATTGAAAAGCGATTATTTCACTGTGCTGCCATCAGGTTGCCGCAAGATTGTACACGGCCAAAGTTGCATTGATGCCCCGATTTCCTTCAGTCATCCCACTGGGCGTTGCACGTGCCGTTCACACCCACTTAATATTGTTCCTTTCCAGTCTTTTGTAAATTGTTTTAAGTATTCGTTTTTTCCAAGCACTGTTGAAATTTGGAACAACCTAGCTGGTTCCTTGCGGGAAAAACCTAATGAAGAGTTTTTGAAAGAATTGTCTAACCACATTTTGTAATTACGTTTCAAGTTCATTGTATGTTGTTTTGATCTAATCTCTGGTGTATCCACTCCTGCTATGTCTCATGTATTGAGACAGCGGTATATGTAAATAAATAAAATAAATAAATAAATAAAGAGAATATACAGTTTTATAATTTTAAGCACTATACGTACCTAGAAGAGGGATGCTCTCTTTATTTTCTTTTTATTGCGTTTTGGCTTATATGCTGCGCTAACTGTTTATTACGAATGCACTTCAGGGTTACACACACACATATATATATATATATATATATATTGCCTATTATTGCACCCGCAGTAAAAGTAATTTTCTGACATGTGATGTTCATATTTATATCTACATATTTCATATTGAGCACCTCCATGCTGTCTCTTCCGCTAGATAGCCTACTTGGTCCGTGTTTAAATTTTGCTTTCTTTCGGAAAAAGTGGAAGCTTCGAAATGAAGCAGTAGTTCTTCATTCCTAATCTATAAGACCAGACACTGCCAGCTAGTTGTTTTCTGCTAATTTTTCATGTGTAATTTCTCTAATGTTCTAAAACGTAAAAACAACAACGATAAACATCAACGACAAGAAAGAAAGACGGAAAGAAAGGAAGAAACTAAGATCGCTGGTCTCTCATGCTTTCATGGGCTTGAGTGACAGATAATATTTTTTTTTTTATAGTTACACTAAAAATTCTACCTTGTCACACAAGAATGCTAAAGCCTTAGAAACTCCGATCAGGGAAGTAAACGCGGTATTGAGAGACTCTGGCGTGGAACTTATTGTACTTTAAATCTACGACTGTTATGACAACAACGCACTTGTATGATATTGCTTTCCTACTTGCTTCTGTATCCTTTCGCCTGCCCTGCTGTCTTTATGTATAGAACTGTTCATGAATACCGTTATTTCCATTACTATCATTGGTCTCGCCAACTCCTTTTCTGTTTTTCCAAGCTACTGTTCTCGGTTCTGTTTTCTGTTTGTTAAAGATATGCGCGAAGTCCTTAAACGAGACACTCTGCTAGCACCATTAACGAAGGCACGCGCCAATGTCAGTCCCGAAAGCTCCCTCTCAAGTACACACTCATTCAAGAGTCGTTTATAAATGAAAGAAATGATGGGCGTATTTTTCGCTTAAGTGCCTTCGAGCTCAGTAGTCGTGTACACTTAACTGCACAAAATGAACATCGGCTAGAAATTGCGTTTGGTTATTCCTGAGCCCCATGGTGCTCACTCGAGTAGCATTTAACCAGACGCGCCCGTTATCCTGTTGGCCCACTAACCACAAAAAACAAGATCAGCACTTCACGTTGTGAATCACAGCAATTTTTTTTTCAAAAGCGCAATTGACCAAACTTCCGTGTTTCGACAAAATGGACTAATGACCCTATCAATCATTGAGCGAGAAGTTGGTTTGTCTCAGATTCAGGGGGGGGGGGGGGGGGGGGGTGGACTGCGCTGACAGTAATGTGAGCGTTCGGTGCTTTAGCAGTTCCCGCTCCAAGATTTCGCAAACTTGCCTTAAAACTTTTGGCTGCAACAACAACAAATCGATTCCACTTCTAATGAAACGCATGCTTACATGCCTACGCACGCAGTTTCTATTTTTGTCAAGATGCAGGTTGGCGCTTATTGATCACGGCAAACGGTTCAATAACTGTTTCTCTTTTGTTCAATCACCTTGTATGTTTTGTGTCTACACCTGCCTGCCTGCCCACCACATTGCGCTAAGTTAGCATAGTTAGAACACGGCAAACGAAGCAAGGCGACGTTCACAGGCCGTCTTTTTTTTTTCTTTTTTTTTGCATTGCCCAAGTTATCTTCCACGACCCGAGATTTTTTCCTTGTAGGTATCCTCTTCAATTGCCCAAACATTAGGTGCCACGCAAAAAAAAAGGGAATGCTCTAAACGCATAGCTGTTATCGAAGGAGTCGTTGGCGGCGTTTTACAAAGTCGTTCTGTGAAATACTAAGTCAGATTACTAATATTAATAGTGTGCGACATCCTCACTAAGAGAGATAACAAAGAGAGGAAATGCAGGGAGGTCAACCAGACGAGCGTCCGGTTTGCAACCCTGCACTGGGAGAAGGGAAAGGGGGAACAGAAAGAGAAAATCTATAGTACAATATATGAAGACACTCTCGGCGCAGAAAATCATATAAATGTGCAATGCAATAATGCACAATGTTAGGTATGCATCGCAACACCACTTAAGCAATGCAATCTGACATGTGCTATAAGAGCAGAAAGATGTTAAGCTTACATGCACCTAACAATTCCAAATTGTGAGAGCATGCAAAGTAAAATAAAACGAACCTTTATTTTGCATTGAAACTTATTCTCATGCGAATTAAAGCACGCAATGAACGCAATGTAACAGAATAATTTACCGTTCGCAACCGAAGGCATTCCTGAGCAATAAGTTAGAACTCAAGAAGACATTCCTTTATATCGTCGCTGCTGTACACTTCTTGCACTGTAAAATCGGACGGTTTCTTTAATAATTAAGACTGTATTTTACGATTTGTCTACACGAATAGCAGCCGACGCAGCTATAAACTTACAGTGCGCTAGTAGTCACGTAGTACGCTACCGAAAGACGGGTCAGAGACAAACACGCAGATTGATTGATTGATTGATTGATTGATTGATTGATTGATTGATTGATTGATTGATTGATTGATTGATTGATTGATTGATTGATTGATTGATTGATTGACGACGAACATACGATAGCCTCCCCACAAACAAGCATGCAAACTGCCCCTGCAAGTGTGCTGCCTCTCAGAGGTGCAATTTATGCGGCAGAGCCATTTTTTTGAAAAACAGTGACATTGATTGATTGATTGATTGATTGATTGATTGATTGATTGATTGATTGATTGATTGATTGATTGATTGATTGATTGATTGATTGATTGATTGATTGATTGATTGATTGATTGATTGATTGATTGATTGACAACACGCGTAGATAAAGCCTCGCCACCGCAACAACCATGCAAAGATGCTGCATCTTGTATATAATATTTATGCGGCAAAGCCATCTTTTACGACCAGACATATTTATTTATTTATTATGTGGGTAATGTTCCAAAACAATATAGAGGTCATAAGACTCGCCATGGTAGAGATCACGTGGCGTGTTGAACTTTTGCCTAAATCCCGGTACACGAGCATTCCTGCGCAATGCAACGATACGCGTGCGGCTGCCGAGTCCAGAATTCAAACACGCAAACTTTTGTTTAACGTGTTTAGCCTACTGGATTCAATGAGCCGCCGCAACGCTAAGCGTCGCTTACGATGCACTCCTCCCCGCGCTTCGAGCACTGCAGTGCGCTGCGTTGAATTTGTGTGTTTTAATAGGCGCGTTCGGCAGAGACGCAATACACTTGCTGCCAGCCTAGCTTCGAGACGACTAAACAAGCCAAATGGAAGCACCATATTGCTAGGCTCAATCGACTCGGCGGTGGATCAAAAGCAGTGTTGCGCGTTCTCTTGCCGACATCAGCGTTGCGCGCATGCCAAGCAATGTTTCCGCTGAACAGCTGTGTCAGAACTGTAAGGATACACCGGTAGCTGGGAAGAGGACTGCTGACGCTAAGTTAAAAAACTATCCAATATATACTCATTGAATTGTTGCACACGAAGTGAGTCACTTCGCCTGAGTACTATGCTTCGTTACATCCTGGGGTGGCCTGTTTCAGAAGCGCGCAGTGGGTCGTTGGGGTGCCGCTGAATACTGCTGTTCGAGGCTACAGCATGGCGTTTTGCCGAGCGCTAACGATATGGTCGCAGTAAAATGTCGAAAAGGCTACGAGTCCACAGTCTCGCAATTCCACAGTGGTCACTTTACATTGTTTCTAAATGTAAATTATTTGAGGAACTCAGATACGTTGCGCGTGCCGAACGAAACAGAAAACACTTTTTGTAAACGAATAATGGCCCGTTAGTAATTGACGAGATGAAATAGTACTCGCTTGGCACTGATGAAAAGTGAGGGGCCAAAATAATGTGGATGGACGTAGAATTGTGAATTAATTAATTATTTCATAATTCTAGACTTTTTCCAGCTCTCTAACCTCTGCGTCTTGACGCGGTATCTGAAGATTCCACAATGTTAAATTGCACAGATACTCGACCGATCGCTGATCACTGACAATCACCTCGACCTATCAACCGCATCGGGCTCCAACAATCCCTGGGCGGGAGCCCACCTGGGTATGCAAAGTGCCGACGGCTTACCTCCTGCAAAGCAACCTAGCGAACCATCTTCAACGAAGCAACGGCATTCTTCGAGCACCGAGGGCCTTTCCATTTCCCCACACCCGTTTCTCAGCCACACCACTCATTCTTCGCGTACAGACTTGACGCGCCCTACTCGAAGCCTAAAGTCGCTCACGACTCAGAGCGCGTCGCACGCTTACGCTCTAAAAAGAGCCGCGGTGTATATATTGCCGCACAACAATAATCGTCATCTGTCTTGCCCTCATTTCCTTTCTTTAACGTTGCCAACCCGGTACTTCCAAGTCACGAACGGCATGCGCACTGTCAGCATGACATAGCATTCCCGACAGTAACGAGCGCAGCGTTTTCAAGAAAGGAAATGCGGGCAAGACAGATGACGATTATTGTTGTGTCGCAAATATACGCCCCAAAGGGTGTAAGCTTTTCTTAGGGTGTACAACGAGGCAGTTCCGCGGCCGACCGGCCACTCGGATCAGCGCGCTTCGAGTATACGCACCCTGACGACACTGAGTGGGAAGATGAAGTTGTAGTCCTTCCACGTGATGGCCCTCGTGCGGCGGCTGTTCATGCGCGGCTTCCAGAGCAGGCCCCGGTACTTGGCCTTGCGCGCGCACAGGCACGGGTAGAAGCTCATCTCGTCTCCCCCCGTCACCTCCTCGGCGGGCGCTGGCAGCGGGTCGTCGGGCGGAGGTTGCACGTCGACGGGCGCGGGCGGGGGCTCCGTCGACGTCGTCGACGTCGCCGCGGTGACCACGGGCAAGGACGGCTCGTCTTCGCGGCTGCCTTCGTCGTCGCCCTCCGGGGGCGGGTCATCTGCCGAGAGAGAGAGGCGAACTGATATTGTACGGACGGCTCGTTGTCCGAGCCGCCGCCTCTGGTAACACGTCGGGCGTTAGAGTTTGAGGGAGAGAAATTCGCCGAACGCGCTGGTTGTGCCGCGCAAGGAGTCGCCCGAGAGTGAGTCGCGAGAGAGAGAAAGCCAGGAGAGGAAGGGCAGGGAGGACAGCCGGACCATGGCGCCCGGTGCGGGCTACCCTACACTGAGGGGCCCGATTTTTCTTCGTCACAAACATAAGAAGCAAACAGGAAACCAAGGAAAGCATAAGGAAAGGTATCTGCAGTTTTTAATTGAGGTGTATAAATTACGAAATAATGGGAAATGAAAGTGCACGAAAACAACAACAAAAAATTTTGCCGTCGATGCGAGCCGAACTCACAAAATCCGTATTACCCGTGCGAAGCACTACCATTTATTCTACCGCGACGGCGGCTGTAACGTCCACAATCTTGCGCATGTGTGTGTAACGCTGGAACACGTTAGAGTGACGTTGAAACAGCCGCCGTCGCAGCACAATTGGTAGTGTATCGCACGCATAAAGCGAAGGTTGTGGATTCGGCTCCCACCGGCAGCAAGTTGTTGTTTTCTCGTCCAATTCCATTTCCTGCTTATTTATCATTTCTACACATCAATTAAAAACTACAGATAACAGTCCCAGTGCTTTCCTTGGCTTCATTATTTATTGACTTCATATGGTTGTGATCCTACTCTAAGGGTAACAAATTTAAAAAATTGGGCAGAAACCATCGGAGGATGATTGTTAAATGTCGAACGATAGCTTCCCGTTGTACCTACTGAGATGCGCTCTTGGAAACACCTATTGGTTAGCTTTATTGGGTAATATGATTTTAGGGCTGTAGGCGCTGTGACTTTGCACCGCCTCCAAGATCGGCCCACATTACGAGAGAAAAAGGGTGCATAGAAAGGCAGGGAGGTTAATCAGAGGTATAGTTCCAGTTGGCAACGCTCCACGGGGTGAAGGAGTTGGGGTATAATAGGAAAGAGAGAGCGGAAGGGAAGAGAGAGAGAGAAAAAAAGAGACGAGCACGAACAAACGGCGTACCCTATAGAGCGGTGGTGGGCGGCGCTCTTAAAGTCTATCGCGAAGGCCCGTAAACGACAGGAATCTTAGAAGCGCGAATAAACCCTTCTACGCGGAGGGTCTTCGACACCACTGGCCTAGAGCTCCTAGTTGTGATAGTGAACGATGGAATTTGCCCCTGTGTGACTCGAACGTTTTCTCCATGTGTGGGTTGCGCTCGTTGTCTCCGGATACACAAATATATCTACCGCCTGGGTTACCACGACGTGAACAGACCATGAGGTACAGTCTATGGCTAGGCGTCGCCGTATTACGTACCCCATTAAAGTACCCCGCGAGCACACATATTACGCATCGGTATGAGGATCGGTCCATTAACTCACCATATTTGATTGAAACTGTTTCTGAGATCGCTTTAGTTTACTCGGTCATACAGCCGTCCACTTAAATCAGGAGAAAGAGCAAAAGAGAGCTCATTTTTACAAGCGAACACAAAGAGAAAAATCCGAGCGCAGTTGAGCACTTCGTACGAGTTGTGAATGCGAAAGCATCAATGTCCAATTGAACGGCGCTGAGCAGTCCCTTGAGTTTTGCGCTGCGAGTAATGTACCACAGTGGTGCGTGCTGCCCTATCCAGCAAGCAGCACCATCCTGCAGTGCCAACGGCGCATGCCACCGACGTCCTGCGCGACGAGGGAACTAGGAAGCAGCAGTGGCCACCAAGGCCGACAGGCGTGAGCAGCAGCTAACTCCGATGGGGGTGAGAGAGAGAGATACGGACCTCGCGCCGGCTTCCGAGAAATGGCGTGAGAGTGACGTGGAGTAACGGCGACGTCCTCTCCCCTCACGCAACACCCGACGCGCTATCGCAGGAGCAGGTGTTCCGTTTCGTCCGCTCCGCTCCGTCGAGGCGCTCATGTAACATGGCGTCGCAGCCAATGGGAATTTAAGTGCCGTGTGGCTGCTACAGACACCGGCTGTTTCGCTCAATGGGTCACGTGATGCTTTCGCATCAGAAAGAGGGAAAGAGTAGGTAACACTGACACGACCCTGGTGTAACAAACATTTCAGGAGTGACGGTTCTTGGTGTCCTATGGAAGTGCCGATTAGACCAAGGTCGTGCTAGCGTTCACTCCCCCCAACATAGATTGAGAACGAGAATAATACACTGCGTGTCCCACGTAACTTGTGCCAAAATTTAAAGATATGCGACTGCTCCGTAGCTGGAAAGAACCATGGTAACGTTGCTTGGCATCGCTTGGGGCAAGTCAGACTTTATTTCGCTTAATTACATAGCTGGTTACTATTAATTATTCAACCACTCAAACATGATATTCAGAGTAAAAGTGTCAATGATAAAATTCTAGACCATCCTGATAAATTCCCGATTCAGCTTTCTGTTGCTCAACACGTGCTACATAAAAGCTTTCTCCAAGCCCGAAGTAAAGCCCGCCAAATATGAGAAATAATTTTTTTGTCTCTATTACAGTTTTGCTCCAAGTATAGTATTTGATCAGCTGATTATTTAATAATACCTAATTATTTAATTAAGCGAAATACAAATAAATATGTCTGATTGCCTCAAGCGACGGCAAACAACATTACCTCGGTTCTCTCCAGCTACGTGGCACTTTATATATTTAAATTTTACCACAAGTTACGTGGGACACATGAGATATGTCACGTTTACAAAAAAAATACTCCGTGAAGCGTTGGTGTCTGAGCCTCTTGGTGCGGAAGCGTGCTGAAATGTAGCGCTAAAGCACGAGGCACAATAAAGCAAAGGCGGAGGCATAAGCATTTCTTCTCACCAGCGACCGCTTTGCCTCGAACTGTCACTGTTATCACGTTATCGTTATCGTTATCGTCAAAAACTTGCTTGACGTATCCGAAACTTTGCGATCGTAGTCGCGAATTCGGTAGTGAGACGGGTGTGCCTAATTATATCACGAGCGTGACGCCAATAGTCAGCGCGCTACAAGCGGACCCGACAGACTCAAAGGACTGCTCAGCGCCGTTCAATTCGACATTGATGCTTTCGCATTCACAACTCATCCGAAGTGCTCAAGTGCGCTCGGATTTTTACAAGCGGACAAGCGGACCCGACCCGACAAAAACGGGTTGGGTCTGCTTGTCGGGTTGAGATTAGGTTGTGCTCACGTAAACACTATAGTCGGTTGGGATGAGCGAGCGTCGAATAGGCAGCCCGACTACGTGGAATAGGTTGACGCCGACCCATCTGAAGCGCACATGCAAACGTGCGCGGGTCGGGTCGGCGTTCCGCAGCCAGCAGCGATCGACTAGACTCGCTGTCTTACCTCATGTCTCGACGCACGCTGTCGCAACAATCTCGAACCGTTTCGTACGAGCTCGTGTGAACGCATGTCGAGTGGCGCTGTCTGAGCCCGACTTTTGACTCGACCCGCTCCTGTTGGGTTCATGTAAACGTACCCGGTGTTGTACGCTCTCAAATCTGCGTGGACGTGACTGAGTCCTCTGCAATGCAGCACGTATAAATACAAGGATGCATGTATAAATACCGGACTGACTTGAGCGGTGTGGTTGGATTCTACCACCACTGATAGTGTTCGGCGTTATTTGCAGTTTTACTTTTGTCTTTTTTTTCTTTCTCTTGTTTTTTTTTTTTTTTTGCGCACAGGTTTGACCAGTAAAGAGTTTGATTCTGATTTAAATATACTTGGTAGTGTTTCTGCTTTCGGAAGACCAAATTGGGCCGTCCAGCTGGCTGAGGACGCAGCCAGAACCCAAGGGCTACTGGCCGTCATTCTGGCCAGGACTTGTATCCCTAAGCTGCCAGAAACTAAATAAAGTTATTTCTCTTTCACTCTTCACCGTCTTTACATGGCTGCAATATTAAAATGATGGTTCCAGATCTGTTCGGGATACACGTGTCTGAATAGGCAGAGTGTACACGTCCGACTTTGTTTTGCCTTTGAGCTTGTCAGCTCGAGGTCACGAGTTCGATTACTAGTTACGGCGGCCGCATTCCGATGAGGGGAAGGATGCAAAAAACACTCGTGCAAAGGGCTTTGGGCACATGTTACAGAACCTCAGTGGGGCTCAAAATTAATTCGTATCCCTTTAATACAGCGTCCTATTCATTGCATAAACGTAAACATTGCACGAGATCACAGGTCTCATAGTTGAAGGTACCGCTTCGCATTCATTCTTTTAGCGATTTATTACCGCTTCACTAAAGTGTCGCTGCAGATAAATTCCAACATGTTCGTTGGGTCTGCATTATCTTCTTTTTTTTTGCGTTCTTTTTCATGTGTTTTAGGATGGGGATCTACATTGGGGCAATGCCTTACTTTGCAAACATGCACCTTGCATGAACAGTGCGTATATAGTTTATTGTTCTATAGCATCGTCCCCTGCAATCTCTCTTTACCTGTCTCTTTCCGATTTCCTCTTACTCCAAATAGGAGTATAAGGCTAGATAACGCCACATGGGACAATTCTAGGTGGTGTTGAGGCTAGAGACACGCTCCCCCGGTCAACCTCTCCTCGTTTATGCCCTTTAAGACCTCCTCCTCCTCCTATATGAGCGTATTGTGAGCCAACAACTAGCGACGTACCTAAGCGCCAAGACTGGCCATATTCCTGATAGAGCCAGTGTTGAAGTATGCTTGTGTTGTTTGGTCTCCTCGTAAGCAGCACGAAATTAATCCCTTAGAATTGGTTCAAAGGAAGGCAACACGCTTTATCTTTCACCGCTACGACCGCGACTTTTCTCCGTCCACAGCGCTAGCGTCGCTGAATCTAACCCATCTTTCTCAACGTCAGGATAACGAGCCTAGCTACACTGCATCGTCAACTCTTCCTATCGCCTGTCCAACGCCGTCTTAAACTTTTCGAAGGAATCGCCAACTCAGAGCCGCCACGAATTAGACATTACACCCATATTTGCCTGAACTAACATCTTCAAATTCAGCTTCCTTCTCCGGACAATTGAGCTCCGGAACTATTTAAACGGCGCTACTCGTATTCGGCTGCTAGATAAGTTATTGTCAGCCCTTAGCGACAAGTGACCGTATTTTTGGGTGATTTATTTTGCTGAACTCATTCAGTCTTGCTTGATTTGTTTGTTATAGCACCATTCTTCATTTATTTATTTATTTATTTATTTCCTCTATAACCCCACTACTGCAATAGCCCTTACTGGGCTGTGGTGTGCATAAATAAGCAAAATAAATAAGTTTAGCCCTTCTCCGCCGCAAGGACATGTCTTGTGGAGGAGATGGGGCTCAGCGCGCGCATCGCAATCGCCCTCAGTTTTCTCCCAACGCGGCCCGTCACGGTCGCGCCTCCTCGCGTTAAGCTTCCAACCCTATCGCCGCTTCGCGAGCTCATTGCGCCGCGGCGACCGCACAACAAAGTGTGTCCGTGCCTCGTCAGCCTTGGCTACCGACCGTTCTCCTCCCCGCCCCGTCGCAGTGCACACCTGCCGGAGGCGGTGCAGCCGGTGTCGAAGGAGGCACCGTGGCCACGGACGTGGTCGAGACCTCCTCGGGAGGCGCCGCCGTGGAAGCGCTCGTGGACGGTGCGGCCGTGCTCGTCGATTCCTGGTTCACGGCCATCCCGCCCTGCTCGGGCCCAGACACGCCGGCCTGGATCGGGTTCTCGGCCTCCGGGAGGGTCGGAGGCTTCTGGGGTCGCATGTTCTTCGACTGGACACGTCCAGCAAGGGCGATTTTTTTTTTTAAAAAATTAACATTATTCGTTAAAAATTTATTTATTGCAATATCGTCGTGTAATATCTTAACAGTCGTTTTGTACGTTAACTTCAGTTTTGGCGTTCAAAGCGCGAAATTAGAGTAGCGCATAGGTTGCCGGTGACGAAACTTGAGGCTGCTGAATCGCACGTGCGGGTACGAATTCTATAAGTTGTCCGTCCGTCGGCTTCGCGTTAAAGTCGATAATTGGTTTGAGATGACCTGAGAGTACGTATGCTGTTTGTCGACTGAATAGACTAGTATTGCGACACAGCACTCGAGCAGGTCTGCTGTCGGTTCATTGAGCTAAGTGGGCGTTCCATTTCTGCGCTCTCTTCATAAAAATAAAGAAAGCCTAATACTAATCATGCATAATAAGGTGAATATCCATACCACGCAGCTTGATTTTTGATAATGCTTGTTGTAACGGTGCAAGCAGTAGCGCAGGTAGCACAAGAGTAGAAGTAAATTTAGTCTATAAGTCACCGACCTATTCAGTTCAATTTCAGTTCGCTTTATTTCCCAGAAATGGAGGAGAAAAAAATTGTTTCTGGAGAAGTCTGCCTGCTAAGAGCTAAGGGCCACGTGATTCTGCCAAATGTTTTGCTTCACGCCAGTTCTTGCGCACCCATTCTTGCGCTATGGTAAGTACTATCAAAACTCCAATACCATCATCCTCAAGAATTCAAGTATAGTCAATATACGAGAATTTGATGCGCTTTTTTTATCTTATTTAGCAGGTTGCTATCGCACGTGCCTGTCTGCCCACATCTGCCGTTCGACCGACTCTTGCTAGCACAACTGGGAAGATTGTTTCACCGTGCACACAAGAGCTCACCAGAAAGCCTGCTTTACAAAAACTATTCTTGTGTTGTTTTTAGTTTTTGTAATAGCAAAGCTTGCTATTACAAACATCATAAGCCTGGTGTGCTTATTTAACACTATTAGGAAATATTTATTCTATATTATAGAGAAGTCTCAGCACGTTGCCGCAAATGCTAACTACTGCGGTCGCTTTTCTTCTTTTTATTTTAATTTCTCAATCTATACAAGTGCAAATTTATCTTACCTTATGCGTGCACGTCTTGCTTATTGCGGTTTGGTAATTAGTGACAAGTCTTGTCAGCATCCTCATAACCAGCAGAGAATCACTACTTAAGTTTATCAAATGGCTAGTAAATAAATAAGTTCTGACCTGTAACGCCACAAAATTTGCATACACTTAGAGAGAGTTTCTCCTTTGTGAAAGTGAGCAAAAGATGCAGAAGATTCCTACACTCAGAAAGCGCCGGTGCAGCGTAATTTTCATTTTCATAGGCGCATCCGTTGACTGGAGCGTAATTCGACGCTTACTCTTTTTTATTACTCTTCCATACTGTAGAGAGGTAATCAAAATGCAAGGACGTCAAACGATGCATTTACCACATCTGGGGCGTTTTCTTTCGTGACTTCTTGCCCACTGAAGCATCTTGACGA
Source organism: Dermacentor andersoni (assembly GCF_023375885.2). Lineage (NCBI taxonomy): Eukaryota > Metazoa > Arthropoda > Arachnida > Ixodida > Ixodidae > Dermacentor > Dermacentor andersoni. Next base: position 58,404,099 of record NC_092819.1, on the reverse strand, counting down.
TGTTTTCATCTTTCTTTTTTCAAAAAGTACATTTGTTGCCACTAGCACCCGCCCAAAATTTCTATCTATCTTCGCAACGAGGCGTTAAAGATCAACGTGTAATGTGTACGAAAGGTACTCACTCTTTCTGAAGCCATGCACGCCCTCAACTGAAACAAAAGTGTGCGAATTCATTGTTAAAACACCACACGCTGAAGAACGAAACAAAATTTGCTTATCATCGCAGCCACGTACCATTGCACACTCACTCTCACCAGCAGGTTCCGCGTACAAAAGCAGAAATTCAATTTTCCCGCACTTTGGCGGGGGGGCTTTTCCGTGCTTACAACGTTCTACGCTTTCTCCGCTTCCTCGAACCCAATCGGCACGCAGGTGCCCATTTCGAAATGTTCCAGCTCGTCACGAGTGTGACCCTTAAGTCTTTCGTTTACTCTCCGTCGTTCCACAGGAAACATCGCATTTACGGTAGCCCTTCGCAATCTAGTTTATAGAAGCTCAGCACGCTACGACGTACCCAGCCTATTTCTGATCGCGGTCGATACCGTGGCTGCGAGAGCGTGGTTCGGAATGCAAACATGAGCGCTGTTGGTCACGACTGACTGTTCGAGGGGGAAAAAAGGACTGCTCGTAATTTTAAACGTAGGAGGCCGCCGCGTTGGTTTGATGTTGCGGACTCGGTTTTGTTCCCAAAGCGCATCTTTATTTTTAATATCAGCATTTTTTTTTTCATTCTCTCGCGTCCAGAGCTATAGGCTTTCCTTGAGGACGCTCAGTCCTTTCCAAGTAAGCTCACATTTTGTATGACCATATTTCGCGTTGTCAAATTCTGGTTCAGATGGCGCGTTATCAGCCGCCACTATCTCACGCACGAGGCTGAGGCAATAATAGCGGTAACCCACTTGATTGATTCAAAGCTACCCTGCACGTTTTAGATACGCGTAAATCGCGAGCCCCAGCTCTCAGCACAGTCCGCCACAACAGTGTACGGGACGCGGATTTCCCGACAAATACGAATATTGCTGCCCTGTCACGGCACGGAACTTGTAATTTAATGAATCACTGTACAAGTCGCAAAAGCTAATACAAATTCAAACACTGAACTCGTGGCTATGTGTATATAACTAGCTTACACGTAAGGTCACGGACGCAGATTCTCAGCGTGCCAGTACCCAAATATGGCGGCCACGATGACGTCAGTACACCATGTTATCACTCGTACATTGTAAACTTTTTTTTTTTGGATGGTGACCGTTTTTTATTTGATTATCACTATTATCGAGTTTTCGCTCGGCGCAAGACGAGCATGACGCGCTGTCACGTTTCTTGTTTATGCCGTTGCTCGACGTGGTGGTGCCCCAAGATGGCGGCCGTGATGACGTCACGAGGATTCAGGCTTTCTTTTTTTTTTCGCAAATTCCGTGTCACGCATTTTCTCGTGGCCGACTGTGCATTTCAAGCCGTTAGATTTTTGCATACGTAAGTGCAATTGCGAGACAAGCGATAACGTTTGTTTCATCCAACATTTCTTGTACACCTCCCCATGAAGTGTACACACCCGCCGTGGTTGCTCAGTGGCTATGGTGTTGGGCTGCTGAGCACGAGGTCGCGGGATCGAATCACCGCCACGGCGGCCGCATTTCGACGGAGGCGAAATGCGAAAACACCCGTGTACTTAGATTTTAGGTGCACGTTAGAGAACCCCAGGTGGTCGAAATTTCCGGAGTCCTCCACTACGGCGTGCCTCATAATCAGAAAGTGGTTCTGGCACGTAAAACCGCATAATTTAATTTTTTTTATGAGGTGTGCACCTACCTATTTGGTTGACTGTGCTCCTCTGAGCGCGTTTCGAGCCAGCTCACGTACGTTTCAGCTTAGCGTCAGTGTAAGTAAACAGCTGAGGCTGCTCATAACACTGCAGTTCGCAACTGAACCTTTCACTGGGATTGTAATCATGATGGTGAACTCAAAAGATAACAATCAACGAAAGCAAACGCCGCGTAAGTGCTTTCATGGAATGAGCTATATCGATAACAGAACGGTAGCTATAAAAAAAAAGTTACAAATCGATGGCTTTCGTGCAGTCTCGCTTTAACATACCAAGAGTGTTTGTCTCCTGTTGTAGTACGTTGCACAGTATTCAGTCTCGTGAGATAGCAGTGGTCGCGTAAAGGAATCACAGTGCGAACCATATGGGTTTCCAAAAATAAAATATAGTATATACGAGGACGCAACCAATGGTATTTTGTCGGCAGTGACGTACGGCACCAGGAGAACTTTTTTCATAATTGAACTATCGATAATCAAATTATATTAATTCACGAACTTTTTTATTACTGCATTGAGGACGTCCATTTTGATAGAAGCGTAATAACTGTGTTTTAAAAGACCCGATGTCGTTGTTTTCAGTGCGCTGCGTCTCGCGTAATTCTTTTTTTTTTTTTTGTCGTGTTATAAAGAAAATGCGAGAAATATGAACATAGCCGCATGATTACGCGGCGGCACACCATGACACCAGCAGTCCCAGATCTAGCCATCCTACAAAACCATTCTTTTTCTCTCATTTTTCATTGAATCCTGGGTCACATCGGCAAGAAAAACCAGGGTAGACCAGTAAAAAAGGTATGCACGAGCGCCTAAGGCCTTCTAATACCGAAAACAAGGAAACCTAACACAATATTTCAGAGCAATATGCAACATAACAAACATGTAAATGTAGCAGATCACAGAAAACCTGGAATTGAACGTATACAAAACTACATGCAAGCACACAGAGATAAATATCCACCGTAGCAAAAATAAATAAATAAACAGTCCAGTCGCTTAAAACGAGCACTATTTAACATCGCTCTTTTAATAGCATGGAATGTAAACGGCCTTTCTCAATGAAGTTTCTTTTTTCGGATTCTTTCCATACCGGGTATATTTTTTCACTTTTCTAAAGAAACATCTGACGTGGTAGAACTTGCACACTCAGCCCACCTTTGTGCACGGCAGCTTGTTCTCGCACAACGCGGTGAGAAAGGTGGCGGCGTCCATGGTGCCTCCCACGTTGTATTGGCAACCGAGCACCACCACTTTGTCCGCCGGATCCTGCGAAGGAAACAAGGTCACAGACGTAACAGTCACTGAAATGCGCAACATAACAGGATCGTTATCTTATCGGCCGAGTGTTAATAAAGTCGTCTTACGTAGCGTAGACACACACTAGCGATTATGTGCACGGGAATATTAGAAGGCGTATCCGGCAGTGCTGGTGGTGCCATCATGTGGAGATATGATGAACCATAATGCACTAGAAGTTTACTTGAGCTGCACGAATACTCTTTATTTTATTTTATTTTTTTTAATGAGCGACCTACCGTGGTTGCTTAGTGGCTACAGTGTTGGGCTGCGGGATCGAATCCCACCCACGGCGGCCGCATGTCGATGTGGGCGAAATGTGAAAACACCCGTGTACTAAGATTTAGGTGCATGATAAGAACCCCAGGTAGTCCCAATCTCCGGTGTCCCTCACTACGGCGTGCCTCATAATCAGATCGTGGTTTCGGCACGTAATTAAAATTACGGCTCATAATTAAGAAAATAATAATTAATGATACGATAATACGTTCGCAATTATTACGATGAGGCCGGTACATGTGCGCCAGCGGTTTAGTTGAATCCAGTTGGTCGTTGCAACGACAGTTTCGCATTCAGGCTTCGGATGTTACGGTACAGATCTACTGCAGTACAACTAAAGCTCACTATTATAGTTCGGTAAAACACTACGGTGGACAAGTCGGGACACGCATCAATATCAGGCGCAATAGGTAGAGGCTTTCTCTATCCGGACTGTTTCCATTCGCCTCACCGGAATTCAATTGCTTTTCGCGGTAAGGTCACCCTATACATATTCCGAGATATGACGTCATTAGCTCGAGCTTGTTCGGACTTCTGATACATAGAGAAGATGGCGAGGTCCGCACCTCCCAGGTGTCATTTGCGATCAGCGACAATAAATTTGATTACTCCGTCAGCCTGCGCACCAATCTGTGGGCGTCCTCTTAATACGCCTGCGTGTTGTTGGTGTACACCACAGTTCTTTCTGCAATCAGGTCTTGTTGTCTCGTGTATTTGCGTATATTTTGTGTGCGCTCCGGTAAATATATTAGTGGCGAGTGAGAGCCTATCCTGCTTTTTTATTCCTCTTCTTTTTGTCTAAATCTGAATGCGCTTCGCCTAATCATGTAGCATATTTTTCAATTATTTATTCACTGGTTCGTTATTGTTTCAGTTTGTTTCCCCTTGTCCATTCTTTCCGTTCCCTTTTTACCCATACTGTAATTTCAGAAATATTGATTAAAAAAAGTGTAGTTAGTTGCATTTATTCAAATGTTTGAACTTCTGTTATTCAATCGCAGTTTGGGGAAAAAATGAACTATGTAACTTTATTTACTTCGTAAATATCTTCTTTATCTTGTCATCCATTCATATTTTGGGAGAAGTGAAGAAAAAATATCGCGCTTCAATTTATCTTTTTCTTTAACTTCTCTCTTTCTTTCTTTTTTTTTTTAACATAAAGCCCACGGAACATATTTTAAGGTGGGGGGAAAACTATGGACAATAACGCCCAATATATCAGTCTAACAAAGCGTACAATAGAGCATTTTTTTTTTTTTTTTTTTTTTTTTTTGCAATACGAAGCATTGCAACATCGGATAAAGCAATCGCTTTTACTCCCTCCTGACCCATTTCCAGCCTGCGAAATATGAACAAAAATGAATTCGGCTTGCTTCGTTCATTGTTTTCTTTTCGCAGTGCCAAACTTCATCTTAAAAAAAACGCAGGAAGGAAAAAAAAAAAAAGGGAAGACGGAACCCGACTACACCCGGCTTGCGCGAAGCAGAAATGGCGATAAATCAGCGGTATAGGGAAGCGAGCGCGAGGAACGGACGCCTCTGAGATCTGCCGAGAACTCTGAAAGCGCACACTCCGAAGACGGATGTGCCCACAACACACCGACCCGACGAAAAGCGTTCCCGTCGGGGCGTCACTTTACAAAAGGAAACGTGTGGCAAGGGTCCAACGCGTCTGCATTTCGAGGGTTACGTATACACTAAGTCGGCTCCCTTTCGCGATCGTAATTCGTGTCTGGGTCAGAAGGCATCGACAGTAATGTAGGTCAGGCGAGCCAGCGAACTTCAAAGAGCACCCCTCTCTTCTAAAGAATCATTCCAAACCCTTACAGTAAAGAAAAAGAAAGCCGGTGTCGGTGACTCGGCCTATGCTCAGTTCCGTCTATAGCCTGAAATTCAAAGTACGTCGAACGCAAAGTTGTGTACTCCTGCCCAGTGTTACGCAACCTGACAGTTTCATGGGTAGGAATTCTTGCTGTGTAACGATGGATAACATGCGCATCGACTTTGAAGCTAGGTTATAGTGCATTTCCATCCAGCTCATTATATCCTAATTCTCGAACGTTTTGTCTCTGTCCTTCAGATCACTGTTCCGCATGGAGCAACAGGTCATCAATCTATATCTTTGTATTTCAAGCTAAACTACGTATAACATTTAGGCCTAACTTTTCTTCGAATACATTTTTCGCCCTTTTCACCCCAGCGGTCCTTTTATTTCGGTAGTTATCGTATGTAAAGCGTACGAGAATTTTCGGCGTTGCAGTCTGTGCCGTGTATGCAAGATAGATGTCATACCAATCAACCGCAACAATTATTCGAACCAAGCCTAGGTTTTTGACTAAATTGTTCTTCAATTTTTTTTCTTTTAGAATCGCAGCGTAAACTTCACTAAACATTTCGTTCAGAGCGCATGTCCTTTATCCTAAATCTACTGACTAATCTACTGACTAAGTGCAAAAAAGAAAGTTTGGCAGCATGTTAAGCTCCTGTAGCATGTTAAACTCCTGTGAAGGCGAAAGCCTGCTGCACACTTGGTAATGCGCCGTCTCGCATCATCGCGCTGCTGCTTTCGCAGTTCGACTCCTTCGGCTCGTTTTCGACGCTTAGCTGCGGCTTCGCGCGCCTGCCACCGACGTTTCCCTCCGACTTTGCGTTGCATCCTCTCAGCAGGGAATTGAAACGTATGTAAGGTAAAGGCAAGGCGCAGAAGACCAGGACTTAGGAAGAAACACAAACGACAAGACGGGCGCCTTTTTTGATGAAAGAAAGGGCCCAATGTAGAAGAAATATGCTCAAGTAAAACTCTTGCTTGGGCTAGTTGGTTCATGCTTGAAGTAGGTAAAGGCAAGGCGCAGAAGACCAGGACTTAGGAAGAAACACAAACGACAAGACGGGCGCTTTCTTCCTAAGTCCTGGTCTTCTGCGCCTTGCCTTTACCTACTTCAAGCATGAACCAACTAGCCCAAGCAAGAGTTTTACTTGAGCATATTTCTTCTACATTGGGCCCTTTCTTTCATCAAAAAAGGCGCCCGTCTTGTCGTTTGTGTTTCTTCCTAAGTCCTGGTCTTCTGCGCCTTGCCTTTACCTACTTCAAGCATGAACCAACTAGCCCAAGCAAGAGTTTTACTTGAAACGTATGCTTTTCTGTGTGTTGTATGGGTGATTTCAATGAATGTATGCACTGTTCGCTTCACATTGCTGAGTGCTTAGAGCATCAGCCTTACGGGGGTATGAGCCACTGAGAAGGTCACGCGGTCTCCTTTTTTTTTTTTTGTACCACTTGATTGGACACCGCGTTTCTGTACGTTGCATGCGTAATTCCAATGAATGTATGCACTGTACGCTTCAGTTTGCCGAGTGCCTTATAGCCTGTATATTGAGAGAGGGATGAGCCATTGCATTCTTTTGCTTGTTTAGGGGGGTTATAAGTCATTGCAGATTATGATAGTTTTCCTACCATTGGAGCTGGACGACGCATTTCTTTTTTTACAAGGCCAACGGTTGGGTTTGATCCACTTGAGGCTTTCACCTTAAAACAGTAGTGCTCACAATCTGAAAATGAGGTCGTTTTACTGGCGCCGCTCGTTATGGACAGCGCAGTGGTGCCTGTGCAATGTCCATTACAGGCACTACGTATACACGGCGTGTTGAAGCTCTCAAGGGTTCCAGGAAATTTGGCGCAGCCGCATATGTCCCCATCCGCATATATGTAATCCGCGTATATTCGTACCCGCGTAGAGTTAAAATCGAAAGGGCCAATGCCTTCTATTGGGATAGCAGTTATATGAACACTCCGAGTGAATTTTCGCCGTAGGCGTCGCCATTGGCGTTGGCGTGGTGGTCCGTGTGGATGCATTGGTATGGTATCGGACAGATGCTGTGTTATTGAAATGCCACAGTTCCTCTGATCAAGTTTTCTGGCCATGACTAAATTCTTCCTCAGAACTTTCGATAATTGCAGCCGGCAAACAAAAATCATGAAACATTTCTTCGACCGCCTCAGCCTTTTATCTTAAATCTTATCAAGCGAAAACTGTTAAACAGTAATACGGCTCACAAGCTGAAAGATGTGCAATTCCACTGGCGCCGGCGCCACTGCTTCTTCACGGACAGCGCGGAGAAGCTTGCGCGATGTCATCACAGGCTTTATACACTGCGTGCTCAAGCTTTCAAAGGTGCCACAAATTTTGGCGGTTCAACTCTTCCTGCCGTAAGAAATTGGCACATAAGAATTTACTGAATAAGTCTGACGTCGTTACCAGATTGAATTAAATTTAAATTAAATTAGCGGGTTTTACGTGCCAAAACCACTTTCTGATTATGAGGCACGCCGTAGTGGAGGACTCCGGAAATTTCGACCACCTGGGGTTCTTTAACGTGCAGCTCAATCTAAGTACACGGGTGTTTTCGCCTCCATCGATATGCCGCCGCCGTGGCCGGGATTCGATCCCGCGACCTCGTGCTCAGCAGCCCAACGCCATAGCCATTGAGCAACCACGGCGAGTACCCGATTGAATGCAGCAGCAGTAATCCAGACGCTCGAGCCGATCGCACCACACCACCGTTGCCGCCGCCGTCATTGTAGTGATGTCCCGCTGACGGCGCATGCGCGGATCGCGCGCTGACGACTACAGTGTTTCGTGACACGCGCAGTGCGATCCACTGCAAGAACGACGAAGCGAAGTGGACGCACCGTCGACGCTGCGCTCAATCGCCTCGGTGGCGAAGAAGTACTGCGTTTGGTCTTCTGCGGGAGGGATGAGTGCGCGCACAGTGTAAGAGCATTAGCGTCCCTGCTGAGCTGCTCTTTGTATGCTCCGGTCAGAGTGATAAATATCAGGCTAGCGTTAAGCGATATTTCACAGGGCGCCCACTAATGCTGACGGTTTCCCGTCGGTGTCATTCTCGTGCAGTGTCGAGGTGCGGCGCCTGCAGCGACCTCTGGCGGTGCTCGTGGCGCCAGCGTTCTGAGATGCCTGGTCTCCTGGGCGATGTTTCACCTGCCAAGCAGGCGTTGTCTTGCGTGCTGCACCGCGGCAACATGTCGCACTCACGTATGGTTAGAAACAAGGTTAGAACACCGTGCGATGAGTTTCAAGCCCTGTGCTAAACCTTGTTTATCGCTGTCAGTGCTTTGTCATTTCGGCGAAACTGCCAACAATTATTTTTATACGGTCCAGTTGTTAATGGGGATTCCACAGTGGTTTTCATGCGACGGTAGTGAAGGCCGGCGGCATGGTGCGGCGTCGCTGTCGGCACCAAACGTCAAATCAGAGAAGATCCAATAGCGCAAACTGCATCGGAGCCCCGAAGTACGGCGAGGACGTCGATGAGAACGCGCAATCAGACGCCGACATTGGTATTGAGCTGGCGAAGCGTACAGTAAAATGTGTCGGATATAACAGAGTGTGGAGGGCTTACGTTAGGATATAGTGAAACGTCTGAAAATACTCCCGGTATAGCGAAGGAATTCCCCCGGATGTATAGTGAAACGTTGGCAAACTTGTGGGCGTAGATTTCAGCAGGCGGCAAAAACAAACCCCTAGGACTTCCCAAGGGTGCGAGAACTCCCTTATACGGCTTCGGCGTCTTTGATATACAGATGTATCGCACGTGTGTGCATACACCTGCTAATTGTTTTTTTTTATTCGGAACGTTACGTTGAAGCCTATTGCCAAGAATCTTCCGGTCGTCTTCTACTATTCTCCGCTGCAGATATGTTCACGTTTTCCATAGTGCCCTTAAAACTTAAGCCCTCGAGAAGGCTAAGCACGCCAACATTCACCTCTTGTCATTTTTAACAGGACAAGGATATAATAAACACGTTAGACCTGGAATTAGGCATGGCTCCTATTGGGGGGGAAAAAAGCCACGTTGCGTGAACAGGTACGTAGCATACGTACGATGTTATTCAGCAGGCACTGAAACCTCTTGACTTGGACTTCACTGCTAACGGTAGTGTCTGAAAAGTAACAACGAAAAAAAGAAACGTGAACATTAGAGGTGGAGCTGGCGGTTGCAAGCACTATAGCTAGTGCCCGTGCATGCAGAAGTATCTCGGTTATAGGTGTGAACAACGCACCGGCAATGTCAGACGTTTACGGGATGCAGGACCTGAGAAAAGCGGAATAATTCCGCATGCTGGGAAAACAGCCGCCACTGCGAATGCGCTACGGGAACTAGTGTACGTGACCAACATAGAGCTATAATGTTGCCACGGCTGCAGGCTAAAACTGTGCTGACAATCGACGTTTCTCGCGTTATACCCGCTTTTCATAAACTTTTGACCCTGCCAGTGCGTACTTATCCGGTGCAGTTTCGTAACGGCACTACAAAAAAGATAAAGTCAAGTACAAAGCCATTTCAGTGTCTAATCATATTACGCGGGGGCGAGACCATGGTTACGGAGACTGAGAAGTCGTACTGTAAAGCAGTGTAACGGGGGACCAACCACATTGGAACTAACAAAACTGCAGAACCAACAAAAGCGAGGTAATTTCAAAGAAAGGTTTACTTTCACAAAAATAATAAAAAAATGCATAGTAAGGAATGGTTGCTCTAAAGTCAGTTATTTGGCGCTGGCCATTCAACAAACTTCGCAGCCTTTCTCAGGGTTTACTTACAGAAATATAAAGTTGAAAAGCCTCCCCATAGTGTAATAACTGCATTGCAACTAAATGTGCCAATGCTTTATTTACGTTCTTTTTAGTTAGTCTGTTACTGAAACAGTCTACATACGTCTAATCGCGAAGTCGGTTAGCAGTTGACTCTTTGGTTGTTCTCGGGCTCGCTATGTACACCCTAGCTTGAGAACAATCATTGCCATAGGGCGAGCGCTAGAACTCATTATTTCATGACTGCCAAGCTATTTGCCATACGGTTTCACGATCCGCGAAACACGTTGCTTAGCGATTGTTTCATTTGGCACTTTTGCACTTGTGAAACATAATATGTGAAATTTATTTAAGTCAACATCGCCGACATCGTCAAGCTGTACGCGTTCCGCGCCATCTATAACACAAGCTGACAGAGAACCTTAGTTCCCGCAATTTCCTGCGGGTTTAGAAGAGGCCGTCGAGCACCCGCGCTGTCCTCAATGCGTGCGCAATGCCGTTTCGTACAGGGTACATAGCAGGGTACATTGCATAGCCGTGTGCAAATGGAACGCGGCCGCATAAAATAAGACGCATAGTACGAGTGACAACTCCAGAGTTCGAGCTCGCGTATAGTCTTCGCAAGTCTCGTTGTACTGTCCATAGTTCACCTAAAAGCGAGAGGCTCTGCTTGAACAAGGTGGGACGCAGAGCGACTCCGTGCAAAATCATGGAGGACTTAAGTCTTCCTTCCGCAGAGACTCTAGATTTCCAGAATGATGTTTCGCTTGCCACTAATAGTTTATAAAAACCACCGATTTTTTCAGCCGGTGGTGGTGTTTAGCAGTGCTCGCTACACGTCACCAGCCATTTAATATGCTTAGAGTGTGGATTGGACGTTGTAGAATGGATACGTACCGATTTTCGTTTCGTCTCGAGACTCTCTCCGCCTCGTTTATCCCACTTGGCAGAGTTATTGATACGTGGAATGCTCGCACAGCAATGGACCCTGTGGCTTGTCTATGCCCAGTTACTTCACATACTGAATAATTTACTTTAATTGCTTGGACGGAGTGAATGCTAGCATGCCATTTCAACATCATCCTTCTCCTCCTGTTCCGAGCTAGGTTTATAAGCTACGACTAGCCCTAAATTGTTTACGCCTCATTTGTTTACGATATCACTGACAGAAAACGAGCTGCCGTAATCATAACAGAAAATTTAGACACCACTAGAAGGAAACAAACCGTACATGCACGTGATATATTTTATCAACGAAGTAAAGCTTGGGCTAAGTGGCTCCAATTCTTGAGTTGGTTTCACCTGAGACTTCTCAATGTGGCTGCCATCCCTTCTCTAATTAGGCTAATGAAGCCTTTTTTGCAAATAAACGGTTTATTGTCACAATGTAAGCGGGGATTTTGGTTGAACTATTTTTCTTCATAGTCCGGGGACATGTTTAGAAATTTTGAACATCGCCCTTCAAAACTCTGTCGAACTTCACCGCAATACCCTGACATAACTCAGTGGGCAACAATCTCAAAAAATTAATTTCGACAAACTGGCCGAGTCTACACAAGCTTCTATTAGCAGCGTCGACAGATCTTTTCCTTCCAATAAGATTCGGTTAGTGCGTTTATCCTAACTCCGCTGCTGTATTGCAGCCTTTCGGTCAGGACCAAAACTCTGCTTAGCGCAGCACTAAGTGCCGACTAAGTGTCCTAAGTGCTTATGGTATTAGAAGGAAGCACCGCCTCGACGTTTTTAAGAAACACTTGTTGAAACTAGGTCAATCTTTCGAAATGTAATTTTTAAAAGTGCTCACCATTGAGCTACGCTGATGTGTTGCGGCGAAGTTCAACCAATTGCCTAAGGCCCATGGTCCAATATTTCTGGGCATGTATAGCCACGAGTTCGCCAAGTACTACGGAGACGGCAGAAGTCTTCAACTGCTGAGTAGCCATCTTCCTGTGGGAGCAGCGCGCACTACTTCTTCTAGCGGTGCTAGTTCCTTATTCATTACAATTCATCCACTTGTTACATCCGCGTTCGCTCACGTATCTCTTTGTGAGATGGCTTTGCAGTGAAACACAAGAATCTTCCACGAAGCCTAGATCTCATGAGAAGCCCATGTACGGCCCGTCAAGTACAATGTACAATAAAGTTCGGGAGAGCACAATGTTCTCGTCGCGGACTGCGTCCCGGGCAGCGGGAGGGCAGCCATTCCGGTATCAATGACTCATATTCTGCGCTCGTTCCATAACCGCAGGTGATGTAGTTAAAGAAGGTGCACTACTTCATCTCATAAACTCAAGAGAGAGAGAGACATAAATGAGATGCTAAAGGCGAATAGGTTAACCGGAAGACAAACATCCAATTTGCTACCTTGCACTGGGGAAGAGGTAAGGGGAGACAGAAAGATTTAAAAAAGACCACACGGAGAGAGAATTAGAGAGAAGCACATACACACGCATATAGATAGGAACGCGGCAGGTGTGATGACCGTGTGTCCCATACCGTGTGTCCTAGCTAACGTTAGCCAATCCCTTCAACGAAAATTAATAAAGGATAAGTAACACGGTGCAAGATATAATTAAAATACCTGCGGTTGTTTGGTTGGCTCTGCCAACCAAACAACGTAGGTCTTAAAATTGTTTTTTTGTCGTTGAACAGCTTGGCTAACGTTAGCTGGACCACCCTATAACAGCCGGCAATCCAAGATCCTCTGCGCAGAAAGAGGCCGTTCATCAAGGCGTGCCAGCACCGTCGCAAACGACTACATGTCTCTGGGTACCGTAGCGAGGACAATGACCGAGGACATAATCGATGGTTTCCTCACTGCCAAACTCATACGATTCCTGAAGAACCATCACTTTGCCGATTCTACGTTGTTCGTAACCTCAAGTAACATATTCAAATAAGTCCAGGACACCGCTTCTCCGTGTCATGTCGCTACCTTCTAGCCATTAACGAGCCGTTTAAGAGTCCTAACGGCGTTTGCATTAAGTAAACTGTAACGTCAACCACGTGACCAGTGTGGAAGGTACGGTCGCAAATGGCCTCAGTGCCCGCGAGCTCTTTCTAGACCTCTCGCAGCGGCGCCAGTCCGACTGAGCTGCAGTAATATAATCACGTCGGCATTCATTATCTATAGCTTCCTCGCGAAGCAGCTGCATGCCAGCAATTGCGCAAGCGGGCCGCGGTAGCTTCCTGCTCATCAGGCACTCAACTGTGTCGCGGGACGTGAGTGTGTAGGTCGTGCCTACCGGCGCACTCACAAATACACAAACACAGACACACACACACGCGCACACACGCACACGCACACACACACACCAACACCACTTGGTCTGTCTGCTATCAGTAATGAGCGCTAACGAGAACGAGGCTAATTTCAGACACCAGTCGTAACTGCCTCGACTATACCGCTTCAGCAACTGCTAACACCAGAGCGCGTTTAAGTCAGCGGAAACGGAAGCCAGCGGTTGTGCGTGGAACTTCTGGATTACCTGTTCACAGACAGACTGCTCCGAAATTATGTCACGGCGTGTAAGTAGGGCACGTAGGCTACTATTGCTCCGTCCGATATTAGTGCGGAACAGTATACAACGCCGAAACTGTAACGCAGCTAACCAATGTAAACTAGCGTTGATGCTAACGGAGTACGAGAACTGTAATTTCCAGTATACGTGAACGGCGTAAGATTGAAGCGCAGCAATCGAAGTCTAAAGATAACGCGACGCATGGCTTGAGAGATACCGTGAGGGTGTGACAGTACTGCCTTAATTATACACGCACGAAGCTACACGTGACAACCATGGCTCGTAATCGCAAAATTTCTGTGAGAGCGCTTACCCATTGACCAGCACCGTCTGCAGGTGGTTCACATACTATGGTGTCGATCGTGCTGCTAAACACCAGGTCGCGGGTTCGATTCTCGATCCCTGCTTTTTAGTGATGTCGGAACGCAAAGACACTCGTGTAACCGATCTTTGGTTACCCATTAAGGAAGCCCTTGTGGTCAGAATTATCCTGGAGCCCTTCGCTATGGCTTCTTTCGTAGCTTCTTCGTTGGGTTTGGACGCTAAACGCCATATAAATTGTCGTCATCGCAATCATAATTATCATCACTGGCCAGCGTTCGGACGCCCATTATTCGTGATAGCAATGAGCGCAATAAGGACACGATCTACACTGCAGTGTTCGCTCATAGGCTACGCTTATTGGAGGGTACACTTTTGTAATATGACGGGCTTTTGTAACCTCGAGTTCACTCGACGAAGAAAGGCGCGTTGTTCCGGAGACCTTAGCGGCGAACTGCGGAAGCACTTCCAGTGTGCCCTGGAGCAACTCTCAAACACCAATATAATGCGCATCTGTCATTGCGCGGGAGGGGATCGCGTTTCGGCGTAGGCTTACCGCACGCCAGCGTGTAGAGAAGCGAGAGGTTGATCTGCCTCAGCGCAACGTCCATGGCGTCGCTTCTCCTGTGCGCGAATCGGGCGAGTCCGTCTGCCCTGCCGGCGCCTCCAACGGCGGTGGCCAGAACGAGCCACGCAATCCAGGAGCCACTGAGCAACCGGCGGTCCATGCTGCTGCTGCTGCTGCTGCCCAGCCAGCTGTCTGCGTCGATGTGCTACCGGGGGGCGACGATCTTTGTGGAGTCGGTGCACCCTCCCGCGTGCTGTATGCTTCGCTGGTCACCCACTCTCAGTGTCTCTCACCCTTGCACCGACAGCCACCACACCTCCTTTCCCTTCCCTACGTGCGCCTACCCTCGTCACGTTTTGTTGGGGTTCCTTTTTGTCTTTCTGCCCGCTTTTACCGCGTGTGTGTATATATATTTATATGTATGTGTGTGTGTGCTCGCGGCTTAACGGTCGATCGAAGCCTTCACTCCCTCCCGCAGCCGCCACCACCCGCCAAACCCAACAATGTGGGTCGTTCGCGGTCCCAGACTCCGCCCTCCTCATCGGCGTTATTTCCCTGCGTAACTATGCACGGGACGTGTCATGCATCTGCGACCGCGAGCTCTGTGACAAGACCGGCGTCGTTCGTCGCCAAGGTCTCCTTGGTTCAGATTGCGCTGCTCCCGTTCCCCACAGATGCGCAACTTCAAGGAGCCGAAGATCTAGAGCTAAGTGACAGAGCAAACTAAAGCGTCACAATTTGGGCAGTTTAGAATTTGCGGCACTCCGTGCGGCACTTGATTTCATTAATCAGGAACCACCGCAACAATGGACAGTCTTTAGTGACTCCAAGGCAGCCCTTCAGTGCATACAAAGCCCAACGCACCACGGACCCAAGGAATAACTGGCCTCAGAAATTCGACACATATACCATCACAGCCATGACAAGGGACAAAACACAATCTTTCAGTGGCTTCCAGGACGTTGTGACATCAGCGGGAATGACCACGCCGACGAACCCGCTCGATCTGCGCATGAAAGTGGTCAACGTCTCTTTATTCCGCTTTCGCGAACAGACGTGGCGGCTGGGCTGCAATTATGTCCCGTGAATGTACTTTGCCCCTGTGGGACTCGAACATTTTCACCATGCGTCGTTTGCGTTCGTTGTCTCCGGACAAACGGATGCACCTACCGCCTGGGTTACCACGACGTGAACAGACCACGCTGTACCGTCTGTGTCTAGGCGTTGCCTTTACGAATTCATATGCTTTCCTTATTGGAATGGCCAACAGCCACACGTGAGACACATGCAACAGCGATGAGACGCTCGCACATATTATCTGTGTCTACCCGCCCAGAGACAAGTGATGTGCAGAGTACTGGCCCAGTTGGACAATCGTTCACTATCAGAACTCAAAGCTTTAGGTCAATGCTCCGAAAGAACATCCGCGTTGAAGGCCCTACTCGCGTTATTAAGGTTCCTGCGGTCTACGGGGCTTCATGACAGACTTTAAGAAAGCCGCCCCTACCGCTCTATAGTGTACGCGCGTTGTTCGTGCTCGTCTCTCTTTCTCTCCATCTCCCCCTACCACTCTCTTTCTCTTTTTATCCCCCTTAACCCTTCCCCCTGTGCAGGGTAGCCAACCGGAACTACCTCTGGTTAACCTCCCTGCCTTTGTATACATCATTCTCTCTCTCTCTTGTCTTTCTCTCCTCTTTGTCCCGTTAGCTCGCGCTGTTTTTCTTCTAAGTACCGTGCGCGAATTAGCCATACAGCGAACTCTCTTGGAGTCGAAGATTATCTGGCATGTACGCGTTGAACACCTTAAAACAGTTAACCCCAGCAGAAGCAGTGTCCAATTTTCTATTTTCCTCATCTCGCTCTGTCTCCGTTATTTCCGGTTCTATTCCGTCTGACTCACGTCTCCTATTCGGGCACGTCAATTTGCTCTTCTGCAAAGAAGAACCTGACGTCGGTATTACCGATATCAGCGTTTAAACGCATTGACTCCTTCTGTGTATGCAGACCACCCATCCTATCCCTTGCTTTCTTCATCTTAGTTACGGCAACGCGGCCACAATGAGCTCGTTTGCTCCACGTTTAAGACAAGCTTTCAACGAGTCACTGTCATAGCATACGTATCTGCGACGTGGTCTTCGTCGTTGGTCGTATGCCGCCACCTCCCTTGGGCTGAAAAACAAACCACGGTGAAGCGACGCAGAAAGAACGACCGTATACGATGGGCCACGTCCTGATGCTTCTTTTTCTTTTGTGTTGCCTGGGTGCAGCTTTTTTCTTCGAGAAAATTCCAGCCTACCCGGTGGTTTCTCAGATCATTTGTCATGGCCAAGTAACAAAACGCTGCTTCAAAAATGGGGAGGGGGCCTGAAGTTTCGACTCGGTTTCAACGGCTTCAAGTTTCACCTAGCGCGTACCGCTTCCGGGCGGTGCGATACGAGAACGCGACCGATATTGACCGAAGCCGCGAAACACTGAGAAGAGAGCTCGGCGGCACGACAACGATAGTGCTTGTGGAGATGCTGCCATACCGGATTTCATTCCCTTGGAATAGTTCACCCCTGATGCGCGATCCCAAAAAACCACGCTTCCCATCCGCCGCCGGTGTACGGTGATTGCTGAACTGCAGCGGAACGGTGCATGGTGTTCCTCTCGTGTCTCGGCGTCGGCGCTCTCTGAAGGTTTCGAGTAACCGGCGCCCACGGAAGCCACAGTCACGTGCTTACATTTGGTGCCCAACGTGGTCAGCCGCAGTAAGCGTACGTAGATTAGTAGTAGATTAGTAGATAGTACGTAGATTTGTAGGGCACAGCGTGGTCAATCAGCGACCATTAAACTCACAGGTGGCGAATGAGTGTTTCTTGACTTCACCACTGGTTTCACCAATAATGCGCTTACACCTTTTTTTTTTTCTTTTGATAGGTTAGGTTTGATTTATCGGTTTCATCGCGAGCATCGAAGCGACTCTGTCTTTTTTTTTTTTTTTCATAAAATGAACGAGTGCTGTTTTTTTCATATGCACCGACAAATCCAGTTATCGCTCCATCAGTTAAATCCAATAAATTCTCGGAAGTTTCTCAGCCGTGTGGCCGCATAAAGAATATGAAACCTGAAAACTTGTATGCCTGAATACCTGAGTGCCTGAAAACATGTGCGAAATCTGCCTGGGCAGCTCACATGGCATCTTAAATAACAAAACGTTTCAGTATCATTGCAGCTGTATGGATTCTCAGATGCGTACCGCGGATTTAACCGAAAGAAGTAGTGTGTCAGCCTCAAAAGAAAACAAAATTATGCACCCGCTTTGTGGTAGAATAGCAGCGTCTTTATAGACCTTACAGTGACAATTGCTTTGTTTATTACGTTTTTTTTTTTTCGAGTCAAGAAACAAGTGCTTCCTGATAGGGTAAATAAATTCCGGATACTAAAGTGTTCTGCACGCTTTCTCCACATTACCTGCATCTTGTGATTGCAGAAGTTTTGCAGACTTTCTTCAGGGAAACGCGTATCTATTGCTAGCAGGGAGCTGACTGAAGGTGGCAAAAAGTCTGCAGACTGTCTGCATGTTTTCTGCAGATGACTGACTTATGTTATGACTTTACAAAGTCATAACATAAGAAGCCAATAAACAAAAACACCAAGGACAGCATAGGGGAAATTACTTGTACTTATTAATTGAATTACAGAAATGATAAAAATAATTACGATGGAAGTGGGTGAAAAAGCAACTGGTCGCAGGTGGGGCACGAACTCACATCTTCGCATTACGCGTGTGATCATGCTCTTACCAATTGAGCTACCGCGGCGTCGTTTCGCCATCCACTTTCTGAATATTGGATTGGATTGGAAAAACATTAATAAAAGTCCTGCAGGACGCACGTCAGCGCGCAGTGGGCGTCTCTCACGCAGGGACCGACAGGGAGTACCTGGCGGCCGCTGCCCGAGCCTGCTGGACGGCCCATTGCTGGTCTTGTAGGAGCGGGCTTCGTATGGTCTTCTCCCACTTGTCGGGGGTAGAGTCGGGCGGAGCGTTTCTGCACTCCCAGAGCACGTGTGCGAGTGTCGCCGTGACCCCGCACGAGGGGCACCCATCGTCTGGGTAGACGTCCGGGTAGATGATGTGTAAGGTGGGGGGGTTTGGATAGGTATCTGTCTGTAATAAGCGTAGCGTTAGCGCCTGCGGCCTGTTTAGTTTGGGGTGCGGGGGCGGAAAGAAACGTCGTGCCAAGTAAAAGTGTTTGGTTATTTCATTGTAGGTTACTGGGGCGTCCCTGCTCGCCTCCAACTCATCGAGACGTGGTTGCCCGGGGGTGACGGCGTGGTCGGTAAGCGCGCGCGCAGCGTCGTGGGCTGTCTCGTTGAATATATATATATATATATATATATATATATATATATATATATATATATATATATATATATATATATATATATATATATATATATATTATTATTATTATTATTATTATTTTAAGACTAGGTCCAGCTTCACCAGAGTACTTGTCGACTGCTCCAAACTTTGACCGAGGCGCCACCCTAGAACCGAGTAAGGGAAAGCGCATTCTGAAAACACTCCCTCCTCCACAGATATATTGTGCCTCGCCCCGTTAAATTTAAGGCTTTCAATCACCCAACGCTTCTCTCAAGAGACAAAGCTCTGCGTTAACGCAGCGCGTCACCGCATCTACGCTACTGCTGCTGCTGTTCCAGGCGGTCACGCAAGTCGCCCTCTCAGGGGGTCCACGTAATCTCGCTGTCTCTTGCACCGCGTCCGCTTTCGGATCCGCGAACTTGCTCCGCTCCCCACGTGTCGAAGCTAGGAGCCGAACGAGAACAGCAGCCGGTGCTGAGCCGATGTCGCAACGTTCTGCCAGCGCGAGCAAAGGTGGTGGCAGGTTGGAAGTTGGGCAGAGGGATGGAGGGAAGGGGAGAGGAGAACACAGGCTGCAAATAAGCGTCGCCCCGATCTCTAGGCGTAAGCGGATATCCCCCCGCTGCGGCGCGAACCCAATGTGTTTTGCTTCCCTGGACGCTGCGGCTCCGGCTTTGCTGGGTCCCGCACGGACTCTTCCACACCGCCACGCGCAACGAGAACGGAAATTGGCGTCACCGCGTCGACGCTTGCACCGACGCGCGCGGCCCTCTCCGCCTCGACGTGCGCGGCGACGACACTTCAATGCTGGGCGGTGGGCGATGGTGGTGGCTTGTGGTGGGGGCCGATGCAGCGTCAGCGCCGTCCTCGTCGACGTCGTCGCCTTGGCGGCTCCGTCCGGTCCGGCAACGCCCAAATGCATGCCGGAGGACGAAGCGGGGTGGGAGCAGCTCTTCCCTCGCTGGGTGCTCCCCCCACCACCACCACTCTTCGGCCCTGTCTGGCAACGCGTGCGCTGTTTTTTCTGCCGGCTATCATGGCGCTCTGCCATCCCATAAGAGTAAACAAAAACAGCGTGCGATGCTTCTCACGCTTTGCTTTCTTTTCCTTTCTTTTTTTTTTTTCGAGCATGACGCGAGAGGAGCGCTTAATTCTGTTGGTTATACTGTGTTCTCTCTGCAACAACAAACACACGAAACTATGTGTTTTTTTTTTTTGCGCGTTTGGAAAAAGGCTTTAAGACATGCCTTCTCCCGTCATTTTGTGTGAAGTTGTATTAGTAGTACAACACTAATGGTGTTTCACTGCCTACTTCTGTCTGCAGTGCCACGAACCTGAGAATATATTTAGAATAAATAATGGGATGGCGTGTCACTACTGCCGGTTGGAGGTGCCGTGCTTTATTGTAAAGCTGACTATATGTTTACCTGGTCTGGCACGCTAGTTGGGTGAGAAGTATGATATAAACAATTACAAAAAAATTCCAGCAGAACCCATTTCACGATGAATGTCAGCTTTAATGCTATTAGTATTCAAGTAATCTAGCGAAACACTGTACTGCCGCGGCAGACAAAAGTTATGTGTGAGGCATGTATGCAGCAAGGTTCCTCTCTCGTCCCTCCCTGTGTAGACGCTGCGCCATCTAGGGACGCCGCTGCGAAGTCCGCGCATGTGTGTCTATATATTGCTACGTGAAACACAGACGGAAAGCTATATTTACTGCGTTATGGTGCAGAAGTGACTAGCACAAAGGTAGACACGGGGCACAAAAGGGCGACAAGGACAAGTGTCATGCGCTTGTCCTTGTCGCCCTTTTGTCCCCCGCGTCTACTCTCGCGCTAGTCACTTCAGTATGAAATACCAACTAGCCCGGTCTCACACCCTGCTTTAGTGCAAGCGAGATCAAAATGGCGATCCACACAGATCGACACCACTTCGACTTCCTCTTCACCGCAGCCACGCAGAGGCGGCAATTATCTGCGTCGGAACGCTATCACGACCCCCAGAGATAGGAGCACAGTCCCGGTGCGTCATCGACGTAACAAATGGGTGAATGAGTGTGGTAGGGCTTGAGCCTTGCTACGTGAACGATGTCACTTGATGCCAACAACGACGCTGGAGAACCGGCAGGGACTATCTTATATGTGACATCAGGCCCTTGTCGCATGGCGCGGTATGGACCGCTATAACGCGACGGCGGCTTTTCGGAAAGCACCACGTGGCGGGTGGGTGGTCAAAGAAGCAAAAGAGTACCCGGATCAAAGTTTGCATATCGATGTCGGCAATCATAGAGGCGTCTCCGATTTCTGTGAGAAGCCTGCAGGCGAGCGCGGGTGAGCTGCTGCGAGTAGTCAGTGCAGTCGATGGCGCCGCGGGCATATTCGCTGGCAAAAGGGGCAGTCGAGGGCAGCAAGACGTCCAATGGCAAGGTGGGCTCTCGGCCGCAGACGAGATAAAATGGTGAATAACCGGCGGTGTCGCGGCGTGATGCATTATATTCAGACGTCACATACGGTAAATGAAGGTCGCACCTAGTGGTGGCCGATCGCAACGTACTTCGAGAGCATGTCGGCAATGGTCCGGTTGAGGCTCTCAGTGATACTATTGGTCTGTGGGTGGCATGATGTGGTGAACTTACGCTTGGTCGAGCATGGGCGCAGGATGTCATCGACGACCGCGGAGAGGAAGTTACGGCCGCGTGCAGTAAGTGATTGGTGCGGAGCATCGTGCACTAGGATCGCGTAGTGCAGGAAAGAGTCCGCTACGTCAGTAGCACAACCATGCTGAGAGTGCTCGTGGGATAGCGTACCGTGTAGCGTAATCGGTAGTCGCGGCAACCCACTTACGTTACAGAGGCGGTGAGAAAGAAGGAGCCAAGGAGCTCTGTACCAACTCGGAAGAAAGGTTCTGGCGGTATGTCAATCGGTTGCAGATACCCAGCGGGCAGCGCATAGAAGGCTCTTTCCGGCGTTGGCATGGCTCACAGGCGGTGACGTAACAACGTACGGCGCAGTAGAGACCAGGCCGAAAGAAGCAATGGCATGCGCGGTCGTATGTGCGTGAAACACCCAAATGCCCGGCCGTGGAAGAGTCGTGAAGTTGGCGGAGTATAGTTAAACGTAGGTGTGCTGGTACAATGAGGAGAAGATCAGGGCCGTCAGGGTGATAGTTACGGCGGTATAATGTTACATCACTGAAAAGGAACATCCGGAAGGAGGCATCACCAGGCGAAGACTCGAGCCGGTCGATGAGATCTCGTGAAGAGTGTTGATATTCGCCGATCCAAAGCAACCGCCACACGGAGAAAACGCAGGTGGTTGCGTCATTATCGGCCGGCTCTTTCACGGAGTAGCGGGACAAACAGCCTACATCCTGATGCAAGCGGTCCGCCTTGCAACGGGTCCGCCTTACTCTTGCCTTACTCTGCCAGAGCAGAGCACAGGCCTAGTCGGCCAATCGGGTCCTTGAGTGAGCAAAGCCAGCAGAGCGCATGATGATCTGTGATCACACAGAAAGGGCGTCCGTATAAGTACGGGCGGAACTTAGCGACTGCCCACAAAAGTGAAAGGCACGGGCGCTCTTTGAATGAACAATTGCGCTCAACAGCTTACAGGAGCCGGCTAGCATAGGCTATAACGCAGTCGCGTCCACGCTGGCTTTGGGCTATGCCGTGACCACTGGCATGAGTCCGAACTTCGTGTGGGGCGGATGGATCAAAGAGGGCCAGGATTGGCGGTGTAGTAAGGAGAGTGCATGGCGGTGCGATCATGACCCCACGAAAACGGAACGTCTTTCTTTAAAAGGTCGGTAAGGGGCCGTGCAATGACGGCGAAATCTTTCACAAAATGGCAGAAATAAGGGCACGTGCCTACGAAACTACGAACGTCTTTGGTGGACTTCGGGACAGGAAAGTTAGTGACGGCTCGTATTTTGTGTGGATCAGGTCTAGCTTCCACGATGTGGCCAAGGACGGTGATTTGGCGGCGACCGAAGTGGCGCTTGGTGGAGCTTGACTGAAGACTAGCCCTGCGGAACGCCTAAAGGATTGCTGATAGATTATCTAGATGCGTGTCGAACGTAGGACAGAAAACGATCACGTCGTCCAGGTAGCACAAGCACGTCGACCATTTGAACCCATGAAGCATAGTGTCCGTCATTCGTTCGAAGGTGACCGGCGCGTTGCACAGACCGAAGGGCTTCACCTTGAACTGGCAAAGGCCGTCGGGGTGACAAAGGCGGCCTTCCCCCGGTCCATGTTGTCGACGGCAATCTGCCGGTTTACGAATCGTAGGTATATGGAGGAAAAATAGGTTGAATAGGTTGTACCACACATGCACAGCTGACGAGAAGTACAAATGGACACGTGTCACAGCTTTATGGAGCAGGTGAATTGAGTCAGTGCAACTTAGGCGGCTCTGCGGCAGGTCACTGGCGTCTGACAAAAGAGGCAAGGCGAAGATCCTAGTCGGTCGAACAGTCGATCAGAGCAGAATTGGTGGAAAGAATACAGAGGCCAAGTATGAGTTCGTGAGGGCAGTGGGCTTTGAGAGTAAAAAGGACGACAGGGTGTCGACACCCGGGCAGGGCACATGCATGCCAATAATAGCGACTGTCCCACCGTCGGCGACTCTTCAGACTTTCAGACTTACAGACTTTCTTGAGCCGACAGCTAAGAGTGGCGCTCATAATAGACACGTGCGTCCCAGTGGCGATCAACGCGCTTGCAGAAATGCCATACTCATTGTATAATATGAACGTCGAAGAAGTTGAGCTTAGTGGGCAAGGTCAAGCGAGGATTTTTGCCAAGGTGGTCAATGCAGCTCCACCTCCAGAAGTTGAGCTGTCTATTTTTTCAGTGGGGGGTGGTGCAAAAAAGGTCAGAGAGGGAGCTAGGCGGGATGGAGTGCGAACGAGATTGACGGCGCAGTGGAGAAGTGGACCTTGAATAGCGGACTCTAGCCACAGGTGCCGAAGGCGCACGTGACACGTTTGGAGCAGAGGTGGCGAACGAAATGAAAGGCCCTGAGGGACAGATGCGGTCAGGCGAAAGAATAGCCTGTCGGTGTTGTGCCTTGAAGCGCTGCAAAACATACAACTGGTAAAGGATTGTAAGCCATGACCGCACTGAAGAAGGTAAAAGAAAGAAAGAACGACATAAAGACAGAAATCTTCAACAACCCAGAAGTACCTACTGAGGACGAAATTGTCTTGTTCAAAGCCGGTACTAACATTGTTAGCTACTAGGATGACGGAACCGAAGACAGCTATCAACAGGTGTCATAATCTTGGAATTTGGAGACGCGTCGAAAGCACAAGGACGAAAAAGAAGTAGAACTTGTAGCCACAGGGATACCGAAAGAGCATTCGTACAGTGTGCACGACATGCGAAAGATTCAAATAGCAACACGCGGTTAAACATCCTCTCTGATCAAAGGTCCGGGAGTCCACGAAGACCTCATTTTCACCGAAGATCGAGTCAAGGTGCTGTCCTAGCAAGGGAACGCATACTCATTGTATTGATGACTACAGAGGCGCAAGCATGAACCGAAGCCACAGGAATTCCAGCCAAATACAGGTGCCGACAACAGGAGGCCCATCATCACTGCGCTATCAACGTAGAAAGAGCGTCTGGCCACTGCCCATGTCTTCCGCTGTCAGAACTAACTGCTTAACTCTCAAAGAATCCTACGTGGCACAAACAACCAACGTCCGACCATTAGGAATGCTACTGGTGCAGATATCCAATAACGCAAGGGCAACGATGCATCAGAGATCGGATATCATCTGCGAAAGATCAAAGCAGTGGACAGACAGAAGATGTCCGTTCCACCGAGTGCTTTGCAGACGCCGGACATCTCTTGACGACGTTCACACTGTTTCAAGGAAGATCAAGCTACGACGACAGAATACTAAGCGCCAGCTTCTGATGTTCAACGTTGAGCAACGTCATCTAACGCTATTAGTGTGCACATCAGAATTGACCCTACGAAACAAAGTACAACTGGACATTCGGAAAGACAACAAGGACAGGGCACAGATCCTGGTGAATGCCGATCACAAGGCGAATTTACACGAACCAGTGAACAACGCCGCCCCTGCAAGGTTTCCTTCGCATTGCCTGGCCTACTGGAACGTCACGATCATTTTTATATGGTGTAACCAGACTGTCCCTTTGCCAAGGACACGACAATAACCCCTTCGTGTTTGAGCGCGGAGTTAGTAGAAACTTGTTCCTCGCCCACCTGCTATCATCATCGTCATCGTCACGGTTGAGCCATTCAATCAACGTGTTTGTTCATCGACCGCTCTTCCCGTGTGGTCCTTCGCTGGTTTCTGCAAAACATGAATAATCGCTAGCATTCATCTTTTCAACGCAGTGCAGCTGCTGCTTTCTATTAAGCTGTCGGCACTGCACTGTGGAGGCGTCCCGCAGCGCAGTTCTTTCGCTCGCTCGCTCTGTTCTAACGTGTTTTTTTTCTCTTTTTTTTTTTCATCTCGCAACTACGCCCCAGCACGCGCTTAACCAGGCATCTCACACAAAGGGGGAGCTCTGGCGTTGCGTATCCATTGCCATCCGTCGTCCTCATTCCTCCGCGTTTTCTTTTCTCTTTCCGTACTTTTTTGCGTCTTTCTTTTATCTTCTCTCGCTTTATCGCGCCTTTCCCCCTCGCCCCTGCATCGGCGGCGACCGCGTAACGCAACGCGGTTACCCATCCACGCGTCCGCTGGACGCAATGAACCATGTGACAGGCGGCCTGCTGAGCGAAACGCGAACTGCAGGCACGTCAACAGCGCATGTATCGAATGAGTGCCGTCTGCTACCTTTGTTTTGTTTGCTTGCTTGCTTTGCTTGTTTGTTTGTTTGTTTGTTTGTTTGTTTGCTTGCTTGTTTGTTTGTTTGTTTGTTTGTTTGTTTGTTTGTTTGTTTGTTTGTTTGTTTGTTTGTTTGTTTGTTTGTTTGTTTGTTTGTTTGTTTGTTTGTTTGTTTGTTTGTTTGTTTGTTTGTTTGTTTGTTTGTTTGTTTGTTTGTTTGTTTGTTTGTTTGTTTGTTTACATCAGTTCATACTGGTCGTCGAATGAGCTACGAAGTGCACATACCGCCTTAAAGGCATCGCTGATGAACCCGAATAGTGCTCAGTGCTCCAAGATTACAGGAAAAACGTCACTATACGAATTTTCTCTTCCCGTGGTTTCGTGCAAAGTGTGCAATGTGCCTCAACCGCGTGTCTTTCGCTTACTTGTAAGGCACGTGATCGCGAGTTGATATCTAATTCGATTGCGTGAGCAGTTCAAAAATTACTTGACAGTCTGGAAATAACGCCGCTGATCGCAAGAATCTCAGGACCGTGTCCAGCAAGCCAGGTACATATGTTATGGCCCAAGTTCTGAAACCTTCCATACGGTAGTAAAGAAATCGTTCATAACAGTTAGGTATATCCTCACGACTATTGTGAAATATGTTTTTACTGAGGTGCTCTTAATAAATCCCTCGTTGGTGTTTCCTCACCTCTAAAGGTGCATTGACACATATTTGCGAAGTCGTGTAAGCAAGTGTTCACACCAGTTAGCACGACTTCCCCATCACCGCACTGAAATATCTCGCGATTGGTGACGTTCAGGCCTGCTGACACCGCCATCGTCAATTAAAATTATCGTATACAGAGGCCCTGTCACTGAAACGCTGATCGGTTGAGGAGGTTTGCAACTGCAGTCGCACAACTGAACAATCGAGCAGCTGAGCGACTGAACCAAAGCACTCGCTTTTCGACCAAAGCGATCATTAGCGACCGGTCGCTCAGCGATTAACTTGGTCGCGCGACCCCTGAGATTCACCGGTGTGAACACCGCCCTTAGCGAGCAAGAAGCTTGGAAAACACATGCGACATATTTTAATGTGATACTTAAGATTGTCTCGAAACGCTGGACCTGGCGTCATCAACGTTATCGCGACGCCATGACAGAGAGCAAAATGTGCTGTCGTTGCTCAGCAATAAAGCTATAGGTACGGTGACGTTGCTAAAAAAAATAATAATAATAAATAAAACGATAGTGGTGCGCGGGTTTCTTTCGCTGCGTTCGTGTGTGGCAGGCGACAGGGATCATGGGGACGGAGTAAGCCATGTGTATCATGACTTCATGATACATTCACCTCTAGGATACCGAATCCTAAACTAGTTCGTAAAAGTATTATAGTGAATTGTTTAGAGCGTTTTGACGCTTGCTAGTATTTTTTCTGTGGTTTAGAGGGGCTGAACCTTCATTTATCGAAAAACAAATTGCAAGTCGGAAATTTCATTCTGTGGTCCTTTAATATAGCTGCGATATTTCATGTTTCCTTATATGGAGAACTGCTTGTAATAGGCGAATGTTTTTGTTTTCCTCCTATCGTGTCTAGTGCAGTGGGTGTTCTACGATATTTTGAACTGTTTATTCATTGTTATTTTAAGAACCCTCATACTCTACCCAGGCCATAGAGCCACATCTTCACCAAATAAATGTTTTATTCAGTGACTGTTCTTATCCTTATTATTCTTAAACAGTACGTGACATGCCGGCTCGAGGCTGAATCTACATTGGCAGAAAGTAGAGGCTTTGAGCGCCGGCTGTGGTGCGAAAAACGGTGGCAGGAAACGCACAACCCAGCTTAAGGCATCGAGTAGCAGCTTTTCATGTTCTGGTCGACAACTGCAAGGACCTTTCCGTGATGGGCAACTTTCTCAAACAGACAGCATGGGCCAATCCCGAAGGCAGTGCATTGTGTTTATTTACACTGCCGATCACTGGACTTGCTTTCTGAGGTTATTCAACGTAGACATAAAAGAAATAGACAGACAGGCGGAAGATAGCCAGAAGATCGTGCGGTTGGCTACCCTGCACAGGGTAGTGCAGAGAAAGAATTGCAAGATAATATATATGGGGAACACGTGGACCACGGCTAAACAGCGCGACAGACGACAGCCGCAGTTTAGCCAGGATTAAGAAAACGTAAGTCGCCAAACTCCGGCTTCTACTGGTGAAAACGTGCACGGCGCGCGGGCATTGATTGATTGATTGATTGACTGACTGACTGACTGACTGACTGACTGACTGACTGACTGACTGACTGACTGACTGACTGACTGACTGACTGAGTGAGTGAGTGAGTGAGTGAGTGAGTGAGTGAGTGAGTGAGTGAGTGAGTGAGTGAGTGAGTGAGTGAGTGAGTGAGTGAGTGAGTGAGTGAGTGAGTGAGTGAGTGAGTGAGTGAGTGAGTGAGTGAGTGAGTGAGTGAGTGAGTGAGTGAGTGAGTGAGTGAGTGAGTGAGTGAGTGAGTGAGTGAGCGGCGTAAATGTTTGAATTGGGACCTTGCGCTAAAACGGTAGGCACCACCGCTTCGTGAGTAAATGGTCGAAAGCGCCTTGCGACGTTATGTCACCCACGGCGGCCAAGATAGCAAATTCAAAGTTCCACTCACAAAATCACTCCACTGCTTGAATAGTTATTGAGCGAAGTCTGCACTAGCTCTCTCCGTCTTAGTACTAGATAGAAAACGGCTGCTGACTATGAGCGACGAAGAGCTCTGGATCGATTTAATCCACCTAAGTGTCCCAATCTCGATCGTACACAAACCCCGTGGCAGCCGTTTCCTTCTTAGCATATCGCCCTCATCAATATGCGGAATCGAAAGTGGTGGTTCTCGATGAGGCTAAGAAAAAGCACTCGGCTTCGACCTGCTCTTTTACACGGCCGTAGGTGCAGAGCTAAAACTGGTATACCTCCGTCACGTTCTTCGTCGCTGAAAAAGCATCCACGGCTTAGCGCGACAGGGCAAATGATTTGGGTTAAAGGCTGTAGCCATCATGTTCTGATATCTAAAGAACATTCAAGGAAAAAAATTGTGGCAAGGAAAGAACCGTCGCACATAATCGTCAAAGTCAGTGATTGACTTGCACGTGTGGCCCTGCTGTCTATCTCCATGCCATCTCGTGATTCACGCAAACGTTACGGTGCAGTTTAGATAGGCAACGCTCACTCGGCTATAATATCGGCCAACAGTATTCAACAAATTTCGATACACAGCAGGCGCGTCTTGCGCAGAGCTCTTACCGGATAAAAGCGATAACACGGTGAAATCAGATGCAGTACTAACGCAAGCGTGAACTCTGGTGATTCACACTACGCTTACGCCGATGAGACGCGTGGCTGGCGTGACTAGCATGACGTCATGCTGCGCGTGGCTGCTCTCGTCTACTCTAACCAATCAGGCGCCTCTATAACTGCCACCCCGCACCCGCGCATCTTTCTCCGCTCTTCTACCATACTCTTCCTTACGCTGGTAGCCCTCTCCAGTTTATCGTAGAAGATCTAGGGATGGTGCTAATATTCGAAATTTCGGGCACGAATTCAATAGTCTTTGCTATTCGTATTCGATTCTAAATACACTTTTCAAGATGGTCAAATATTCGTTTCTTTTAAAAACTAAGGGGATAGGAACGCTGGAAGTGATTAGAAAGTCATTTTTGCCGAATATTTGTATTCAGTTTTCACTATTCCAGTACCCCACCGAGAACGCGCCCGTCTAACCATCCAAAGTGTGCGAAACAGGCAAAGATAGATGTCGCTTTAAAATCGATTTTCTTGGAGACCTTGGCGTGGATAGCGTCAGATAATTGCCGTTCCCCGGGTACCGGCACCGTCCCATTTCTTCGTCATGTAGCAATTATTCGCATTCCACACGGGACCCATGATAGACCAGAGTTACTGAAAAAAAATGTTCCAGCATTGGAATATAGTAACGCAGCAAACTAGATTAGATATCGCGAGTCCTTTTCCTCGGTGTCTTTTCGTCGTTGATTTTCATCACGTCGTACGTATAATTACATCAGCAAAAATGACACATGAGAAGTCGAGAGCCTGTCGGAATCTCGTCTGGTGGAGAAGAATCGTGATCAAAAGAAGGCAGGACACTAAACAAGATGAAGAAATAATCAAAACTTGAAGCTTCCACCCTTGCACGGGTGAGAACGAGACCTCCGTATGGTGCGGCCTAAACATCAGGTCTTTAATGATAGGCGGTGTCCCGCCCTTACGACGGCTCTCTCTGGATAACGGAAGCTCATCTCGAAGACCATGTCTTTGCTGACTGCATGTGCCGGATGTGATTTCGGAGCCGGACACGAGACATAGACGCCATGTTTTGTACATCACCTGCAGATTCGTGTTAGTTGCCGTCTGTTTTGTTTTGAGGAGGTAGAGCAGCGTTTGTGTGGCACTCCACTGGCTCTGCGGCGTATCTTCACAGCACGCATTACCGCAGTGCAGTGAAGATGCATTTCGGAGCAATGGGGACT
Organism: Dermacentor andersoni; assembly: GCF_023375885.2. NCBI lineage: Eukaryota > Metazoa > Arthropoda > Arachnida > Ixodida > Ixodidae > Dermacentor > Dermacentor andersoni. The sequence goes on along the minus strand of NC_092819.1, from coordinate 58,373,981 downwards.
GATTTTTCTCAGCACGGCATCTTCACTGCACAACAAAAAGTAATGTAGCGAAAATACGATAGAAAGCAAAGACGAGGAGAGGGCGTAAACCAACCTTAAGCTTTCTTTAGTCCTCTGAAATGGGTGAAAGAATCAAAACTGATTCACAACTGAACCAGAATAAAAAATTGCAACTGATTCAGAGTTAGACCTGTATCAGAACTGACTTAAGTAGAACTGATTTGCCGTAGTCAGTGTCCCTGTGCTTCGAGTTGCCGATTGATTAGGCATCGCACTGCGATCTACTAGCCTCCTGGTTAGCTTAGATGGTGTAGAGCGACCACCCCGGGAAGGCCTTGATCCCGAATTCGATCCTAGGATCTGGACGAATTTTTCCTTCAACTGCAAAGCTTTCTTTCTGAGAAACCCGTATGGGTTCTCTCTGTAGATTCATGCTACTGTCACGTAGTTTACAATTTCCCACTCTCATGAACTTTCGTTCACCTTACGGGATTGAGAACTGATTTGCATTACTCCTTTAAATCAGGAAAAAAAGTATGAGCTGTGGCTACACCTTCAGAAATAATTTAATATGTGCGGTGCTATCAAATACACCATTTTCTTTATCTTATGAGCGAGAGAAAAAAGCTACGGGATAACCTAGTCAGGACGCAAGAAGGACCGCCGTTTACGGCTCAATACATGCCACATGGTACCTTTTATTGCGATAGCAATTATATGGACACACCAAGCGAATTTTCGCCGTAGTCGTCACCGTCAGCTTCCGTATATATCTAGGTATACGTATGCTATATCTCATGCCACGTTATATGACATGCGGTATATGAGGGTTATATTGCCACAACATTCTATCACTAAAGTTGCTCAGACCAGTTCTCACATTGTTGACAAAATTATTCCTCGGAATTTTGAGTGTGGCAGTCCACAAACAAATGACATGAAACAAAACACCGACAGCGCATGCCTTTCATCTCAAATCTTCTCAGACTCTGATATTAAAAGTGCGAAACGATAACAGAGGTCAAACCTGGAAATGATGCAATTTTATTGGTGCGGCTGTGCAGTAAGTATGTCCGGGATCGGTCCAGGAAAGACGTCTAAAACGTACCCGATACGAAAAAGTGGTGGTAACGTTGTCAAGAAAGACGTTGGCTTTAATTAATAAACATAAATTGCGCGATGGCAGGATTCAAACAGAGGACTGCTAGCACAACAGCTCGTTTTCACTTAGCTTACGTTTACCTAAATTCATACTGCCGCTACAGCTACGACTCTTAGACTTCGTGTAATATTCTAACATGCTCCTATCGCATTCATTGCTTCGCCCTTAAGGCGAATAACGCGATAACATTAAAGGCCCCATGTCGCAACAAACCTGATGTCGGCGTCGGACGTCGCTTGGCGAAAAATCATTCCGGACCACAAACACCCAGTCCCTCCGCGTGACGCAGAGACGTTACTGAACTAATTGAATTTCTCAAAGTAACGTGCATCAGAAAAATCTTAAAATACAACCTCAACACAACGTACAGGTGGGATAGCGTCGGATTCTAGTTCGAATATACCAGGAAAAATAATTCTGTTACACGGAAACTCAAACACGAACCTCTTCTTTAGCATCTATATCATTCACAGAGCAGCTATGGCCACCGAGGTTTGCGCTGGCCGGCGTGCACAAATCTCAGAGGCTATAAAGTGACGCGCCCGGTTTCTTGCAACACCTCCAGATGGCGCTCGCCACCGTCGCACCTTAGAGTCACTGGAAAAAATTTCAGAGTACCGCAAAGGTCGGTATTTGACTGGCAACACTGAGCGGCCACCGCCATATACCTTCCAAGCTGACTGCGTCGCGGGAAGGCCGCTGTGTTGGAAGAGCTTGATGTTCGGTGACACATCGGGTTGAGTGTTTACTGAAGTACAAATACTTTGTGCCCGGAGATAATGGTTGCTAAGAACGAAAATAAAATGTTATTTTGTGCGAAGTAATGCAGCCGGTGGTTGTTTTGCACGCCGATAGTGTTTACTGCTGGAACTGTGCTACGATTGTGGGCAGCAGCTTAGCGCTTCTATCGGGAGCTTATGCACTCGTTTTTTTCCCTTCCGCGGAGCGAGCTACGAAGGAAACATTTCGTCACTTCGAGGCGGAATGAGGCAAGCTTGTGCTTTTGGGCATGAACATCCTGGAACGCCGTCGGCTTCTATTGAAGGTTTCCAAGCAGGACGAAACTAACACATGACAGTGTCACAGACACGTACGTTTATTGTATAATTTCACAGGCTAAATCGGATACATCTAATTTAGTTTGTAAACGGATACCGCGCGTTCTCGATTCTGCAGGGCGACTTTGTCCGCCGTATGCGCACGACACACTGCGACTGCCGTGTGCGCACGGTGTTTGGCCGTGATCGTAAGACGATCTGTGCACAGCAGGCGTAAAAACCAACTTCGATGACCATTTTGCGCACTAAATCTTGTGGAAGGCTAATATGAGCCACTTGAATGATTACAGCAACCTATATGTACTTCTGTACACTGATAATGAGCGAGAGTTTGCTACATGGCGATTTATGAACGCGACTGTCTAGTGCGTTCATGAGCGGCTAATCTTCTTAGTTTATTTATGACTGTTTTCTTAGACTGCCAAGATTTTCTGCCTGTGTAAAAAAAAAAATGCAGGAGCGCCCGCTGCTGACGCAGCACTTTTTTTTCTAAGTTACATAGGCGATGTATAAAATTCTTGTGCTTTTAGAGCGGCTTATGTAACATGCATAGCGACAGAGTGAAACTAAAGCTACTGGGTGTTCTGTTGTTTTGTATTTCTTGTTATGCATCAAGCACAACATTATTTCCATATGCACCGTAGCATTTCAACATAAAACATAATATGTATGCTGACTTCAGTTCCATGCATGTGCTCGGCTTACAAGCTCAAAATTTGAAGCATGTGTTGTAAATATCACCTGGCCATTGGTTTCAAGCTCGAACTGCGTCTGTATATATGAGCAATGGATAAGTGGAAAAAAGGAAGTATCATGGGCCTCGTATTGGCTATGTTTTTATTGACCGCGATCGTCACGATCTGCGAAAAATAAGTGCCGTATATGGGTCGAGTGACTCGAGGCGCGAGCGCGCTCACGTGCGCGGAGAAATCATGCGAGTACCTGGCGCACGTGAGGACGCGGAATTCTCGCATGACAAGTGTGCCTTCGCGTGCCACGAGCACGGATAACCGCGTGTGTTGAGCAACAAACGCGTACACGTGTACCCGCGTCAAGCGTTCAAGACGCGAACGATCCCTGCAATGAACTCCTATTTTCGTAGCATCGCTAACACCGCGTGCACTTCGCTTAAATATCTTCTAAAACATTGCCGAAAAGCACAAGCAATGTGTACTGATACCTCGCACACGCAGGTATCTTTTGTAGGCTTGAAGTTCTCCCGGCCGATTCTGTGTAACCACGCAGAACGACGCTCTCGGTCATTTTTCCCGGTCGGAATCTAGGAAAAAGTATTTGCAGACTCAGTTCGATTGCTGCATCCGAAGGCGCAGCAGCCCGCCATGATTTCCTTGCAGTCAAATGCGAGCGCGACAATCGGAACAAACATACACACACACACACACACACAAAAAAGAACGTAGGGAACCTGCGCTACTCAGGCCGCCCGCCCGGCGCTTAGAAGGTATATGGCACCCCAGAGGTCACATGGTACGGTTGGGCCAATGAACGCGTCGGCGGCGCGGGGAAAACGAATGCGGTACTCTGAAATTTTTTCCAGTGACTCTATCGCATCTAATCGCATCTGTAGGCGAGCGCCACCTATCTGCCCAGCGGCCGAGTAAGGCACCAATGGCCTCCTTGAAGCCCTCGGGTTCCGCGAGAGCAGGGGGAAAGTAAACATGTCCGCAGTAGAGATTAGTAAGAGGCGATTGGAAGATTGGTGAAAGAAATGTAGGGAAACGACAAAAAAAAATGGAGACGTACAAAAACAAAGTTCGAGATAGGGCGTCAGAAAAGTTGCTTAGGGGAATTAATCGTTGCTTTTTTTCTCTTATTTCTCTTTTTTTTTTCTTTTTAAACCTAGGTAGAACATTAGGCAGTATAATAGCAAGAGCTTGATGGCACAACCCGCCGCCCCGTTCCAAAGGGGAGGCCCATAACATCCATCCATCTATCTGGACAAGCTTTGAAGTGAGAGAAGCTCACAGTAAAATTTATAATGAAGAACGACTGAGGAACATGGAACAATGTAAATGGGCTGGGAAAGTGTTCAGGTATTTGTGCAGGGAAAATATGGATTGACAGTGGAGGAACAGAACTAGGAAGTTTACCAGCAAGTATGCGACCTGTATGGTGAGCAACATGGCAACAAAGAACATCAAGCGGAAAATCAGAGAGGCTGAGATTATCTCATGGGTGGCGGCAATGGGGACGAAACCTGCTATGAGTAACTACGCAAGAGGAAAAAACGAAATCAGGAAAGAAACAATTTATGATAACTCAAAGGGAAGCTCATTAGTTTTCGAAGTGAGATAAGGATGCCTTAGAACACGCACTTATAAAGCGCGATATATATAAGAAGGAAGAAGAAGCATATGCTTGTTGCGGTAAAGCTCGGGAAACGACGGAGCATGTTTTATTAGAATGTGAAGATATCTGCCCAGCGGTCACTTTAATCACCACTGGCCACCTTGAGGTCCTTGGGTTCAGCAAGAGCAAGGGGAAAGTAAACATGTCCGCAACAGAAATTAGTAAGAGGCGAGTGGAAGATTGGTGGAAGTAGGGAAACGACAAACAACGGAGGCGTGCAAAAATCAATGTTCACAACATGGGTTCAAAAAGTTTGGTTATGGAATTTAATCGTAGGTTTTTTTCTGTTGTTTTCTTTTTTCATTTTTTAAACATAGGTAGGACATTATAGGCAATATTATAACAAAGGCTTGGTGGCGCAAATCACCACCCCGTTCCAAAGGGGACGCTCATAGCATCCATCCATTCATTCATCCATCCATCGTAGCCAACGCCCACGCAAGAGGCCGCGTTTCTACCAGAGCGCTCGCCTTCGTGCGTAGTGTTTGCCGCCAGCGTTTCCCTGTGAACATCACGGTTACATAAGCTGCAGTTGCCAGGAAGCGTGAGAAGCAGTCATGAATCTTTGAATGCTGTCGCTTTTCACTCTCAAAGGCGAAGCTTAAGCATTCTCCCCCCCCCCCCCCTTTTTTTTTACACACATACTTTCGTAGCGTAAAATATTCCGCGCTGTCTCAACCTCCGAAGACCCCTTGTACATGAAGTTGCGCATTAACTCCTATCTTTTATAAAGTTAACTCGGAAGCAATTACCTAAAACATTTATCCCGGATATAAAGCCAGATGCATGATAATTGTATTAAACATGTTTATTGATAATATTACCTTCAGCTTTCATGAAAACTTCCACAATTTGTTCCACGTCGCCGACCACGACGAAAACAAACCGTAAAGTGCTTTTCGAAGACCTCGAGACGACATGAAAATGCGGGATGCAGAATCAAGTGACCATTTATTTATCTATTTTTAAGGTAACTTTGTTTTTGCGCATACATTAAAGGGAGTATCCGGTGAAGTACTGTTTCCAAGGTCTACAGTTGGACCACATTTAACCTTACGTGCCTAAACTACCAAACGATATTAATGTGATTAGCATCTTCTGGGAACTTCAACCTGCATCCGGTATGATATGTCAGTTTCTAACCTCTGTCACGCTAGTTGTAGAAGTATGGCAGAGGCCTTTGCCCTGCAGTGGGCATAGGCATGGTGATGATGATCCTCATGATGATGATGATGATGATGATGATGATGATGATCCTCTGTCACGCCAACTTGGGTCATTGGGTAGGTGACGTCGGGTATGTACCCGAATAGATGATTTCGGAGTATACACAACTTAATTGGACCACATCGAGTACGTGCGACTGGGCATGCGACAGAATATTCTCGTACAATCCTCCAGAGCGGATTTTGCACCCCCTTGGATTTCGCTCCCCCTTGGAAACGGGGGCGGTGACGAACAGTCACCTAGCCTGCTTGACTTGAGAAGGTATACCATACACGTTTTTAATTCTAGCATTTTTTATACATCTCCTCAATCTTCGTTTTCTTCCTCAGGACAATCCAACCATTTCTTGGCCAGCCCACCATAGTGGGTAGAAGCCTGGCGATAGTTGCGACGGACACCAGCGGCGGCGGCGGACGACATTGCAAACTGGAACGGCTATCGGAATGAGCCTATAACATCTTATTAACTCTGATAACTACAACAAGCATGACATTCATAAAATGAGGCAGAAAGTTTAGAGACATCTAACTCTACAATGAAAGACAGATGTGACAGTGCTGCAAACTCATCTGTGAAGTGGCATAGCTAGGAATATTTTGCAGGGGGGGGGGGGGGGGGGGTACTCCCCTAGGTCTGAGATGGAGCACGGCCGTGGACGGAGGCGGTGAGAGGGGGAAGGGGAGCTTGGGTTGGCTGCCTACTAACACAGAAATTTCGAGAGGGATGGGGGGGAGATCGTGCCCGCATGCCTTAGCCCTTTCACTGGCTGCGCCACTGCATCTGTTAGATCATCTAAAGCGGACAAATGCGATAGATTAGTGCTCAGTATTGGGTGCGTTTGTCCAAAAGCTTAAGAGGGTCTTGCAGAAGTCATGCCTACAAATTAGTAAAATATTTCTGAGTGGTGTTGTCAATCATCAATTTAGCCCTTTTCAGATGTCTAAAAGGGCAACTTTTAAAAAATCTGATATCGCTTTTTATTGCGGAGTTGCAGAGTTGTAACCTTGCTTTCGCAGTTTGTAAAGGTATAGCTATATTTGGAGAAACGGATGTAAAAAATCTGATGGCCTAAATAAAAAATCTACTACTTCTAACCAACAGATTCAACTACTTTCTCTTAAATGCGACAAATACCAAATCAGTGGAGTTTCGACTTGCTCTTTTGCAGTTTCCTTTATTATTAGCATTATTCCACGCTTCGCCCTCACTTTAGAGGAATAGCGCGGAAGAAAGCAATACGCCCAAATATTTTGGAAGACTTCTCAGAACGTCAAAATTTCGAAGACACAATGTTTTAGAGAAATCGCGAGGCTGACAAGCGCGCTTGGCATGAAATATTAACAGAGTAGTAATCCGATTTCCAACGTTCCATGCGACTATTAGAAATTATAACGTGAGAAAGACTGAAGAAGCCATAAAGAATGGACGCAGCCTGAAATCAGTGAGAAGGAAACTTAGCATAGGACAAAACCAAGATGCATGCACTGAATCGTAATATCATCAGCAATCTCGAAGGTATAATAAAAGCAGCGGAAGAATTCTATACTGACCTATACTGTACCCAGAGGATTCAGGAGTACTCTATTCGAAACAATAATGGACATATATACAGAAACTCCTCGTATAGCTAGAGATGAGATCAGAAGGGCCTTGCTCGAGGCATGAAACGGGGAAAAGCGGCAGGATAGGATGGAATAACAGTCGATTTAATCAAAGATGGAGGAAACATAATGCTTGGAAAACTGGCGGCTCTCTATACGAAGTATCTATCGACTGCAAGGGTCCCAGAAAACTGGAAGAATGCAAACATTAGAATAATCCACAAAAAGGGAGACGTTAAAGAACTGAAAGATTACAGGCCCATTAGCTTGCTCCCAGTATTATATAAAATATTTACCCAAATAATCTCCGATATAATAAGGGCAACACTGGACTTTAATCAAAACGAAGGGAACAGGCTGGCTTTAGGAAAGGATACTCTACAATGGATCCCATCCATGTCATTAATCAGGTTATCGAGAAATCCGCAGAGTACAGTCAGCCTAGCCTCTCTATATGGCTTTCATAGATTACGAAAAAGCATTTGATTCAGTAGAGATACTAGCAGTCATAGAGGCATTGCGTAGTCAAGGAGTACAGACCGCTTACGTAAGTACCCTGGAAAATATCTACAGAGATTCCACAGCCACCTTAATTCTACACAAGTAGGAAGATACCTATAAAGTACGGTGTCAGACAAGGAGACACAATCTCTCCAATGCTATTCACTGCGCACTCGGAAGAAGTATTCAAGCTATTAAACTGGGAAGGTTTAGGAGTAAGGATCGACGGCGAATACCTCAGCAACCTTCGGTTTGCCGATGACATTGTTCTATTCAGCAGCACTGCGGACGAGTTACAACAAATGATTGAGGACCTTAACAGGGACAGTGTAAGAGTGGGGCTGAAGATTAATATGCAAAAGACAAAGATAATGATAATAACCGGGCAAGGGAACAAGAGTTCAAGATCGCAAGTCACCCTCTAGATTCTGTGAAGGAGTACGTTTACCTAGGTCAACTAATCACAGGGAACCCTGACCATGAGAAGGAAATTCACATAAGAATAAAAATGGGTTGGATCGCATACGCCAGACATCGTGAGCTCCTGACTGGGAGCTTACCGTTATCATTGAAAAGGAAAGCATACAATCAATGCATTTTACCGGTGCTGAAATATGGGGAGACTGACACTTGGAGACTGACAAAGAAACTTGACAACAAGTTAAGGACCGCGCTAAGGACGATGAAACGAAGAATACTAGGTATAGCTTTAAGAGACAGAAAGAGAGCGGTTTGGATCATAGAGCAAACGTATTCTAATAGACATAAAGAGAAAAAAAATGGCGCTGGGCAGGTCATGTAATGCGCAGATTAGATAACCGTTGGACCATTAGGGTGACAGAATGGGTACCAAGTGAAGGGACGGGCAGTAGAGGACGGAAGAAGACTAGGTGGTGCAACGAAATTAGGAAATTTGCTGGTGCTAGTTGGAATCGGTTGGCGCAGGACAGGGGTAATTGGAGATCGCAGGGAGAGGCCTTCGTCCTGCAGTGGACATACATAAGATTATTATTATTATTATTATTATTATTATTATTATTATTATTATTATTATTATTATTATTATTATTATTATTATTATTATTATTATTTCGCTAACCACTTCCGAATGTCTTATCTGGGTTAAAAAAGTCCTGATGGTCAACTTTGATGTGATTGACATACATACGCTCAAAACATTATCACCGGAAAAAAACAATTTTGTTTTTTTCGCTGATAATTCCTACAATGCACGTACGCATTGTAGGAACTTTGCGCTTGACAGGGAAGCTGTAAACCTTTTTTAACAAATAATATCATGCATATAACTCTCACGCAGCTAAATAAAATGCACCTTTCTCTTTCAATTCCACAATAAATGCATAAAACATAGCCAACTATCGATTTACTTACTGTTTTCTTTTTTTGGTCTTCACAAGGCCGCTACTGCCAAAGTCAAAGGAGGAAAACATTACTTTTGAGAAAATAGACGCAAGATCCGGGTGCGTCACTAAAAAACAGACATTTAGAAGTGTTATAAAATGGTTGAAATAACAACTTGTAGAAGTTTCGCTTCATCGTTGACTGGAACCCGACGTGCCAAGTTTTCGCCGCTGCCGCTATCAGTTCTCTACAAGTGTACTATTTACGTGAATGAAACGCGCAGGCAGCGCCGAAACGCAAGATGTTTCACTGCACGGCACCTCCAACACGTTGGCAATAAACATCGCACGCTGCTGGACAAATAGGCTTGCGCGTGCGCAGTTGTGTTGTCTCAGCTTGTACGATTTTAACGTACAGGTATGTTGCGATGCGACTTGCAAAGTTCTATGGGCGGCCATGCCGTTGCTCCACTTTACCCTGCACACATATCTGTACTCCACCGTTACCTGCAGGTGCTGCCCTCTTACGCTCACAATTTTCGACAAGACGTGGTCAGCGTGGCCTCCAAGATTACACACCCGCCGAGGAAATCTCGGAGGTCATTTGCTCACGGCGTAGCTTCCAGCATAGCCTCAAAGGGTACCGCAGTTTAGTAATTGCGAAGACCGCGCTCTTAGTGAGGTTATAATCTTTATCCGCTAACTGCAAGCTACTGCAAATCATTTTCACTCTTGTGCAATCCTATTTTGACATAATAATGTTGCGGCAGCCACTCCCCATGTTTGCTGTATTTAATGGCAATGTTAGTCACTTATACGAGCGCTGTAAACTTAAACGCAAAGTTATTTCACTGATTTTTGAAGAGTACTAGCCTTCCTTTTGGTCGTAAATTATAGTGCCAATTATAGCATAATTGTTGGAGTGCAGCGCTCGTAATGTGAAGTGGCAAATGCGCAAACCACACCCGAGGCATTGACTTACCCGTGGACTTACCTTAGCCTTCGCTTTCCCGTCTTTTCAGCTGCACTAAAAGCAGGCTTGCAGTTGGGAAAGTGGTCCGTGGAAGGCCGGCGCATAGAATAAAGAACAAACTTAGAGAAGGGAAACTGTACCTTCCGCCGTGGTTCGAAAATAAGCAGCGGCAGCGCATGGAACTTACTTTGGGGGACGCCAGATGACGTTGCTCAAACCGGAAGCGGAAGTGCACATTTTTTTTTTTTAGAGCAAAATTTAATATGGCCGCTTATTGCCGGTCGCGTACGCTGGTACGCGCCGTGCTTGCCCTGCAGGCTATGCGGCATGCCTCAATGCCTTCGCTGCCGCGTAGGTGGTGCGTTCTAATTGCCAAGAGCCTCTACTGACGCCCATACAAACAAGCCACAAGTGAGTGAACAGAACGCGCGACTTTATTGGCAGAAGACAAGCAGTGTACATTCTCGTGCAATAGCAGAAATAAAGTTTGCATGTCGAGATACGCTGGAATCATTGACGCGAGCTCGTAAACGGCTCACCGTCGTCGTCGCACGTGGTGGTCAGGTTAACGAGCAACAACCAGCAGCGGAAACCTATTGGACAGAGTGTGCAGCGACAGTCGCCGTGAAAATTGCCCAAATTGCATTGCGAAGCAATCGGGAGACGCAGGCATCTGCTACCGCAGCCTACACAGCGACATGGGCTACCCCAGATTTTAGCCATTCACTCCTTTCCAACCTGCACGTTTCTTTTCTTTCGGGGGCCGCTAATGTGTGGCTCACACTTGCTGTCTCACATTGTCTCACTATGGACAAGTCGCTTTCGTGGGCATCGCCTCCATCAGCTACTTTTGCGGGCCTTTCCAACCATCTGGCTATCAACTTCATACGCACCGGACTATGTAAGCACGTATGCTGGTCTCCGTTCATGCCTAATCGCGGCCGAGAAAGGCCAGAGGCACAATATGCCCATTGCTGCAGCAGGAAAGCGCGAACGGGGAGCACGAATCACGGTGCATGAAAATTGGGAGTCTATGTCGCTGTGCAGGCTGGAGGAGCGAATGCTTACTTCGAGAGACTGCTTCCCAGTGCAACCGATCAGGCCGCAATATTCTAAAAACATAACACTGCGACCATAACCAAGTGACATAACAGCAAAATTAAACAGCAATCAGTCACCGCATGAGGTTCAGACAATACATTATACATTGGCGACGAACCATATGGCAACAGTGAGCATTCACATACACGGGTCTCTTAGGGTACATTGAGCTGCCTACCTACAGGCGTAGTGCCTGCCTTCGTCGCACGTGGTGGTCTACTAACGAGCAACAACCAGCAGCAGAAACAGATTGGACAGAGTGTCCCACCTGTTTGCGGCGACAGTCGCTGTTAAAGATGAGCAACTTGCAGTGCAAAGCAATCAAGTGACGCAGGCATCTGCTGCCGCAGCCTACACAGCGACATGGACTACCCATCATTTTAGCATTGACTCCTTTCCAGCCTGCATGTTTCTTTTCTTTTGGAGGCCGCTAATGTGTGGCTCACACTTGGTGTCCCACATTGTCTCAATATGGACAAGTCGCTTTCGTGGGCATCACCTTCATCAGCCACTTTTACGGGCCTTTCCACCCAACTTCATACACGTCCGACCATGTAAGCACTTATGCTGGTCTCCGTTCATGCCTAATCGCGGCCGAGAAAGGCCAGAGGCACAATTTGCCCATGGCTGCAGCAGGAAAGGGTGAACGGGGAGCATGAATCACGGTGTGCGTAAATTGGGAGTCTATGTCGCTGTGCAGACTGCAGGATCAAATGCTTACTACGAGAGGCTGCTTCCCAGTGCAACCGACCAGGCCGCAATATTGGAAAAACATAAAACTGCGACCGTAACCAAGTGGCATAACAGCATGATTAAACAGCAATCAGTCACCGCATGAGGTTCAGACAATACATTATACATTGGCTACGAACCATCTTACGGCATAATGCTTGCCTTTGTCACATGTGGTGGTCTGGTAACGAGCGAAAACCTGCGGTACAAACAGATTGGACAGAGTCTCGCACCTGTTTGAACCAACAGTTGCCGTTGAAGATGAGCAACTTCCATTGCGAAGCAATCAGGTGACGCAGGCATCTGCTGCCGCAACCAACACAGCGACATGGACTACCCGGCATTTTAGCGTTAACTCCTTTCCAACGTGCACATTTATTTTCTTTCGAGGGCTGCTATGTGTGGCTCACACTTTGTCGCAATGTGGACAAGTCGCTTTTGTGGGCATCACCTTCGGCAGCCATTCTTGCGGGCCTTTCCACCCATACGGCTATCAACTTCATACACTTCGAACCATGTGAGCACATATGCTGGTCTCCGTTTTGAGCAAATCATGGCCGAGGTAAGCCACAAGCACAATTTGCCCATTACTGCAGCAGGCCAGAACGAACGGGGCGCACCAGTTACGGTGTGTGTATACTGGGAGTCTATGTCGCTTTGCGGACTGCAGGAGCAAATGCTTACCTCGAGGGACTGCTTACCAATGCAACTGACCAGGCCCCCACATCTGAGAAACGTAACACAGTTACCACAGCCAAGTGTGGCAGCAAAACCAGATTCTGCAATCAATCACTTCACTGTAGCTTGCACAAAGACCCAGGCTATCAAGGAAGAGGAGCAATCATCAACGAGACTAGGAATATGGAAAATGAGAAAGCTTGCATTCAAGAGAGAAGCCACTCTGCTCTGCAAGCATTGAAGGCTAAAAACATCAAGAAAAGTAAAATGGTGCATAGCACATGTGCATAGGTTAATGCAAGATGCATGCCGATGCTGCATCAGCTATTTCAGGAGAGGAATTGCGCATGACAACATACACTAGAAGATACTGCTACAGATATGTTAGGCTGCTAGACAGTGACTGGTATTAAGTATCAGCGAAGAATCGGTTGACCTTTATATTTGGATGAGGATGAATGACCTCTAACAAAAATGGGCAATGAGAAAGCTTGCATTTATAGAAGAAAAATTACACTTGGCACAAACGGAATTAACATGGCTAGGAAGCTGATTAAGGGCAAACTGATGGAACTCAATCTTTTGGCCAGCGTCGTCCGTGCTTGGTCAGATGTTGCAGGTGCATCTGAAGATGAAGAATTTCTAGAAAGTCCTTTTTGAGTTACCTGGATGACTCAACCAAATGTCCGTGCTGGTGGAATGGTGGCTGAAGCTCTTTTCAGTCTTGACACAGTCCTCTGCAGACTTGATATCTCATTCATATTCTTCTGCATGTGCTTCTTTGTTCTTGGTGTAAAAGCCTTGCAAATTCGGCTCCAGCCCCTTCCTGTTGGCGCAGATAGGAGCTCCTGTGATGACCAAGATGTGCTTGGCGTAGACTCTGTTGAGGCAAAACGGTGACACATGAGATACAGCACAGATTAGCCAAATTTATGTGTGTTTTATATGTTCGAACCAATTATACTGAACCATAAATATGAACAAACATTCATATCTGCTGCAAACAGCAAGCCAATACAGCATATATCAAACATATTTATTTCTGAACCATGTGTTGTTTACCTTGTAGTAGTAGCCAATGTCCACACAATGACCTTGTTGTAGCAGGCAGCAGCTTCTGTTTAGTGCGTGGAGTGTGTTGCTTTATACTGGTGCCGTCTTCATAACTGCATGTCTGGAACATAAATTTTCACTGAATCAGAAATTGAAAAAGCAAAGCTTTAAAGTGCAAAAAGGTGTGACATATATGTTGTAATGATTTGCGACTACAGAACACATGCAAATGTACACTGTCTGTTCTAGGGTGCTTAAGCAGCATGTTAAATAAATATTGCTATTGACCATAAAATTGATGTCTGCCTAACTACAATGCATGTCAACAGCGCAAGTACTATTAAGATCACAAATGAGAACATTTGTGGGTTCATTTATACACTAGAAGTGATCACACTGCTAGTTCCACAAGCAAATGCATGAAAGTCATGAAGCTATTAGAACTGATGCATTATTTTTCTGCACGAACGTGATGCACCGCTTCACTACTGCAAAAATAAATGCCCTACGGTAAACCAATCTGAACAGCAAGAACATTTGGAACCAACAAGTACGAAATATGGGTGAATTATCATGCTTGCAACTGTTTAATACATTAAATTCTGTACTTTCACTTTATTTTACCAAAGGATTATTCGGTTTTGTTGACGAAAGACGTTGCCGACCGACTCGAAAAAAATGTTTAATATGTATATTGATAAGGCTACTCAGTCACCTACAACCACGGCTACAATAACATGAAAAATAATACGCGCGTTCCGATATCGCTCTTTCTTTCCTGGTTGTGTGTGTAAACCAAACGACAGCCTCGCAAGTAAAGGTTTATTTAGGAAACAGCAACTGAGATCCTCACTGCCCATATGTAATGCAGGATCTAGTTCGTTAACTTGTGCCCGCCTGGAAGGTAATGACACGGATATTATATAACGATTCAAGCAGCGGTGTTAAACGACTCGCCGTTATTGCCGTTGTCAGCCGCAGCAAAATCCAGCTCCCGTTTCGATGCAGACCTGTTCCGAATGGCTCACGACCGAAACCCAACTGCCGGGCTTACATGTCCGCTTGCAAACACGTAACTTCACCCCAAGTTAAATAACGCGAGACATCGAAGCGCAAGAAACTAGTTTTAGAAACAAAGCAGTCTTGAGTGTACGAACGAATGAATCCGTGCCGCCGTGCACTCGGAAATACCGGTAAAAATTTTAAATCCAGGCCAGAGGTCACGTGAAAGATCGATGATGCTGAACGCTATTTTCGTTTATAATGGCGAAGAAACAATAAACTTACTAACAAAGAGCACAATATCTAATTAGCAATGATAATTTTGCCCTGTTTTTATGTAAAAGAAGATGCTTCGGTAATTGTAAGAGAAAGTTTGTAAGATAAAATTGCGCTTATTACGACGCCTCTACCGGGAAATGTTGGAACTAACGAACGAATCCCGAAAGTGATGCTACTACGTCGGCTTTGTTAGCAGCGGCGCGCGGTCGATTTTTTCGCCCTCTGTGGCCATTTGTTGAACTTGAGAGTGTGCTACCCCGGCCGGCGTCTGCGGCGTTGCTGCTGTATGAAGAAGGGAATCGGTAGCCGGTAGACTTTTGTTTCCGTGTGTTTTCCGCTCGTTCGCCGGTTTTCTCGTTTACGTAAGTAGGCACTGTAATAAGTGAGCATTAGTCGATATCGTACAGACCTGCATCGACATGAGCGGGGAGTTATCGGTCAGGCAGGCGCTGAAGGAACGCTCTCGGAAAAGGCGGGTTCTTCTCGTACAGCAGCTTGGGGACGGCTCAGCCAGCAGTTTGAGCCAGATCCTCGGAAACACGAACGAAAGGCAACAGCTTGCGCAGGATTCGAAGGAAACTCAAGGAGCCAGTCAAGCGAATCCAGATTCTTCTAAGGATCCCAAGCAATCCAGACTGGACAGCGACGGCTCGCGCTCGCCGATACATTCTGCTGACGACGATTACGGTGAGGAGCAGGTTTACACGTATCGCGATTCCAGCACGTTCCTAAAAGGCACGCAGAGCGCGAACCCCCACAACGATTACTGCCAGCACTTTGTCGACACTGGCCAGCGGCCGCAGAACTTCATCCGGGATGTCGGCTTGGCCGACCGCTTCGAAGAGTACCCGAAGCTCAAGGAGCTCATCAGACTCAAAGACGAGCTCATACGTGACACTGCAACGCCACCCATGTACCTCAAGTGCGACATGGAGGCGTTCGACTTCCGCAGCCTGAAGTGCAAGTTCGACGTGATTCTGGTCGAGCCCCCGCTCGAAGAGTACCAGCGCACCTGTGGAGTCTCTTCCCACACCAAATTCTGGAGCTGGGACGAGATCATGAAGCTGGAAATCGAAGAAGTGGCCGCCTCGCGTTCTTTCCTGTTCCTCTGGTGCGGTTCATCGGACGGCCTAGACCTGGGCCGGCTGTGTCTGCGCAAGTGGGGCTTCAGACGGTGCGAGGACATCTGCTGGATCAAGACGAACATCAAGAACCCCGTTCATCTGAAGAACCTGGAGCCCCGCGCGGTGTTCCAGCGGACAAAGGAGCACTGCCTGATGGGCATCAAAGGGACGGTGCGTCGCAGCACAGACGGAGACTTCATACACGCCAACATCGACATTGACCTCATTATCTCGGAAGAGCCCGAGTTCGGCGGAATCGAAAAACCCGAGGAGATTTTTCACATCATCGAACACTTCTGCCTGGGCCGGCGCCGTTTGCATGTCTTCGGCAGAGACGTGACCATCCGACCAGGCTGGCTGACCATTGGACCAGATTTGACCAACAGCAACTTTAACAGTGACGCTTACAACGCTCACTTCAGCAAGGGTTCCGACTACTTGACCGGCTGCACAGAACGCATCGAGATCCTTAGGCCGAAGTCTCCGCCCCCAAAAGGCGGCAAAAACGCCGGTGGACCATCTGGACTTTCGAGAGGAGGCAATCGTCGTGGCAGAGGGGCACCTAGAGGTCGCTGACATAGGGCCTCCAGATAACTGGCAACCGACTCATTGATTCAGTGCTCTTTGTGAAACACTGTGGTTGCAAGTTGCCATTTTTCTAGGGCAACTGTGAAGTTTCAAGGTTGATGCTCTCCTAGACAAAGCATAAAGCAGCAGGAAAGTAACACCATCTACTCCTTGTAAGCTGCGCTGTGAAACTAGCGCAAGCAAGTTCACCACAAAGTCCAGATTCCAGCTACGATTCCGTAAGGCATGGACCACTTACCTGTACAGCTGCTGAAGGCCAATGTCAGAGGCTTTTCTCTGTCTAAATGTAGTCCGTAATCATGATCATATCTGCTTGTATCCTATCGCAGGCACTGACCATTTTATTGTCTCGTATCTGCATGCTAGTGATGTAATTAAGTGTTCCGCGTCATTATGTTCAGCATGTCACTTTTACATCCTCAATACAAAGTTGATATTAAGGTATGCCGCATGTAGTTTTGTGTTGGATTTTATTTCTGGCTGCAGTCCATCAACCTACCATTGCATTTTAGAATGGAATCACGATCGTATCATTTCTCCATTTTTTTGGACAACCAGCGTAAATCTCCAACTTATTGTTCCTCATGCATTGTGAGATGTATTTCTGTACAGCTGCTCTAAGGTGTATGATTTATACATGCAAAACAAAGCACCAAAGTGGATTTTGTACATCTTTATTGCACAGTTGCGTATCTTCTCACAGCCGCAACTGCGTATGCCCCAGCCTCTCATGCGAGTGGCTCAGTAGCAACATAAACCAAAATATACACGTCTGTACAGAAAGGCAAACATGGCAACATCACAATTTCTACATTCATAACACCAACAAGATGTGGCTGCTCAACTACTACTCGGGCACAGCAAATGTTGCATTCCTTTAACTTGCCCACTTGACAGGCGTATTAGAGGAAGCTTAGCTCAGGCCCAACTCCGATGCCACCTATTCGAATACATGTAGAGTACAGAATCGCTTTTCCAAGCAACCACGGGGCTGATATTAATGAAATTTGTTGCTTTTGAGAGAGAAAGTTAAATTCTAGTGACTGTTGGAAGCAAAATTTCGAGTTAGAGCCTGAATTTTTTTAGAGATTTTCAAAAATTGACAAGTTTGAAACAAAAGTAGGAGAGAAGTTTACAATCCAGTAGGCCTGCACCAGAAACAGATATCGTAGGTCTGTAAACTGCATCTGTTAGAGCATCCAAAGTGGACAGATTTAATGTCAATTTATATCTTGTGTGAATTCCTTGCATTGTTTACAAAGGTTTTGCAAAAGCTGTACTCACATATTAGCGGTTTATCTGAAAGCCATGTATTCGTGTATATCACTTTTGTCCGCTTTAGATGTGCTATTAGGTGCAATTTACAGAATCGTGATATCGTTTTCCATTGTTGAGTTGCAGAGTTGTAAACTTCATAGTTTTGTTTTCTGAAAATTTGAAATTTTTGCAATTTTTGTAAAAGATTGACGACCTAAATGAAAAACTAACAGTTACCAGATATTTTGGTTTTTAATGCAATAAACCATCAAATTTGGTGCACTAGATGCCGAGAAAGACTATTTCTCCTTTTCCATGTATTTACATAGGAGCCCCCGAGCTAAAGCTTCCTCTTCAAATATTTACAGAACAGTGGCAACTGATACTGACACAACACAAGACGTGATCTGGTGGCCTGTGGACAACAAACCATTGCATACTGTAGAAAATGCGCTGTCTTCTGGATACAGCAGGAAAACGGATTATCACATGGTCGCACCTCTTGTTAAGGAAAGCATAGTTATCACAGTCTCCGATGGCTACAAGCCACTGTGTGCAATACACATACAACTACCTCGGTAGCCCAGTAAAAAAAAAACATTTTGTGCAACTGATTTATTGGGACTAGGCAAAGCATACCCTGAAGAAAAAGCAGCCGTACAACAGAAATCATTACACATCTTTCATTTTCAAGATAACTGACAAATGTCAATAGCGACGTATATCTTCAGAAAGCGTACAGGCCAAACCACACCCCTCCACACGAGTACTTGCTTAGTCAGATGAAGGCTGCACCTAGTCACAATCACCTAATTGAAAACAACCCCTCATCCCTGTTCACACTTATTGCAAGCTTGCCACATCACTGAAGTTCAATGCAATGAAGCAACAAAACTAGAGACACAACAAGCCAAGCATCTTCAGCTGGTCATATAATCTCAAGGAAACAAATACACTGCCTATTGAAGACTGAAAAATTTTCAGTGATAACATTTCAGTGTTATGGAAATATTGTCTGGGGTAACAAGAACATGCTTGGTATGCCCGATGCCTAAAATCAATGCCTCGCGACATTGCTCAGAGCAACCACATTTTGTACCTCTTGTTCGAGTGTTTCTTTTGTCCCACTCACATTTAACGACTGAAAAGAATGCGCTGTGGAATGTCTTGAAAAGGAGCCACACATTCAGCATGCTGGTTGCTTGGAGATCTCTTGAGAAAACACTCTTGTCAGTGTTCACGCAACACATGCCATCTCCTACAACAGGGGCACATTACAGTGACACATCAGGTGCCATAAACCACTATAGTACGTCTCTGACATAAACTGCTGAAACTATGCTTGATGCCCATAAAATGCAAGGGCACTAGTATGCCTAATAACATCGACTATTTGCTGCTGTTTGACAGCTAAGTGGCTCTATCTATTGAATTCTAATCGGGATTATAAGATCTGTGTAACTAAAGCAATAAGGGCCAGTTTATGGCCACTATACATTGCTTCTATAAAATTACAACAAAAGCAGCTAAAACAGAAGTTAACATCAAATTCAAGTCATGGCTCTTCACAAAGAAGTGATCCAGTCAGAAATGAAAAAAAAATGCCTCATAGGCTTTCTGCCCAGCAGTTGGTAACCGGCTACTCTAAAACGGAACCTACACACTCTTACCCAAAAATATTTCTACAAAGTGAAGGAGCCTTGTACCAAGAAAAAGCACAGTTCCCCTGTTGCAAAATAGGCAAGTGAGCTGCAGGGATTGAAATGTCGCCTTGGATGGGTCACAGGAACATGGCAAGCCATCACTTGGCATTCAGTCGTGAGCCAACAGTTCTGATGCGTGAATGTGGACCCGGCAATGGCTTCAACACACAAATGTGGATGCATAAGCACCCGTACAGAGATGACGCAAAGGAGGGACCCATGAAACGAGACAGTGCCTTGTCGGGAACAGGCAGAATGAAAGACACGAAAGTAGGGTCACACGAAGGAGCAACAACGGCTTGGAGAGCTGCCTTAGCTGTAACACGCTACTTCTATCTTCTCTCATTAATGGCAGGAGCAGAAGCAGCGATCTGACCGGGGTTCGTCTCGCTCTTCGATGCCATGTGCATACAGCTTGAGCAACTGACGATGAGACCTACAGGAGAAAGAAGAAGAATTAGACAGACTGGGGTTTTCAACAATGCCTCACTAGTAACCCAACAGAGCGCTTTGTACCACGTGGTAGGATATAAACAATGTTTTGTTGCCAAATTGTAGACATCATCCATGTGGCTCTTTCCAGCTCGTGCTCAAAACTAGCAACAAGTACTTATAGGCCACCAGAGAGATATTTGCAGTACTTTAACTAACTGCACAAGTTTTATAGGCAGACTTGGCCAACGCATGTCTAAGAGTACCAACACTGTTCTACTATGGGGGAAAGGTATGACCCATCTTGGTCGTGCACCACAGAACACAGTCACTAGGTCACAGAATGACTTTCTTGCTTTGTGCCACAACTGTAACCCTGGATTTGCTGTGTCGAAAAGTTGGCTACTCTTCATACGGCTATGCCCTTAACTCCGAGCATCCAAAGCTCACAACCATATATAACCTAACCAAAATAAAGTGAGGCATTACATGCCAAGTATCACAGAGAGGACTCAAAGTTACAGTTATGGTGCTTGATTATTTGTCACGAAAATTTTGTTGAGTGGATGATTCTTACATTAATTCACCTTAATTTTCAGTCACTGTAAGTCAATATTAGTGGCAGCGGGGTCTTGGGAGCAGTGTACCAGCTCTTTAATGATTCCGTGATAACAGGCATTTAGTTGACCAAGTGACAGCACTACTTGCACTAAAGCGCACAACTTCTGAAAGGACTCCAGCCTACTGCTGATGCATATGCAAGGTAAGTGAAACAAGGCTAGTTGCCAAGTCTATCCAGTGCCAAACACTCCACAGACACTTTCTTACGGATGACCAACTTCTGACAAGTGGCAGGAGCCAACACTCATTAGTCAAGCCTAACGAATCCCTCTGCTGCTACTAGTGCTGCTGATAAATTGCAAACGAGAACACAATTTTAATGATATTAAAGAACAGCAGTTTCGCTCAAAGGGCAAAGCACTTACAGCAGTAGCAAGGTTTAGGATTGTGTTAATACTCTTTTGTTGGGGGTCTCTACTCTGGAATTCAGACACAGATATGTTTGCTCCCCAGGCCAGGAATTTTTTTTTATGGAGAACCTGACAGTAGAATACAGTGTCCCTTATAGCTTGGGTTCTGCGTGTTCAGAGTTTACTTGGGGGCAAGCTCTAAAGAGTGTTTTTCAGAGTGGTTCTTTCTTAAAAAATGATGGTTTGTTAGAGCTTTCTTTTACAGTACAATGAAATTCAGTTTGTTCAGCTTCTACCATACCCGAAAAGCAGCCTTAATTGCAAGAAGTAAGTGCAGCGTAATGGTCGAAACATTTTTATTCACCGTAAAAAATGTATACCTGTGCCACACGGACACAAAAAATTTCATTCTTTCATTAATGCCTCAAGTTCCCTAATGCCATTTTCTTTTTTTCAGCTGAGCTGCAATACGTCCTAATTTAGTGACATTTGACATGGCGATGTTGATTACAGCATCTCCTGAAGTTAGCTATTTCAAATAAAAATAAATGCACTTACAAGTTCAATTTGCCTTCAGGAATAGCGAAACTTAAAAACAAGCACACTGCTATGCCATTAGCTTGAGTTTGTTGCTGTCTTTTACAACATTTCAACCAACCATAGCACCCTCGGCCATTACATGTTGAATCCAAAGCCCAAAAGCAAATGGTGCCTGCCCAGTCAAAGCCGTTCCGACGCCAACCTGAGGAAGTTCGTCAAATACAACTTCTTGCTGGAGCGTTATACAGGAAAGTTATGTATAAATTAGTTTTTCCGTGATAAGAGCCTGTTTCAAATACTTATATCGCACTGGGCAAACTGTGGCGTTGAGAGTACACATTTCTGAAAGAGTTCTGGGGAACACATTATGTAACGAATGACATTAAGATAAATGGCACTAGGTTTGCCCGTGTGGCAGCAAGCAAACAGCATTAAAACTTAAGGCATTAGCATGTTAATGCAACTTTCTGTGCCCGTGCGGCATGGGCATTACACTAGCACAAGAGTTATTGCGTTTACTACTTATTCTAGTATTCACATGCATACAGTCAAACACCTTTATAACAATGTGCTTGGGGTCTCTGCACTCATTTGTTATACAGGTTGTTTCGTTGTGAGAGTCACACACCGCAAAGCTTACAATAGAACCGGGAGATAAGTATGTTTTCATTATACAGGTCACTTCGTTGCAGAAGCACTCGACTGTATTTACACATGTTAAAATCGGTCATTGTGGTGTGTTCATTCCCATTTATGGAATGAAATGTTGAGAGTGCCCTTTGAAAGTTCATATTTGCAAGGAAAAGCCAGTAGTTCGAACGCAGCAAATTAAAGTATGTGCCAGTCATGGAAATACATCCTCCAGAAAAACCAGAGGTTCAACATCTTCGTCAACAACATAAGGCCGATATTCTCAGAGCTTTAAGCAGGCCAGCATCATGCCCCAGTGGTAAAACAGCAAAAAAAGTAATGCTCATACGCGTTGGACGCTTGCAAAAATGCCACCTTCGTAGTTTGGGGTTCACAATCTGAGGGCGACACGAGAATGACTCGGTAGTTTACTTTAAGTGATGAATGTTTCACTGCGCAGTATGGCTACACTCATTTGCAGTAGCAGCATAGTATTCTCGGATGGTCTTAATGACTTCACAGAAGTGTTTGTCGTCTACAACATCAATCATGCATAATTACTTTGTTTAGTGCAAAACAACGTAATTATGGATTCACATCAACTAGCGCGCCAATGCATTGTGCTGATCAATCATGCACTATTTTTATGCGCACAGCCATATGAACACAACTGAGGACTCACAAATTATAGTTTGTTGGCTAAATCCAAATCATGAATCTTTTTTACTAGCAAGTGTTTTTCGAACTTTATCAAATTATTACCAAAACGTAGAATCCTACTTCCTTTATCTGAAGGCATTTTTTTTACAGTAACACTTTAGGCTCCACGAAATAACTGCTTTATGTACTCATTCTCTCTCAAGAACCATTGTTGAATGGTACAGCCTTTATGATGTTGTGACCCAAGATTCATTGTCATCATTTGGGAAACACCATATTTTATTTTCTCTTCTTATCTGCAGTATTAGATCTGAATTTGTCATTCCCTAATGCTTCTAACAAAGTCTGTTATTGTTCAGTTTTACGTACAATACTTATTTGTTGTATTTAGTGCCTCATTCTATGTGACAATTTTGCTATGTATTTGGCTATGATCTCTCAGAGGTCGCAGTGTTCATACACAAATAAGTCTAGCTGGTACTGAATCATGGTGGTGACATGCTTGTTTCAAGTAAGGTGGTCTACTACACAGGATGGCACTGAAAGCGAAGAAGGAAGAGGTTGAGACGACACAATCCAGCATACGCAGGAGAAAGGAATAAAGCAGATGATGAGCTCATGCGCTGTCCCCTTGTTCTGAAGGCCTTGTCCGTCCTCTACAATGAAGCCTGCACTTTCTTTTGAAAGGCCCTTCCTTGTACAAATGGTCTCCCGTTTTTGTACAATGCCAGCCCAGGTTTACTGAGAAATTGGCCATACAAAACTGAACGTGTCAGTTCTCGTCAGACCATCAAAGGAAGGCAGCATGCTAGGTGATCCAAACAAAGCAGAGGTTTGAGTTTGAGTTTGTTCAACGTTCAAGGAAAGAGCAATTAAAAAATTAAATTATGAGGCCTTATGTGGCAAAAACATGATCCGATTATGAGACATGCCACAGTTAAGGATGCAGGAATAATTTTGACCACTTGGGGTGTCCTTAACTTGCACCTAAATCTGAGGTCGCAAGTGTTATTGTACTTCACTCCCATTGAAATGCAGCCACTGCGGCCGGTAATCCAACCCATGACCCTGTGCTTAGGACCTTGTGCTTAGAAGTTCAACGCCATAACCACTAGGCTATCACGGTGGCAGAAACATTGATACTTGAAGTAATCATTGGAGAAGCCATCGTAGTGCAAATAAAATGAACACAAAGATCAGAAGGCTGCACAAGAGAGAACGCAATTGGAAATTATTGACAGTGTTCGAACAAGGAATGTCGCTATAGCCAATGCTTTTGACAAGGGGACTTGTCTTATCAAACGTCTGAAAGTGGCAATGCCTTGGCAATGCCTCCTATACATTGTGGAGAAACTGGTCAGGCACTGTGAAAGCTGTTGCCTTAATGAAGACTTGTCAGAACATTGGCTCAAGTGACATACCTTGTTTGAGTGACAAAATGTATCATTACTTTGAAGCACATATTTTATATACTTAGACATCTCACTGCAGTCACTGTCATAATTTTAATTACACATATATTTTACACACTTTATGGCAACTGATTTTTGGACCTCCTTACAGCCATCTTACATCTACCATTTGCAAGTCACTTCTCCATTGAAAACTCATGACCACTTGCTTGGTGCTCTTTGGCATATGGCCCTTGCCCCAAGAAAGACCTCCATTGTCATCAGGACCTGTTATACCACTTGTGCTTGGCAAGTACTTTGAAGGGACGCCACTTGAGACTCCCGAGTGCTTACAACTGTAGACATACTCATCCTCAGTGACACAGATATAGGTTTGTAGCAGATGTCTAGCTGCCCTGACTCTAAACATTAATTTTTTTTAAGATAAAGCTAGGAAGTCACACAACGAGTCCTTGCTTATCCCAGTCATTGATCGCACTTGTTGGAACCAGTTAAGGTGGCCACTGCCCTCTGTCACCGTGTTTTCGTCACTGTTTTTCACCAGTGCTCGCAATTTAGTAGGGAAGCAGAGGACTTGGAGCAGCATATAACAAAAGTTTAATAAAAGTTATCCGATTTCTACCAGCATTAAGAATTGTAAAATCTCTGTGAAAGTGACAGTGTTGAAGGTGGCACTCCCCCACAGTGTGCGAGTGGCTGGGCAGGCATTGTAGAAGTAAAGGAGCCGTGCCTGTACGATCCATAACAGAGGAGCACCTAACAAAGATACAATACCTACCTAACGAGCAGCGAAGTTTCTGGTAGCAGTTCCCCATCACACTGCCAAGAGCCAGTGTGCTTGACTGTGCCTTCGTCGCTAGAGTCTGGCGTTTTGGGCACAAACTCAAAGCAACTTGTTCGGAAGCAGTGCACGAAGGGAAACTTGAACTGTAATGTGGAATGAGAACAGCATTAATGTCTAAGGTGACAAGCTTTGAAGATATTGTTAAACTCAACAGCATCTAGACATCTTACAATATTGCCATATAGATTAAACAACATTAATTTATTTCATTCATTTCGATTCATTTCACACACGATGTCCCGGGTGCTATGGTTAAAGGCAGCAATATATAATGCAAGCACAAATAACACGATTTTATGAGGGCACTCAATGTAACCCACTTGTGCATTACTTTATGCCCCCTCTTTCCTTCTGCTTTGCTCCAATGAATCAAACCTATAATAGGACTAATTAATTTAGGTTTTACATCTTTGAGCATCATGGCGCATTAAAATAGCCCACTGCATTGGAGAGCACCAGGTCCATTTTTACTGTCTCAAGTTCCAAATAAAAATCTATGTACACTAACAGCCCTGCATTTTACTGTCACTAGAATGCTGCCACCGTGGTCAACAATCAAATGCACAACTTCAGGCATGGCACCACAACGCCTATGCCACAAAGCCACCGCTGGGTCAAACTTCAGCCAATGTCTAGCCTGTCAGCACTCTTATTCATCTCAAGCGACACAGGCAAAGGGTACATACAATGCCGCTTTTTCTTTACATGTTTGAATAATTCTAGGAACACACAAACAAGGACGTCATCATTGAAGCCCGACCAGCGCAACAGCCTTTCACAAGCACTCGCACAGAAAGCCACCAAGCAAGCGTTCAGAATCAGAATCAAATATTATTATCACATGTTGTTACAGGTTGTTAAATACAAAAGGAGGTTCCCGAGTTAAATATTGAATTGGGACCTCTTGTGCAGAGTACACGTTAAAGTAGTTAACACGATTATTAGGACTGAAATACACATCAAGCAATGAAATGTACAGGTTGGTGGAAATTTGAAAAGGCAGATTATCTTTGCCCAACCCTTGGGTAATTCAAACCGACACACACACATACTGCTGAGTCGAAGTAATAAATTTCAGCTCACTAAATAAAGCACGTTGAAGTAACTGCATGGTGCATGTTTTAGACCGGAAATGAGCCACAGCAATGAGGACACAGATAACAGAAATTACACAGACAAGCCACACTCATAACTAATTTATTTCCAGAAGAAAACAAACATTATAGACATTATATACGTCCAGCACATGTGCAGAGAGACAAGAAAGAATGACGTCCACCAAGGTACAATCAAAAGTGATCCCTCAGGAAGCTCAATTCACCACTGTGCAGCACAATATACGGGCTCACTTACACAAGAATCACCTCTTTTGTTGAGAAAACAGGCATCGACCAACTTGTGCAAATCTGTATGACAATTTCACTTCACGGTAGGAGTCACAAATAACACAGGTTCACAGGTGCTAGACCTGCAGTGGTATGGCAGGTTCAAGCTAGTTCCTTTCTCTAATGACAGTAATGCTCTCATAAGCAATTATTTATGCATTAGTAATCCTGGCTGATGTACAGCTTGCCACAGCTTTAAAGAAATCATGTAAGGGACTCAGCACTCTACAAAAAAAAAACCTAGCATGTTTCTTTTCTCAATCGAGTTTGCCTTTCCCTTCATTCATTACACTGCTAAAAATCCTATATAATTAACAAAGCACAGAAAAAATAAACAATGGAATGTCATACCTGCAGACAACATTCTTTACATTGTGTATCACTCTGTGACAATACAGTATGTACAACTAACAATCATCCTATTCTGGTAACACTGAACTTTAGAATTCACAGGCTTATTCTTCAATTTTTTTAACAGGGCTTCAGCGACTGAGGGTATACTTGTGGACAACATTCAGTGGCAAAGAAAAGAAGGCTACAGAGGCAAAGCATGCACAAGTACGAGTGCTCCCAAAAAAGGTGACATGTTTTCATGCAGGTCAACTTAAGCTGAGGAAGAGAAAACAAAAATTTTATTTACAATAGCCAAATAAGACAATATATACCACCGTATGTAAAACCTGATCTCTCTCTCTCTCTCTCTCCTTCCCCCTTTGGGGCGCATGTGAAATCATCGCACATGGAAGCTGCGCTGATTCAGTATCTGGATCAAGAAATCAAAAGTGCTATCAAACACTGCCAGAGTACTTTGCAGAGTATCACATGCGCAGAAGCTTTGCCCATGTTGCCATCTTTTTATTGCCGCAGAAAGTTGTTTGCGATGGGGGGCTGGCAAAAGCCAGCTGAAATGAGGCAGGAAAGTCACATATCAAAGCTAGCTTTCACAGCATGATCACTTGGATTTGCCTAAGGGCGATTTGAAACTTTCAAAAGAAATCACACGCTTTACTGTCTCAGCTAAATCTTGTGATCCATGCCGTGCAAACCAACACTGACTTGCAAATGTCTCACCTCACTTCAGCTGGCTTTCCCAGTCCATCGCTATCCACTGTCACTGAAGCCCTGCTAAATAAATGCAAAGTAAGCCTCTCATTCCTAAAGTTCAATGTAGGCAGAAAAGGGTGTGATTGATAGTTGTACAGTAGTATTGTCACAGAGCGAGAGATAATCTAAAGAAGGTAATATCTAGGTAAAACATTCCATTGTTGTTTATTTTTTCTGGAACTTGTAAGTTATCTAGGATTTGCAGCAATGTAATGAACAAACAAAAAGGAAAACTTGGTTATGAAAAGAAACATTCTAGGTATATTTGTTTAATGTTCTCTTAGAGTCACTTACGAAATTCTGTTAAGCTGCTGCAAGGTGTACATTGGCCCGACTGGCCAGGCCAAAGCATAAACGATTGCTTACAAGCGCTAATGCTGTCAATAAGGGACGGAAATGGCTCTTACCTGCCATGCCATTGTAAGTCTTGCATGTGTAAACCTGCGCTATCAGCAACGCAAACTCTAAAAAAAAGTTGTGGTACAGTTACATGCGAGTTGGCCTATGCCTATTTTATCAAGAAACAGGGCAATGCTTGCTTGAGCCATCTATTACACTCCACAGCAATGAAATTATTTTCCTGGGAGATCGCTTTTGATTGTACTTCAGTTGAGGCTTTTCTGTCTTGTCTTTCGGCATATGTACTGCATATATAGTGATGTCTGCTTGCTACTAGAAATAAATTAGTTGCAAGCGCGCCTGTCCTTGCCATCTAAATAATACATGTCCTCATTCCTGAGCCACGATTCCGGTATAATAAATGTGAACTGCACATTGAAATGCAGCCCACGACCTTCCCTACCCAAAAGCGCTTGCAGCCACACAGCAAGCCGCACACTGCATGTAGTTTTGGATGACTCTTTAGAATACACACTTACGGGGCTGCATGTTTCAGAATTGGCCAGGGCAACCAGAAACCTGAGAAAATTGCGCCGTGAGCACTGCGAGACCAGCACGACATCCATGAGACCATTGCCGAGATGGGCTGTGGGAGCCACGCCTGCTGTGCTCCGTGCACACCGGTTGGCCATGAGAGCACAGCTCACAGACAGGAAGTGGCCCTGGATGCCTAACCAGTCTGCATCAAGAAAGAAGGCAGGAGAGATGATTGATTGATTGATTGATTGATTGATTGATTGATTGATTGATTGATTGATTGATTGATTGATTGATTGATTGATTGATTGATTGATTGATTGATTGATTGATTGATTGATTGATTGATTGATTGATTGATTGATTGATTGATTGATTGATTGATTGATTGATTGATTGATTGATTGATTGGTCGATTGATTGATTGATCTTTTTGAGGTAATCAATTGAACGTACTGCTTCTTTTGCCATTAGCTCTACCCGCCCTGGTTGCTTAGTGGTGCTGGGCTGCCAGCTAAGCACGAGGTTGTAGGATCGAATCCCGGCCACAGCGGCCACATTTCGATGGGGGCAAAATGCGAAGACACCCATGTACTTAGATTCAGGTGCACATTAAAGAACCCCAGGTGGTCCAAATTTCTGGAGTCCCCCACTACGGTGTGCCTCGTAATCAGATCGTGGTTTTGGCACGTAAAGCACCATAGTTTTAATTAAGCAAAGCTCTTTTTGATGTTTGCACAAATGTTAAAGCAAACATTGTGCTAATGACAGGAATTTTTGTACAAAATGAAGCAAATGTTATTTCACACGAACGTAATGCTAATGATGCAAATGCAAGCAAATGTTTATTCAAACGTAATACGATCATGCAAATGTTAAATAATTTGCACCATGTATCTTCACTGGTGGAAACATAACCGATTTATTTATTTATTTATTTATTTATTTATTTATTTATTTATTTATTTATTTATTTATCTATTTATTTATTGATAATGAGAAGCTCGTGTGGGTTTCTTTTGTATCTTTGTTCTCTCCTTAGGTAGATGATGGTTTTGTCTTTCAAAATATTTGCTGCATCTTGTAGATTTCCGTAGAATAAAATTTGTCAAAATAAAGTTTACATACAGGTTTGTATTTTCTCAGCGCACAGCTGCTACAGTTTACTTCTGCACACACCTGCACTACAACAAGATGAGCACAGCACAGTGTTAGTAGCATACATGTTTCTGCTTCCAGAAGGAGACATCGCTGCACCTATGGTCATGCGAGGTAACCCATCCATGTCCCACCTGCTGTCATTGCCGCTGTACTATTGTTAACCTTCATTGCATTCTTTCACACACCTTGCCTTTCACCATGCAGCCTGACACTTCTACAACAGAAACCAGCTTTCTGAAAGAAACATTTTGTTTTGATCTTTCCTCGTATGTGGATGCAAATCTGTGAGCACAAGCAACACCTGTTGCAGACTATCTACATTGTCAGGTGGAAGGGAGTCAGTGGTTCGAAAAAAAGCCTACATTTTTTGCACTCGTGTTTTTTTTATAGGAACACAAGTTGGTATGCATTAATATTTTATTAAGAACATAAGCTTAATGAAGCAGCATGTTTTGAGTATTCTCAATGATGTCACGTGGGAATCCAATCAGAACGTCCTCTTGAGTGGCGTCATGCATCCATTCTGTGTAGAATTGGCAGATGACGCTGATAACATGCGAAGCAGTGTCTATGTGATCTGTAGTGATGCAGACGGTTAAAACCTAGTAATAAATTACACAGTTTATGCAGAGCACCTAAGTTTGGCCCTTGATGATCACAAGGACTTATACCTTACGAACTTACTGCATTCGTACAAAAATTAAGATCGTTTCCGGTGTGCATTAAGTGCCTACATACTACTTTGCATGCAAAAGGGGTTCAAGGATAGAAAGGCCTGAGGGAAAAGAAGGCAGGTACATGGTAAAAAAAATCTTCCCAATCTGTAGACTATGTTGCAGTGAATATGCGACCAAGTATTGTGCTTCAGCGTATACAGCAGGGGATCTACAATGTTTCATGACAGATCACTTGCTCTCTCTTGTGGCTTACGAGAGTCCCTCTTTTGTCCACTCTATGCAATGTCAGCGACATTACACTGGGTACAATAGTCCCAAAAATGCCAGCCATGGTGCACATATGTATGCACACCTTCCCTGATTACCTATGGAACAAAAAAGCAATGCTTGTTAAGGCATCTTGCCCATCCTGTCACAGCTCCTTTGTCTCCTGCAGGTACCTTTGTGAGGTGGCAGTCTTGAAAGGTTACTTTACAAAACATTAGTCAAGACTAAACTTGAGTGCACGTGCCAAATTTTGAACCCAAGCCAGGCAGTGCTTGCAGATATTGTTGAGTTTATTCAGAACCAAGCAGTTCAATTCATTTTGTCTAATTACTCTCGTCACTCTAGTGTATCAAGAACAAAAAATAACCTTCGTTCATTGAAATTACCTTCTTGCCGCAGACTATGTACCATGGCTGTCCCTTTTCCACAAGGCATGTCACACTAACCTCGTCCTCAGAGACTACCTCTTCCATCACTCAATCCTACATGTCATCCCCGCACCGATCACCGACACAAAGTCGGCGTCCCATCGAGCTGCCCCAATGTCTACCTTGAATCCTTTATTCCAAGAACTTCCAACGAGTGGAACCAGCTTCCCAGCACCATTGCTGCCACCTCTGATGCCGCTAAATTCAAAGAGGCTGCCACCAATTACCTCCACTCTTCTCTGTAATGCTTCCAGGCACTGAGAGTATGTGAAATAACAAAAATAAAATTAATTAATTAATAGACGCACCATGGAAAGAAAGAAAGAAAGAAAGAAAGAAAGAAAGAAAGAAAGAAAGAAAGAAAGAAAGAAAGAAAGAAGCAGTAGCCAGGGCATTGCCATTAGCGTCACCCCAGCTGATAGCTAGAAAGCAAGGAATTGAGGGGGAATGGAGAAAGTAAACATTGCACTCATTATATCTTTGTTTATATTGCTAACACACGTGCGGTATCTGATTGTTTGAATGAGGCGTGTGGGTGCCATCACTCGAGAAAAGAGGAGGAAGAACGAACTGGGCTCGCGCGTTGAATCTAGCTGGTCAGAGCTGCAACCGCTGTTGTTAATATAACTTGTAAATAGTTGCTCGTCTTACTGACTCGTCCTTCGCGTAACAATATTGGGTCCTTTTGGAATGTTGCTTCAGCAATATATATTCCTTGAAAGGCGTCAGATTCTATCTATCGAGTTGCTCAACTTCAAGAAAATGTGTTTCAGAGCCCTTTTAACCCTACAAAGCCCAAACACATTGAATAAAATTTGGGGCTTTTTATGTGCCAAAACCACAATTTGATTATGAGGTGCGCCATAGTGGAGGACTCCGGAATAATTTTGACCACCAGGGGATATTTAACGTGCCCCCAATGCACGAGACACGGGCGTTTCTGTATTTAGCCCCCATCGAAATGAGGCTGCCGCTGCCAGGATTCAATCCTGCGACCTCGTGTTTAGAAGCGCAACACCATAGCCGTTAAACCACAGTGGGTAAGCTCAAACACCATTCCACATCAAAGAAAAAATTAAAACAACTTGTTCACGTCTATTTCTGCCCATGGAAAGCA
The DNA here is from genome assembly GCF_023375885.2 of Dermacentor andersoni. Classification (NCBI taxonomy): domain Eukaryota; kingdom Metazoa; phylum Arthropoda; class Arachnida; order Ixodida; family Ixodidae; genus Dermacentor; species Dermacentor andersoni. The sequence continues at coordinate 58,341,707 of NC_092819.1, read as the reverse complement.
TATTCATGCAAATAAAACAGTCAAATGATAACTGAGTAAAAATTGATTAGTGCGATAATTACTGAATTGGTAATGCATTTGCTGAACTATCCACAACCTAAAACTCCGTGCAGCATAACAGAACACAAGTATGGACTTTGTGTTAGTTTCCAGTGCTTAAATCAGAATTTCAAGGCATCGAATTCGCCATATTAAAAACAACTCGTTAGGTTTTGTGGGGTCAAGCAGGCTTTGTCACTATAAACTTGTCTTATTAGCAACATCACAATGGTTAGTTTTCACAAGTGGACATACAGGGCTTATTTTCAGTGTGGACGTCCGAAGTATTGAGAACTTGGAGTGGGATGTCACCAGGTGCTGCATGGCATACTTCACATCTGTGAAAGAAAGAACAGCAAGAGGATGACGACGATCACAAGGCTGCTGCAACACGGCAGACTGAATGTAGGGCAAAGCAATGACAAGAGTGTTATGATTTCTCTCGGGAGTTTCAAACAATTGACTCTCATATATTTAACCCCAGTGAGACTTTCAGAGCTGCTCCAAATTGCGCGAAGGTAAAGTTCAAGGGCCATCCTGAAATTTCCATCAACCCAGAGCCCTAAACCAAAGTTCTTGCTAGGAGTCTGGGCTCACTCTCTACAGAGTAAGACAACATAGATAAGCATGCAAGACTTAAGTGTTTGTTGTGTATGTTCTTAGCATTCTGTAACATGCAAAGAACCACACCACAAGGTGGCGCCTCTCTCTCTGATGTGGAATGGCAGAGCTGAGGCAAAGACAGAAGGCACGAAGAATCTGCGAGCCGACTCTCGAAAAAATGTTTCTATTAAAAAGAAATTAAACAACACTAAATGAAACGGGGCTGCACATAAAGGAGTCCATGTTCTTCAACCTTCTGCACATTGCTAATGAGATGCATACTGGGGTCCTTTTCACTCGGAGCAATGTATGCTTGGAAGGCATAGATCTGCTACACTCTGTTATGTGCTGAATATCTCTCTTTTCTTATCCCCACTCTGATATGTTTAATAGATCCACTGCAGACTATCATGTGTTGAACATACCTCCCTCCCCCCAGTGAGATCTTTAAGTAGATATTTTGCTTGGACGATATATAAAACTGGAATGTACAGTATCTTGATTATACTCTATCTTTATCACCTCCTGAATTCCCCTCATATATCGTTCCCCTCATACATTGTGAACCACTAATTTGACATTGTATTATGTATTTGACCCCACCCTTCCAAAGCCTTTTGGGACTAATTTAATTTTTTCTTCGTTTCATAAAGAAAAGGGGGAGGGGGCTGCAGTATGTACTTAAATATGTGTAGAAACTTTCATGCTATATATGGAAAATTTCAATGATCTTCCAGGATCAGTGCACGTACCATTTTTCTTGCTTCCTGTCTTTGTTTACAGCGTGAATGGTCACGAACTCCCCCAGTTTTCCACTCTACTCTGGCGGCAGACAAGACAAGCTGAGAGGACGCGCAACTATCACCATACGGGGTGCTCTTATTTAATTTTTTTCAGAATTATTAAGAATTGCCTGTGGCAGATAGCATAATTCTTGTCCTCGAGTTGGACTATTCGATGAGGTGGACATTGTTGGCACGTGAAATTAAAACATATATTCAAGTCTCTACCAAAAATTCACTAATTAACTTTTTAATCAGTTACTTTACAGCGCATATTATAATTTATGAAGTGTAGCCAGTGAGATTGCAAGGTACATCCTCTTGGAATTATGTTCCAGAATGACACCGGTTTAGCGATATTACAGCTCTGACTACTTATAATGTAGCCACTTATAGTGCGGGACCGGATATAATGTGGTCTTTGTGTTGTCGACAAATTCGACTTTGCCCTGTCATCTGCTAGCCACCTGGTTAGCTCAGATGGTAGAGTGGCTGCCCCGGAAAGGCGGTGGTCTCGGGTTCGACTCCCGGACCAGGTCGAATTTTTCTTCAACTGTGAGGCTTTTCTTTCGAGGAACCCGTATCGGTTTCCTTTGTAGCAATTGCTACAAACGGGTGGATGTCTGATTTTCCCTTTGTTAATTACTTCTCTCCACCTTGCGGGTTTCCGCAGAACTACTACGATAAATCAGTTTACATGCAAATTGCTTGTACTGCAGCCGCGTGACATGGAATATCGGTTATAATGCGGTTGCCGGAAAATCTAGCAAATCACTGCCTACGATTCATAAATTGCAATATGTGCTGTCGAATATTTAATTAGAAGAACAATTAGTAAGTTCATTAGTGATTTTTTATTAATTATTTGAATATGTGTTTCGATTTCTCAGCATCATGCAGTGTTCCTGATAGGAATGTAGAAAGCGAGCCACATATTAAATAAAGGAAAGTGCATGCAAGAATCATTATGACGATTGCTAGGGACAACGTAAGCCCCAAGGAGTATAAGAACTTATTTGAGCGTAGTTCCAATGCAACTAAGACCATAGTCAGAATATCTTCAGTGCACTTAGGTTTTCTGGCATCAAGTCATCAAGTACTGCACCAGTCATCAAGTACTGCACCAGAAGCAGTCACAACCCATCTTTTTTCTAAAGTCATTCGAAGCACTCTGGTCCATGCAGATGCCAAGACACTTGTTGGGCGGTATAGCTGAAACGCTGAGAACACCGCAACCATTGGTCACTGTTCAAGCCGACTTAGAACTTGCAAACACAAGTACACATCACAAAACTAGTCACCACATCATCATACTATATTTACATCAAAATAAACATCCTATGCCAAGACGTTTTGAGCTCGCTGACCCAACCCTTAGGATGCCAACCGCAACTGCAATTTATTTTTCCAATTGGCATTTTTCCACCAAACTTGTGTTTTAGGTATTAAATGACACACCCCTACTCATTTATATTTAATTGGATTACACCCATTATTGCAGTTCAGTAGGAACAGACTTCCCCCACTTCTATTTAGTTTCATTTCCGAACATCAGAGGGGGAATGAGAGTTTGAGAGTGTGGTGGTAGCTTCGAAAGCAGGTAATTTTCGAGAAAGGAAGCTAATCGGTGCTTCCACTCGGTACGCGTACATCCAGTGAGTTGGTCCCACACCAACTACAGGTGGGGGAACATGAATCCCTGCTGATTGCAATAGGTAATACCAGCTGAGCCATTCTTTGCATTGTGTACCTCATCATTTTCTGAGGTTGCAACATTCTTTAGCAGGGCAACGGATGGGAGTTAGCAGAATGTCCGTGAGGGCGAAGCTTGTCGGCATGCAAGGTGTGTGTCAGCAGAAAATTTACAGACGCGGACATAAGTGTGAATTCTATTAGCACGCACACGTTACTTAGGGCGACACAGTTCAGGAAAGTTATCCTGCACACGGGATCAGCTATGCATGCCCTGCAGGTGCTGTTAATAGAGATGTGTTTAAGGGAAGAACAACAGGAACAGTGTTTTGCTTGCGCTGCTTCCTTGCTGTCGATATACTAATTAGCTGGAACAAACACATTGCAAGTTTGTTTGTTTGGTTCTCTTCAGCTCATGTGTCTTTTCCCTCATTATTACCAGTGGCAGCATCCCTTTTAAGTTCCCTGTAGGACAGAAGCATTTACCAGCAGTCTGCCATTGCCCCAGTCTTGCCTCAACCGACTCCATCCTGCGAATTTCCTAATCTGATCCCTCAGTCTGATCCTCTGTCACCCTGAAGTGGCACCCAGTCTGTTAATCTAAAAGACGAGCAGTTCCACATCCTGTGCATTACATAGCTTCCCTAAATCCGCTTTTCAATTTCAAAGGATACTGACAAACATTTTTTTATAATTTGTAGAAACCTTATCATATGCTTCTTGCAAGCAAAAGAATGACACTTGGCAAGTATTAAGGTTGAGAAGTGCTTGAAAATATTTTGATATGACACTAAAGTTGGTCTCGAGAGGGTGCACCAGGCATCATTGAAATTATCAAGACGTCATAATACAGACCAAAATTGGCATGCACAATGTAGCGATGAAGTTAGGTATGATGACTTAGTTCATAGAAAAAAAATTATAAAGAAGAGGGCTGTGTGAATTTTTTCTGGCTAAGCTCACTTGCACAAGCCACAGCAATATCAGGAATGGAAGGAGCTAATGTATCTTAACATCATGAAGCATATACCTTGTGGGCATAAAACTGAAACTGGTTTGAAGAAACAAGTGCTATAGTAAATTGTTTAGCATGCTCCGATGCTTGGCAGTACTTTTTTTGCGAGGGTTTAGAGTGTTTTCATTTAATGCGAAAGAATGAAATCAAAGCAGTCATGTCAGTACAGTACTCCTTTAATCTCACCTATAATAATGGCTACACCTTAACTTGCTCTCAAATTCGTACTGCCCATTTCCTGTCTTTCACGTTTACCCTAGCTGTCATCAGTCTTCTGCCAGTCAAATGATCTGGCACTTGACATTTCGGAGTAACATTGTTGAACAGACCCAACCAGTAGCACGTCAGTTTATTGCGGACATGCCAATGCCTAATTTCCTTGCTACAGAGTGAAGGCAAAGAAGAAACACAACTGGCCACCCACCCTGCTCTACATCGGTCAGTTCCTGCAGGGTCGTAATTGGCATCAGTTGTCTCTGGCTGTACAAGCAGCTTCAGTTCCCCTTCGTAGACATGGTGCTTCAGAAAGGTCTGCCAGCCTGCAATGAGCCAACAAGCAAAACGAGTTGCCAAATGATCCCTCAAGTGAGAGCCAGTTTCAACCATCACTGCGTGTGACATGACCTGATCTTTTTCTAAAGCTATATACTGTACTTACTTGTACAAGACCTGCACATGTTTTTTTTTTATTTACAGCATCATGGCAGGATGCAGCTCATACACACGCCGGGCATATGACTCAGAGCAGACTCTCAAAGATGCTTGCCCTCGGTGCCGTTCCATGCTCATATATATATTCCAGCAACTTTAAGTCAAACATTAGCAATGATATCGGTTGAACGTCATGAATTCAAAATCTAATCTTTAATTAGGAAAACCTTTCTTTTTTTTCTATTTTTAATCTCGAAGGTGTGGGTTGTGGGTATAACATGAGGACAGATCTTGCACAAGTAAATATGGTAAATCTTTGGCAAGCACGGTACACCATTGTGCGGCAAAGGTAACAAGTATACAGTTGACTGACAAACAACTAACTCAAGTGAAAAAAAAATATATACCACTGTAGTCAATGCATGGCATAATTTGACTTTTTATGCAAACTCTTTTGTGTGAAAGCAAGCGCACAAGAATTAATCCTATTCCACGAACATTAACTGACAATGAGACAATTTGGAGTAGTGACTCGCTAGGTCATTTTAGTCAATGTTAATACTGGTAGCAACACAGTCACTCGTTAGTTATCAATGAGGGTCAGTCACGAGACCTCGGTCAATCAGCAATGTGAACATGCCTTTAGAGCTGGCAGAATCATGTTCTTGCAACTGCTTTCATCTTTATATCTAAACAGGATGACGCGAAATCTCCAGAAACAAGCACGGCATGTGCTTTAGTGCCTAAGCACATACCTGGCGTTGCGGTGCATTTCTATCACCCCAATGATTATTTTATGATTGTACTACTGCAATCACTTCACGCACTTCATCACGAATCAGCTAGAAAAATATTTTCCGTGCAAAATGAACCAGTACTTCTCTGAAAGCTAACCACATAAGATGAAGTAAACATTCAGTAGCAAGCAAAATAAGAACGAAAAAGATCATATGATGGACACAACATTACAAGACTGTCATTCAAATTATGGCGCATGGATAGGTCTACCATTAAAACACTAAAATTGGACCACCCTTTAGATAGGAGTGTGCTGGCACGTCATAATGGTGATGACATGAAGGGTGCCAGCATTAAATGAAAAACATGAATAGAAAATGTGGGAAAGTGAAACACAAACCAGTCCAGTTATAGCGCAATGGTCCCATCCAGCGAAATTTCTCACTGGCCTTGATGTTGTCTCCAAAGAAGCCGTAAGAAAGGAATCCCGAGGAGTACCGCACCAGGCGTTCACCACTGTGGATACTCGCGACGTCGACACCTATTTCAGCCCCTGTAATAGAATAAGCTGTTAGAACACGTGCAAAGATATGCAGTCAGCAGTAGCAGCTGTAAACATTACTAAAGGAGCACTAAAGGAAAGTCAAGCTTGATATAAATTAGTGATATGAATTAGTGCTACAAAATGTCCAGTACCCTCATTTCTCACTTAGAGTAAGGCTGGTATAGCATAGCAATTTGTTTCTCTCAGTTTTATTCATTTCTTGTCATACACCATTCACGACCGTCTGATCCAGGTGATGAAGTAGGTGAAGAGCGCTCATACCTATTACAAAGCATGAAGAGGAGAACGAGAATAGAATTTCTACATTATCCAGATCCATAGCTGTTGTTAGGAAATGACGTAAACATAGGGTCGAATAGGCACGCCAACACAGTGAAGATATGACACCAGCTCCCACAACATAACGCATCCATTTTATAATCAGTAGACTGTAGTCAACAAAAGAGAATGAAACATGAAAGAAAAAGTAACCTGAAGCGTTTTATCATGAACAAAAATGCCACTTTGGACAATTTAATAGAATTTATTCGTGCGGAATATCTCGCATGTGCTGCCCCTTCCCGCTGTCCTGCGGGCAGCATTTGCTAAAGCCCCTGAAAAATACTAAAGTAGTGCCATTCTTGTCAGTATGCAGGCACCTCCTCTCTCGTGCATTTTGTAGATTGTAAATTGATCCAAGTTATTTGAAATGCGAAGCACGTGGAGCATGGCCCCTGGCCAGTAATATGGGCTTGTGAAAATATCCTGCTACGGCACCCCAGGGCGGTGTGGCTCGGAGGGGTGTACTTGGTGAGGTTTGGGATAACGAAAAATTCGAAAAAGTAACGTTGAGTACAACGGTGGAATGTATGTAGAAGCAAGTGGCGTGACTTTGCCACGCCTGAAAGTGTAACAATATACTGTATTCAATCTGTCAATATAGAGAAGTGCTTGCACTGTGTTTAGATGCATGACATAAAGCCCTTGAAGAAGAAACCTAGTTTTTTCAGGGGCTTTAAGCTGACAGGTTACCACATGTTCACTATTTTAGGGGTACACCGTGTCACGGAAGTGCTTTACAGAATATTTAAGTCAGCAAAGCACTTGTACTAGCAAAAACTATGCCCTCAAGCAAGCAGGGCCAGATGCAAGTGCATTTGCATGCAGAAGCGCACAGCGTTGGCGCTCCTGAAGGCAGCACCACTGCACTGGCAATGGTCATCCGGATAAACTCGGCGGCACTTAGAAATCACAGGTTCTCAAACATGACACACTGTGTTTTTAGAAGGTCGAGCAAGCGTCATTTTGAATGTCCACTCGCTTTTGCATTGTTTAGTTGACCGGCAAGGCAGCACGCATGCTCAGGCAACAACAGCGAAGCTCTGAGATTATCAGCAGCGAAAACACAGCTCCCGCAACAGCGAGTGCGTGCCAGTCAAACCCGGCTGTGCTCGTGGCTCCCACGTCCGTTGTTTCCTTGTGGACACCACAGAGGTGCTGCTGCAGCTTCTAGGAGAGGAGGCAGAGGCGAAGGGGCACACTTGGCGCTACTTTAGCTGTTTTCTTTATTTTTTTTAAGGGGGCTTTAACATTTGCTGGAGCACAGCCAGCTCTCTTTTCAGGTCTCCAACTGAAAGCAAGCAATAGCACCCCTGCAGGGTACGACCACGGAGATCACCAGTACATCTGAAGACGTCTACATAGGTGACCCCATTCATCACAGAAGGTTCGCATTGCAAGAGGATAGCACCACCTTTCAGACGTAATTTTCTCTTTAGGCACTAACTATGTGCTCTGCATCAGATTGCTAGATTTGTGGTGTTTAACCACCCAGATCAATGTAGAGGCTATGAGAGGCATCATATTGAATGGCTCTGCATTGACTTTGCCAATGTGGTTTTCATAATAGTGTACACCAAGATATCAGTACATAAGCGTTCTTGCATTTCAGGTTCCAGCTGCTGCCCCAGTAGGGAATCGAACCCTCAACCTCATAGGGAGCAGAATGTCACATCCATGGGGCCTCTGTATCATAGCACCCTATAAGTTTGCAAATGCACGCATCATCATCATCAGCCTATTCATGTCCACTGCAGGACGAAGGCCTCTCCCTGCGATCTCCAATTACCCCCGTCCTGCGCCAACCGATTCCAACTAGCACCCGCAAGTTTCCCAATTTCGTCGCCCCATCTAGTCTTCTGCCGTCCTCTACTGCGCTTCCCTTCTCTTGGTACCCATTCTGTCACCCTAATGGTCCAACGGTTATCTAGTCTGCGCGTTACATGACCTGCCCAGCGCCATTTTTTTCTCTTAATGTCTATTAGAATATCGTCTATCCCCGTTTGCTCTCTGATCCAAACCGCTCTCTTTCTGTCTCTTAAAAGTTATGCCTAGCATTCTTCGTTCCATCGCTCTTTGCATGGTCCTTAACTTGTTCTCAAGCTTGTTTGTCAGCCTCCAAGTCTCTGCGCCGTATGCCAGCACCGGTAAAATGCATTGATTGTAAATGTTCCTTTTCAATGATAACGGTAAGCTCCCAGTCAGGAGCTCAGGATGTCTGCCGTATGCGATCCAACCCATTTTTATTCTTCTCTGAATTTCCTTCTCATGGTCAGGGTTCCCTGTGATCAGTTGACCTAGGTAAACATACTCCATCACAGACTCTAGGGGCTGACTTGCGATCTTGAACTCTTGTTCCCTTGTCCGGTTATTATCATTATCTTTGTCTTTTGCATATTAATCTTCAGCCCCACTCTTACACTCTCCCTGTTAAGGTCCTCAATCATTTGTTGTAACTTGTCTGCATTGTTGCTGAATAGAACAATGTCATCGGCAAACCGAAGGTTGTTGAGGTATTCGCCGTCTATCTTTATTCCTAAGCCTTCCCTTTTTAATAGCTTGAACACTTCTAAGCACGCAGCGCACTAAGTGCACTACTCGCTTCTAGCTTAAGACACTCACGCTGGCATGCATGGTTTGAGTGGTTAGGCATTGAAAGCACAAATAAAAGTGTACCACAATCTTTTATGTCTTCCATGCCTAACAACTCCAACCATGAATCTTTTACCACCTTGCTCAATTCATTATAAACAAGTCACGCTGGCATGCGCTTTGCATAAACTGCGCTTGTCCTCGCAGATTTCAATTTCCAATGACAGAGGCAGCGCTCAAGAAATTTGTACGCTGCGAGGCTGCCTACATAATAGCTCTACGTAATGCAGTCAAACCCTGCAACGAAGTCACATCTGACATGAAAACAGCTTCATTATATCCTATATATATTCGTTATGAGTGTACATGGCGAAGAATAATTTCGCGATTGGGTCTATATAAAAAAGGAATAAAAAATGCAAGCACGCATGATGCCTCTGACGGGTCCACAAAGGGTTTCCTGTCATCTTGAATGGCCCATTGGTGGCTTTCCATGCTGATACATGGCACGTAAACATCAAGTTATAAACCCGATTTTCATCGTTATTAATATGCAGCTGTTCAACAGAAGTGGTCACAGAGAATTGGCACTTTGGCTTGCCGGTTGTGGGCCAGTCAAGCCAAGCCATTGGCCAAAATGCACATGCACATCCAGAGTATGTATGAGTGGACATGTAATGAGGAGGGAAGATAACCGATGGTCATTAAGGGTTACAGACTGGATTCCAAGGGAAGGGAAGCATAGCAGGGGACGGCAGAAAGTTAGGTGGGCGCATGAGATTAAGAAGTTTGCAGGGACAACATGGCCACAATTAGTACATGACCGGGGTAGTTGGAGAAGTATGGGAGAGGCCTTTGCCCTGCAGTGGGCGTAACCAGTCTGATGATGATGCTGCTGCTGCTGCTGCTGCTGCTGCTGCTGCTGCTGCTGCTGCTGCTGATGATGATGATGATGATGATGATGATGATCCAGAGTACGCTATTTCAACTTGCTCTTGCTGAGTATTTGACACTTTTGCTGCCAGAATGCATGCTTTGAACTGCAAGGAAGCAATTCATTTCACAGTAACCTATAGTGTTTTTGTTGTAAGCAGCACAACACTCACTAAAATAAAGCACGACCAACAGAAATTTGTATCTGCTTCATAATATCTGGTAATCTGTTATATCTCTGTTCATTATGTCAAGATTCAACTGTGCTCTGTAAGTTCAGTCAAGTAAGGTTTGCGTGAATGAATCAGATGTTAATAAGTACAGTTTATTCTCACCCATTGCTATAAGGAGTGCCGATGTTACAGGGCTGTTTTCTCCAGTTGTGGTGCAAACCAGTGCATCTGTGGAGCCAGCAGGGATCACACCAATTTTTATTGTTCCCGGCTGTAGTCGGGAATTCGGGTCATTTGCATCAACCCCAGCATCCCGCTGTGCCCTCAGCAGCACGCCATTGACAATTTCATTGACCATGCCATCGCCGCCAACACATACGACGCTGCATGGAGATGTGTTGACAGAACATTATATCAACAAGAGGTGCACTATGCCTGAAGCACAATCAAAATAAAAACAAAGCTACTTGAATATACTGCACTGACACTCAATCAATCAATCTTTATTTATTTATTTATTTATTTATTTATTTATTTATTTATTTATTTATTTATTTATTTATTTATTTATGTTAATCGTGTGTTGGCAGCAACACAAAGACATGAGTTAGGATAACCATACATGATTGCATCAAAACAGAAGCATAACACACCAACATACTAACAGCAAATAACTAACACACTACCAGAAAGTTGAAGTTTCATGTAATCACCCTATGGTGTCGTGTTTAGAAAATTTAAGTTTAACTTGCTTGTAGCAAACATAAACCACTCGAAATAACAAATTCATATTAATTCAAAGGCATGGCAACACATCACATAGACAATGCATTTCTAAATTGAAACACGCACTTAGACTTTCTACGTTTCGAACAGCCTTCTCTCACGTCTTTGCTCCCTTTTATGGAGCTTAAGGCCATAAGCTAAAGATAGAGGTGCGCACAAGCCACACTTCTGAGTATAGGCATGGCCTGGACCAACGTTACTAGACTAGCTTCAGTTGTAAAACTCCCCGCCCACGCGCTTACAGCCGCTGTCACCACTTCTGTGACAGCCGCCAGATGGCAACGCTGTTCCATCGGACTCCACTGCAGACGCCTCGTCACAGCCTTGACCTCGAGCGGACGGGCAGTTTGCGCGTGTTTTACGCTCGCTGGCGTTCTCTCTTGTCCGAATTAGTGATACCACGAGAAAGCGGTATCCACCTACAGCAATAAGATTTATCGCGCCAGTTCGTTAATACTGAAAGAAGGGTAAACTGCATAAAAGGAAGAAACGCATACAGCGAAGCACAGAAGCTGCGTTTCTAAATGTCGTGTGTTTTTTCCTGTCGTCTTAACGTTTCGCGCAGTTTAGGCTCACGAGCCTGAATGTCTGGCCAAAGTGCGTGATTGTAGGATGATCTTCATCCTCACCGAAGCTTCTCACCACGCCAAAGAAGCGCTACAAAAAGAAAGATGAGGTCGGTCTTTGTACACACACGCCACAAAAAAAAAGAAAGAAAGAAAGAAGTCGGATTTTTCATTCCGTGAAGATGGTTAATCAGCGAAGCTGAAACGTGCGGCCCCTGTGTTTATCACTGGGTTAATCCCGAGGGTTCATTAAAGTATTTCTCAGTTATGAGGTTACACACACAATCGGCTGCGACGGAAAGAACGACGTCACTGACGGTATGCCCGCAGTCCGCAGTTGTCGCTTGCGTTCGATGTCTCGGAGTTTGCTCGGCGGCGTGGTTAGCAGCCTTCGCCTGCGATTTGCCGCTTGTGATTCTTCAAAATTACATTTCTTCAAAATTAAATCTTTCCGTTACGTAAGACCATGAGTGGCTCATACTGCCTTAAGCAATGGCTCATACCCCCGTAAACACGGCCTCCCCATTACGACGACAGAAGTGAAGTGAAATTCTACGCTGCTTTCTAACCCCTATCCCCCATCCCCAGTGTAGGGTAGCAAACCGGAGACTCATATTTGGTTAACCTCCCTGCCTTTCCTCTTCATTCTCTCTCTTTCTCTACGCTGGAAAGATGAACGGCCACGCAGCCAGCTGTGGCAGACGACGACGAACGCGGGAGCAGTGGCACGAGCGCGTGCCGTTGATTTCACAGAGAGTTCCCGGTCGGCACGAGGAATCGCTCTGTTTCACGCTGAGCGAAGCATCGCATTGCTGGGAGCACAGAAAAAGTGGTGCGCCGAACTGTCGACATCGTTCCGACAGCGGCCCATGCAGCCAGGTACGCAGCACGTCGGCATCGTCTGCTGATATTCTTAAGAAACTCGGCGAAGGCTACAGTTCCGCGGATGACATGCTTGCTGAAATTCGCTGTCAACAACTAACCACAGAATACACCAACGCTGCACCGCGTGCTTAGTACGGCCCGCCCGCATAGCCGGCTAGTCAGGAAGTGAAGCCGGGCGCGACTGCAACGCCACGAAGGCGCGGGCGGGTGGTGGTTCCGCGCAACGGCGCCGAGTTTTAAAACTGAAGCTAGTCTAGTAACGTTGGCCTGGACCCACTGCTTGCATCAAAAACCCGGTCAAGCTTGATGCTAAAGAACAATGAGCTCGCCCAGCCCAGCTCAGCATGAAAACCTTGAGACCCATACCTTATCCGGCCCGGCCCGACACAACACTGCCAGGACTATCTTGTAGTGACAAAATATTTTTTTCAGACTAAATGGAACTTTAATTACGGTGTTGAACTAAAAACTAATTAACCGTACAAAGCCCGCTACATTTGGAAAACACACACAACCCCAACATAATGTATTATGCGAAAACAACAAGCTGTCCAGTGACTCAGGCTTTGAACAAGTATTCCAAGTTCTTCAAACAAATTCTGCATGACGCACTCTGCGGCCATTCTGCCATACCATCCATGTTCTGCGCTCAAGTCGGGCTCTATACGTGGCCTGGCCGACAAAAAGATCAGTAGCCTGAACCAGCCAAGGCCCGAGTCAAGATAATGTTGGGCTGCCTGAACTGGGCCTGCGGGCCAGGTCAGGCACAAGCTTTCAGCTCACATGAGGCCCATGCACACCTCTAAGCCTTCCCATCAGGTTCAGCTTTGATTATCAATAATGCAAAGCCACATGCACCTTTCTGTGGACAAACAGTTTATTTAGTGTAATTTTCTCTTTCTGTGACGAGACATGAAAGCCATCGAAAGGAATCTATAACGAGTAAAACCTCGTTAAACCGTACCTGCTGAAACATTAGTTTCATTTTAAATGTAGCAAAGTCAAATCCCCGACTCAGCGGCCACTGAACATAATGTGTTTTGTATCCGCATAAACCGTACCAGCTTATTGCGTATCTATTGGTTAACACATAGTGTTTCCACTATTTGTCGCGCAATCACGGCAGTATGTCCCCATCAGGCGGCCCGGCAGAACAAGCTTCAGAGATCGGAACGGCCTCCGAGCGCCCTGTGCATTTGCGCATGAAGCCACATCTACATCATTTCGGCGCCGTGCGGAAGAGCGGTGTGGCGTCGTGCAAACTACAACAGACGTCAGTGCCAGAGCTCGGATAAAATACACCGGGTGCTCAGTATAGAAGAAAAATTGCACATTGTTCGTGCTATCAAATGTGGCACAAAGAAGTCGACACTGGCAAGTGACAGGGATTCACCGTTGACTACAACGTGTGGCATTTGGAATGCGAAGAAGTTGCTCGGCAGCGCTGGTGCAACCACGAAGAGATGTCGGCTACTAGGTTCGACTTTTCACCATCATTGGCTCTGTTGTTGTCAAAGTTTCGCCTAATGACAGTGATGAGGACAACACAGAAAGCGACAGCACGGGCGATTCAGGCCTGACAGTGGCAGAAGCTGTGCATTATGTCAGCCTCATGAATGCAATCGTCGCGACGAGCACAGCACCCCACAATAAGAAAGGCGTCCCGCGACTTTTGCGACGTTACCACACCCTTGCAGGGAGAATATGCAATGCCAACGAGGAATCTGCCATGTGAGTGTTTGCCGAAAAGAAGGGGCTGGCTGAAAAGCTTCAGTAAGTTTGAGGCCGCTGTCATCACTGCTAGGCTGCCGCAGCATCAAACGGATATAATGCTTTTGTCGCGTGAAACGAATAAATACTGCATGTTTTCCCCTTTCATCGCGTTCTCTCCGAGTTCCGTTTTTGACAGGTAAGTGGGCGATCTCATGCTATTTCGGTTAAGCAATACTACCATTTAGTACATACTTTTTCCGCGCTCCAGCCAGCTACTATTTAACGAGGTTTCACTGTAACACTAATTCAACATGCATCATTAATGAGTTCACAAGAAACGTGATTCTCATTACGCAAACTGTTTGTGGATTAACATGACAGCACTCCCACTCAGGAGGCTCTGAGTGAGTTCATTCAAGCTTGACCCAGTATGACTCGATGAATGGAAACCCGGCACAATGCAAGACATTTAGCTCCTAGGTGCACAGGCTAACAACCAGATGACCGTTATTCTGCCCCATTTCTTCTTTCTTGCAAGGAATCGTGCACATAAAATTGCTGTATGCTTTCTCTTTCAACTTTGCATTTGAGAAAAGGGGATACTTTGAATAAAGATATAGCACTTTGAAACCCAGTAAATGTATACGGTACTAATGTTGGTAGACAGTTATGAAAAAAGCACAACTTGTTACGCGTTTTAACTTATGTACTATAAATGAAGCAATACATACCCGTCAAAGAGAGAAAGGTCCAATTCAAGAAGGCATTCCTTAGCGTGACCCGCATACCGTGTCGCTGCACAAAGGTAAAACGAAGGATACAGTCTTGTTAACCTCACAGAACAAGGAAACCCAAACTGCTGATCTTTTGTGCTAAGAGGAAGTCGTGATCAACCATGTAGCGAGAAAAAAGAACTCGTTACTGCCCCACATGCATTGCTCTTGCTCGTTGTAAGTGACCACTTTTGACTAAACCTGCACTGTTATCAGATCATTGTTCAGTACAAAACGCACATTCTATATCCAAAACCCAATCTGAGAGCGAGATAGGCTCATCAGCTCCTCCTCATTCCTCATCAGCTTGCACATGCGACACAGTGTTGAACAACCTCAAATCTACAGCACCATTGATTGCGCCAAAATGTGTGGTGTCGCAAGTATAACCGGTCGACAGACTCGACCGCTGCATTTTATAGATTCCATGACTCATGACTGTGCTCCTTGCTATTGTTGTCATTTGAGCACTGCTTTCCTTCGAGCATTTATTGAGCATTGCACCCTATAAAAAGATGCTCTTTCTTTTCACTCTCTGGTAGCATTTATGCTTCTTCACCATCAACAAGTTGTGACAGTGCTTTGAGGTGCCTATATCGCATAATTTATGAGCAACCTGTTGACAGGAACAATGATGCATGGGGAGTGCAAAACCATGAATTTGTGAACCAGAAATAAGGACAACTAAGCTACACTTAAATCTTTCAATAAGGTTACAGGTAAACTGTTAGTCTGCAAGCTATTACCGTCATGGCTTCATTTGGAAAGTCAAATTTAGATGACACAGATTGTGCCTACGAGAGTCATTACCATGCTGTAAAAAATGCTGAATGGTGTGATAAATAGTAAGCATCAATGGTAGGATTCAGAAAAAATGCAAGATGCTTTGCCTACGGAAGAAAATGAGACATAATGGTAATATTTTAAGGGAGCTCATGTCTCCTCTGATAAGTGCATTTACACATGTATATTTCACAGCACCTTTATGCCATTTACAATGTATTGACACTGTCTTAGAAAGTGTGCAGCGTGTTCATTCACTGGCATTCCCTATGTGAAGAAGTGCTTCAAGATTATTATCTGCCACAAAAAAAAAAGAAAAAAGAAATCCACCTTCTCACTGTCATGCTTGGCATACTAGTGCTTGCATATTAAGACTCTAGGCACCCAAGAGCATGTGCAAGTCATTGCACCTGACATTTTTCATTGTTGAACTTTGGATTTCAATGCTCACACTGCCAGACGCTAACAGCTCAAACCTTCTGCGAATCACTCGCAATGTGCCTCATCTAAATGCTCCGCCATTTGTAGGTCAAGCTGTACAATGTGCTCGTATTACTGTATTCCATCACCTCAACGAAACTGCAGTGTTGTGGTGCTTAGAACACCTGTCTCACAACTGGAAAGCCGCGAGTTTTAACCTCACCTGGTGACAAGAAAACTTATTTTCTCTGCTTAGTGGCATTTTGTGATGGTTAACCAACCAAACCACCTATCGAATGAAGTAAGTGCGCAAAGACCTGCTCGTGATGCCTAGAATGGCCATTGCCGTCTTTTAAATCCAGTTGCTGTGTATTTCTATACCCCATCTGTTTATGCATATGAGGGAAACAATACCCACTGATTAATTCCACAGAGATGCCAGCCATTTGGAATATGGGCGCCACCTTGCGCTGGTAGATGACAGGCGCTCGTTTCCGACCGCCGAAAGGATTGACGAACACAAGCAGCTTCCGTGGCCTGTCCACCCCTGCAGAAATAAAAAACATAGGTTTACTAAGCATGGTTTTTAGACCAGCAGATACATGTGTAGCATGCACATCGCTGCATTCATTTACAGCCTAACTTGATCAGCTGAGCCTTTCGTTCTTTCAGAATATGATGCAATGCTTCTTTACTGACAAGCAATTTACTAGACTCTGGAAGATGCTGCCAAAAATCCATGACTTCACAGTGGGCTGTTTCAGACAGTCCAAGGTGGCCTGCACAACTAGTGTTTCATTTTTGTGTCTTTTCTTGATTAGCCAACCTACCACGGTGTCTTAGTGGCTATGGTGTTTTACTGCTGAGCTCAATGTCAGGCGCTGGATTACCCACCGCCACCGTGGCTGCATTTCAATGGGGGTGAAATGCAAAAATGCTCCTGTACCGTGCGTGGAGCTCAGGTATAAAAAAAAAAAAAAAAAAAAAAAAAAAAAAAAAAAAACAGGTGGTCAGAATTAATCTAATGTCCCCCACTATGGCGTTCGTCGTAATCAGACTGATTTTTGCCATGTAAAAGCCTAGAATTTAATTCATTCAATTTGATTGCACAGCCTCCTCTCGCGAAATGACTGGCCGTTTTGCTGATGCAGAAGCTTTGTCTGCTGATGTACCCTTCACTTTCCTTTTTTAGTGTCTTTTAAAAGACTGCTGACACATATTTTCAGTAATGCAGAAACCATACCACATCCTTCTCACACATAAAAGGATGACATTTAGCAAGAGTGAAAGTTGGGAACGCTTATAAGATATTGGAATGACACTAAAGTTGGTCTCAACGCAAGACAAGGCATCGTAAACATCATCACGATGTCATGAGACAGAGCAAAATTTGCTGATGCTGTGCAGCAATAGGACTACGTATTACTATGATGTTGCTAAACAAAAAAGCCATTATGAAGACGCAATGCACATGCTGGAATCAATGTGAAATAAAGCTTCTATGAAGCGCTCAATTAAATGCTATATATAGCTGTTCATCTTCGGCATAGCATATTGCAGCATAACAATTGCATGTCTGCTCAGAAAGGCAGCAAGACGCAGAACCACCACCACATAACCTTTGGAACTACAGATCAATTTCCGGGATGAGTCCACTTTGTTGCAACGCTCCTCCAGGGTCATCTTACTTTACTAGTATTACAATATCTCCAAAATCAGCCCCATTTTACTCAGCAAGAAACCAACTGAGTGGATGCGCCATACCTCAGGAAAGAAGGCATAGACATCATCGCTTTAATAAAGCAGTTATGCGGATGAAGCCGTACATTGTAGCAGTGAAGATAGTTAGGTATCATTTGTTGTTTCATTGCTTAATTTGGTAGAGAACTGAGTTGGCCACTGCCACATTTATGGGTGATAGTACAAATTGGGCTGCGTATTCTTTTTCATTATCCTGTCCATTTTGCCATTGTACTAGTTAATATTAGCAATCCTTTATGCATATTTTTATATGTAATTTGCAGAATTATGACAGTTACTTGCTGTCTGCCTTGATATTTTTGGAGGGTCAGTCATGCTGTTTCTACATTTTCTTATCCACCTCCTTCAGATGTATATGTGTAAACTCAATAAATTAAACAAATAGACTAATAAGGCAATTAATCAAATAACTGCTACTCTGTGAATGAGCTATTCAGCAAGACAGCAGTAACAGTCAGCAAAGCCCAGGAGGGTTCGCCGAAAACGATACGCTTTCAAAATAATAAATAAAAGTAGTGTGTGCATTTCTTCTAACAGTGCATGCATGTGGCAGCCGCAGTGATCATGGAGCAATTCAATGTATCATGACGTCCTGACTCATCCGCCAGCCTCAAAAAACTGAAACTGGTTCACAGCAACACGCGTTACAGTGTTATAGTAAATTATGTGCGGCACTTTGACATTTATACAAAGGCTGAACCATCATTTACCTTGCCCTCCTCTCGCCCCCCTCCCCATAAGAACATAGAAGTTGAAAATATCTTGTCTGTGCTCCTCAAAGACTGAATGATTCCCACAGTGTGTTTGTAAACACGTACACTCGAACCTCGTTATAACGAAACGGGATATAACTAACAAAACATTAGAATATGGTTGATCCCTCTTTCATAAGATCCCTCTTTCATAAGATCCCTATTTCATAAGAACACAAAAGTGAAACGCATCTTTCCAGAAGCAGTTGCATGTTTGCTTCATGAACTCATGGTCCGCTGCAGCGAATGGCGCGCGGTTGGCGGGTCGGCAACAGTGTTACAGGTTTTCTTGGCGCGCGGCGTTCTGTTGCCGAGCAGCGTCCTGGTGCCAAGTCACTTCGGTGAAGGTACGCCACTGTGGTCCGACTCCATAGTGTCTTGGGCAACCAGTTGAGTGGTGACGCACTCAGCTTCAGGAACGCGAGTGGCAGAGTTCGCAGCGTGTGCCGCCAACGCGTTCTGCTTCACGCTGATGTGTCTCTTGCCAGACTAAAGCTAGATTAGTGCACCATCGTCGTTGCTTTTCTGCACCGCTTAGCACAGTAGTTTCCTTAGTTGGTGCCATCACAAGTGAAGCAGTAGGTGGCGTGTAAGCACCGCTGATGCATGTTGAAGCTGTACTTCGTAGGTGACGAGGCGTCACAGCCTAATAAGACGCGAAAGACAAACCATCTGCAGAAACTGCATATTTTACGTGTTCACCGACGTCACATCTGTTACAGGAAGTTGATGGTGGACCCTGGCATAAAACACTTTCGTGTTAATAATGGATATAAGGAAGTAAATTAAATTCCCCTTGAAATCTCCATAGAGATCCAAAACAAGTGGGAACGAGACCAAACCAGACAAACCAAAACAAGCACAAGCGAGAGCTGACGTGAGCAGATGATAGTACTACATGGGCAGTCCAGCTGATACCACATACGAGTACGAATCGAGAATTCGAGCGGGTCCGCATGAAACCAGTTTCCCCCATGCACATCACTGAAGGGGTCTCTCTCATTGGTCTCCACTGTTTGCAGCTCGCTTGCCACCACAGGAAGCCGCGAAAAATTCGTCTAGGACCGATCCCTCCTGCAGCACAAAAAAGCTGCCACGAGGCAGCTTTTGCGGTGCATGTTTTCCGCTAATGTGTATTTACGCCACGCAGGCAGCTGCAGCTGGACCTGGCCTCCGAGGTCTCCATGGCGCAATTTCAGGGGTCAATGCCCTGTGGCAGGAGCCCGGGGTTCCGGGTTATGCCACAGGTACTCAATCAGGGTTTCTCTCGAGTGTTCCTTGATCGCCACGGCCTTGGTAAACTGTTTACAGTAACGGTAGCAGCCAGCCGCGAGACGCGGTGTTGGCTCTACAGGAGCTAGACACAGTGACCATATGGCGCTGCGCTGCTGAAGACGAGGTCGCCGATTCGATGCCGGCCACATTATTTTAATCCGGAGTCTCACACTACATACGGCGTGCCTCATTATCAAATCACAATTTCGTAACACACACACACACAGCGCCAGAGCTAAATTCATGATTAAGACGCGGTTTCGCGTTCGTGTATACCCCTGAGCCTGTCCTGGACCGCGTCGGCCCACTGGTGCATCAGCGCGTGGTCGCTGCTCCTGCCGGAGACGCCCCGCAGCACCATGGTCTGTAGGCACCACGAGTGCCGGTGCACGGGCTTGGCCACGTGAAGCCGCAGCGCGGGGTCGCCCAGGGTCACGCGGCCCCCGCCGCCGCCCTCGTAGCAGCCGGTCGCCGTTGTCGTCGCCACCGTTGTTGACGAGCTCCCGCCGTCGGCCGTCGACGTCACGAGGCAGGCCGCGCTGGCGCTCACGCTGACCGGAGGTCGCTCGCCGCCGGCGCGAGTCTGGCCGCAGCCGCCGCTACAGCATGGCCAGGCCTCGGCGGTCACGACCCTCGAGAGGTGAATGAACTCGTCGTCTTCGGTCTCTGCGGCACACGGAAAAAGGACAGACGGTTAGAGGTGTTGTCTGCTTTCGACAGAGCAGAGCGGGGGTGACATTGCATATACCGCATAAAGGCAATGAAGATGCATCCAACAGACGGTTATTATGGGTATTGTCAGCTTTCGACAGGGCAGGACGGGGTGACATTACATATACCGCGTATTTATGTAGGCAATGAAGATGTATCCAGCAGACGGTTATTATGGGTATTGTCAGCTTTCGACAGGGCAGGACGGGGTGACATTACATATACCACGTATTTATGTAGGCAATGAAGTTGCATGCACGACTCGGCATCTGCACTGACAGTTAAGCAGTGCGCTAAGCTTTCTCCCGTTATTTTCGGTCGGATATGCATATATACTGACGGTCGTGGAAAACCGAATTGACGCTCTTGGTGGTGACGATTACCAACGAGGAGAGGGGTATAAGTAAACAAGTTCGTCGCCTTCCTAAATATTCTGACTAATGGCAGCATATATCTCATTCACCAACATTTCGTGTGACTGTGGTTCGTGCATATGACGTACTGCGCTGGCAGCCGGAAGACAAGTTGGATTCACACGACACGGACTGGATCGCTGATTGTGTCCGCGAAGAAACGTCAAGTTTCTAACCATGATCGTGTTTTATGGTGCAAGGGCTATGATGGCCAAAGAGCGCCAAGAAATCGTATGGTGTTGTGGATGGTGCGATATCAATGAGAAATGGTAGATGTACCATGACTGTACAATAGACTAAACATATTCACTGTAAATTGCGTAATATATACTGTACATGTATCGAAGCTGTTAGGAGTGTGTGAACAAATTTTATATTACAAAGTTCTTGTAAGATAGAAACGTAATTAAGAATATTCAAGAAGCGCTAGTGCCTCACCCGGTCCGGCCCTTAATTGTCCGCAGGGCAAGGAACCACGTGCTCTAAATACTACTATCGCAGCTGTAGCCTCCGATGTGAGAGGTTGAGATGCGGAATCGCATGGATGTACGACATGCAGTAAACGAACGTCATTTAAATAAGCTAAGACTGACTTGTCGAAAAGCGGGTCATTGCCAAGGGACATCGCCGATTGGAGTGGAACTTGCTGAAGGTATGGTAGAGGGAAGTGTTTTTTTTTTTTTTTTTTCCTCTGCGAGTTTATAATTCAGGACATTCTAGCACTACGCGGAGGACAGTCAACGTCTCGCCACATTTGTCGCATCCACATAGGCGCCTCATCTCGAGTGAACAGGCATGAGTGCGTGCCATACGTGTGGTCGATCTTAAGTCGAATGCATGATGATCACCTCAGTTCGTATTTTTTTGTCCTGGGTGAACAATTTCGTAACTGTGGCCTAACGACGTATGTAGCCTATTACATGTTTCAATACGTGCCTCATCGGTGACCGCGTATCACGCCGCGCAAGACAGCGACGTAGACTACAGCTGCTTGCGGGGAGATTCGGTGCCGTGAAATTACGTGACGCGCTCTTCCGCGCGGACTCATATTACGTACAGTCGCACCTGCGTGACTCGGCGAAATTTTCTTTCTTTAGGGGACGGAAAGGGAGCAGAGGACAGGAATTGGTCGGGATATTTGCACGGTTATGGGACGTCAAAGTTGGGCTAAGGGGTGCGCGTCATTGGACAGGGCGAATACGAATCACGGCGCAGGATCCAGCATTTGTCGGGAGCGCGCCAGCTGAAAAGAGCGATTCTAAATGCGCTTCTATAGCGCTGCGCCTTGGCTAGCAGATACGCAGACGCAAAAAGGACCACTGCGCAAACGTCTTTCGCGCCGGCACAAACGTCGAACGGCACCGGCGGAAAAACACGTTTCAAGGTCCCGCTCACCCATCGAAGCAGGACCACCCCCCTCCCCCCCCCCCATTCCTCCTCTTTCTTTCTTCTCAATCTTGCGTGGGACAGGACGCGTATTTCGCCGCGCGCACTGCAAGCAAGCGCGGTCCCGCATGACAGCACATCGGAGCCCGGTCGCCGAGAAAGCAAACACACACTCGGCCCCCCCGACTTCACCGAGCTGCATGCAGGCGCGCCGCGACCGCCAAGGAGCGGAGGCTGCATTGCAAGGACGGGGTTCTCGCACGCAGAGAGCGCATATATCCACTCGCAGGTTAGGCAGCGAAAGACGCTGCCCTTCGATCGATGAAGAACCGTAAACCGTATTCGCTCGCGCTGTGCCCGCAGTCTCCACACTAAACGCTAAGTTTCTGGGGAGGGTCGCCGTATAGGGTAAGGGGGCTCCGAAGTAAGCTTATTGTCAGTGACAAGCGCTTAGTGTCATTAAATCCCGATGCGTACGAGACCGGCGCCCTCGCTTCTCACTTTGGAGTTAAAAGTGGTTTATGTACGTATAACGAAGTTTCACCGCGGACACCGCACTAATATCAACGCCTTGAAGCAGAGCAAGATAAGTTCGGCAACGGATCACTGCAAAAGTGACAAAACGATGATGAACAAAAGCGTCCTGCGTACGTGTGACGTGCCTCATCAGAGACTGCACAATCTGTGTAGCAGCGGAGGAGTCAGCTGGCAATCAAAAAGCCTGATTTGAATGAGACTCACACAGCCTGCTAAGATACTCGGAGAATATAAAGAATAAATAACGTGGCGGTCTTATACGCGAGTAAATACGGTACACGGCGTGCTGCTATGAAGCACAGTCACCTGCATGCCTTTATGCGGGGAAGCGAGCACGTATACGTGTATTCAATTTAGCAATGGAGGGCGCTGTCTCTTCTTCAACAGACGAGGTGGTACGGAGGTATATGTGTGTGTGGTAATCAAGTATAGTCACACATGCGTTCGCAAGATAAGCCCGAGAGAGTACGCCGTTGTCCGGTAATCCATCCGAACGACCTCGATGCGACCATGCTGCGCAAAACTTGGATGGCATTCCTAAACGATGAGCCTCGCCCAACATGAGGCCGGACTTTATTTATTTTTTTCGTTTTTACACCACAGATTAAACAGAAGCGCGCCGCAACGCACAAACGTCAAACCCGATGTCCAAGCGTCGGTTCCTTTTCTTTCGTTTTTCTTTTGTTTCCTTCTTTTCTCCCTTGTTTCTTTCCTTTTTTTCTTACCACATTGACGAAGCGGTATAAAAACGAAAAAGAATATAAAGAGGACAATGAAATTAACTCTCTGTGACACGTTAAAGGAAGAATCTGACCATGTGTCTCGCATTCTGCGAGAAACGCATATTTCCGTTTTCTCTGTATGCGTACGCGTGTTCTAGAGAGACAGGCTGAGAATGTGTGCGTGTGTATTTGCGAAAGAAACGTCCCATCCAAACAGTGTAAAAGCATTCACATATATTACTGCGACATCTTTGACACTGTCTACGGTCTTACGTCGTTGACTTCTGTCTTTAGAATTTGCACACGCAACCGATTCATTAATTCATTCCTTCATATTAGACAGGGTATCAGCTGGCATGAAAGTCTATACAAACATACCTAAGGAAACGGACCTCCTCACGACTTCAGCCTATCTACACGAAGACAAAGCGGTCTACCTAACGTCTCTAGACAATACATAGATTGGGCTAAATTTGTCGTTATATAGGTTTGCACGCGTTTTTTCACGTGCGGACATGCTTCGGTCACCGATCGGCGTGTTTCCATGTGCCATGCCGTCTTTGCAGAACTTTTTGGTGGGCTAATTGGTGCATGTTACTGAAGTACTAAAGCGCAAAGCAGACGACACAAGGAGAGACACGGACGAGCGCTTTTCGCTCCGTCCGTGTCTCTTGTTGTGTCGTCTGTTTTGCGCTTTAGTGTTTCACTGCTATGCCGTTTCACAGAAACCGCCGTGCTTTTCTTTTATTTAATCGGCCGAGAATCGCGCGCAATGGGGACGCTTGGAATCTGTGGCCACCAAGATGAACCTGGCTCGCACTTGGCCGCGTCGAAAAGAAAGTAATGCAGGGCAGTTGCCAAGAGGCGCGCTTATTAGCTTTTAAGATGGCGAGCTTCGCGGTCACCGGAAAGAATGTGCCGCCGCCGTTGGGTCAAGGCGTGGGATAAACTGTCGGTGCATTGGCAAGAGACCTCTGAATGAACGTTTGAGACAACAACATACGGCGCCGGGTCTCTCTTTCCTCGAACAGCACAGTTCGAACGCGAAAGGGACGTGCTTACGTTTATAGTGGCGAGCGAGCGCATTCAGTGTGCTGGCGCCCCCTGTAAGAAGGGACGCGGCTGCCAAAAAAAGAGAAAAAGAAAGAACAATTAGCTATGTAACCACTGTGTACGGTGGTTCAACTGCAAAGGCAAGTGCTTTCCGAGTCAAGGACAACACTCGAAGGTTTCAGCGTTCCAACTCCGAGCAACGATCGCTCACGAGCGTGAAAGCAGTGCTTATAAACGTCAGTGGCTGTCAGGGGGATGACCGGGCCCCCATTTTATACCTTAAGGAGGGGCTCGGGCCCCTCTTTGAAGGTCAACTGTATAGCACTGCAGCACCCCATTCGACAAACGATGGAAGTTTAATATTAGAGAGCTTTAGATTAGGGGGACGCAAGCGGTTGGGGCCCGCTATAACGCGCTTGGGTCTCCCCCCCCCCCCCCCCCCTTATCTCAATTACCAGTAGTGCCTTTTGCGGGGCAATTCAAATTCTCCAGTTTGTCGAATAATGGCTTCATCACGATTAATCAAACTTAAATACCCAAGAAAGTAGATGGGAAAACGGCGTCGCGGTAGCTCATTCGGTAATCGCACGCGTAATGAGAAGACGTGGGATCGTTCCCCACCGGCGGCAAGTTGTTCTTCTTTTCATCCACTTTCACTGCCATTCATTTATCATTTCTTTAATCCAAGCAGTAAGTACGAGTACTTTCCCGTATGTTGGCCTTGGTGCCATATATATATATATATAATCAGAAATCCGCCCCCCCCCCTCACTTTTTTTTTCTTTTGGCTTTCTGATCGGTCATGAAACCAGATAGAAGCCGCAGAAGAGAGAGACCACCAGGGAAGTCCTGGAATTATGTACACGTAAAGAAGAAAAAAAGCAAATAAAGAAGGAAGGGAAAACGTATTCCTGTCTAAACCAAGAACCACGGCGCCAAAATTGCGCAACACAGACTGCGTAGCGCAGGGCTCCGCGCGTTGTGTGTCTGTAAGCAATGCCGACCAGAATTAACACTGCCACTAAACATGCCATTCTTGCTAAATCAGTAAACGTCAGCGATGCTGTAACCCCATTCTTGGGGTACTAAACACAGACATCGCTTCCGCCGAGGTGAAAACGCAGAAATGATAAGGGTGCAATAACCTTGCACAATAACAGCAGTTATCTCGGGAGTTATCCCGGAAACCTTCTACACTCTTGCCTTCATCTAAATAGCTAGCTAACTCTATAGTTTCATGTCTATTATTATTATTATTATTATTATTATTATTATTATTATTATTATTATTATTATTATTATTATTATTATTTGACGTCTTTGCATTCTTATATCTCTCGCCGCCGTGTGACCGATATCACGACGTCTGTTCTTTTCAGCCTCGACTTAAAGCGGATGTGTGTTCATTCTTTGTGTGTGTGTGTGTCACAGTCGATCAAGTCCGATCCGAATCGAATTCCTCGGTCGTGATTGGCTCCTTTGCGCAAGCTGCTCGAGGGTGCCAATCGCAGTACAGAGTTTCGGGCTAAGGGACGCAAGCGGCTTGCGCACGTAAGAACTACAATGTAAAATAACTGACACCCCTAAAGTGAAAAAGGGTGTAAATGTGTCAATAACTCGCACCCTTAGGGTGCCAGTTACACAAATCACACCCTAAGGGTGTGAATTATTTTACATCTTACAGTGTAGGGGCAACGCTATTGCGCATGCGCAGACCCTGACTTACGTGTCTGCGCATGCGCGATACCATGGCCCCTCGTTCTTGCATACGCAAGCCGCTTGCGTACCCTACTCTAAAACTCTCGGCTGACGCAAACAGCGCGGGGCGTTGAGGTGGGGGGGGGGGGGGGGGGGGGGGGCTAAAAAGACTTACAAAACACGTAAGCCTACGATGTCATACCAGCGCAAGTCCGTGTGCACCCGGGAGAGAGAGAGAGAGAGAGAGAGGGGAGGGGGACGATAACTGAAATGATATTATAAATGGTTGGCCTGGAGGCCTAATGCGCAGATTGGGAAGAGGGAGACGGGGGCGGGGCGTATTCAGAGCCACCCTATAAACGCGTATTCAGAGGTCATGCTGCTGCACACCCAAGCTTGCCCAAAGCCAAAGAGCGAAAAAAAGAAAACGGTGGGCGGGATTAATAGCGGCAAAGTTCTCGACATACAAGCACGCGCATTGCAAGGGAGTGAAAAAATTGTACAGTATAATAAAAATACCACACTGTGTGGCACGGCCGAATGGAGATTAAATTTTGCAAGGAAGTTGGGAAAGCCAGCTTTGCACCATCTTTTCGAACTATACAAGCTTTTACGGCGGGAAAAAAAATAACGAAACATACTGCGGCACCAGCACAGCCGAACATTTCTCAACAAAGGAGATTACAGGTGCCGCTATCTTTTCATAGCTCATTCTCCACCGCGGTTTGGGAGCGAGATAGCCGGCGATGCACTTTACAAGAATGCCCTCCTCCACACCTATACACACACGCACGCGCAGAGAGAGAGAGAGAGAGGGAGAGAGACCGAGCTGAGCTCGTGTCCATAGCTTTCCTCGCATTCCACGTTTCCTTTTTTCCTACCACTAGGTTTGGTCATATATTGTCGCTTCAACATTCTTGTATAACGTCGATCCTGCCGGTTCGGGGAGTGCGGATGTGTCAACGAAGTATAGAATAGACTACCTTGCCGTAACGCTGACAGGCGTAATAACATTTTAAAAGAATGAGGGCCTTGAAATTAGATTGTTGCTGCGCCAAGCGACAACATGAGGGTCCTCCGCATAATGAAATATGCAACTCGGGAAGCCAACGCACGGCGCCCTTCACTCAAGTTTCTCCCTTACTCCTTGCGGACTACGTAAAACTCGCTACTTGCACGAAAAGAAAGAAAGAAAGAAAGAAAGAAGGAAAGAAAGAAAGAAAGAAAGAAAGAAAGAAAGAAAGAAAGAAAGAAAGAAAGAAAGAAAGCTATGAGGGCTGTAACAATTGTGCAGCGATTCTTCTTCTACAGCGCGACTATATATATGCGTGCCCTTCGCGCAGGGGCACCGGAAATTCGACGCGTTACTATGGTGACAATCGAAAAAAGAAAGACAAACATTTTTTTTTCTTTTTAAGCAGAGAATAATACTTCACGGAGCTTTATAAATAGCAGATGCAAATAGCCTATGTAGCATATACCTAGAAGATAGCGTCCTCGCTGCGCGCGGTATATATCCAAAAATCCAAGGCCGAGAGCGTCCCCTAAATTTGGCTCAGATTTTGAAAGTCCCGATATGTATTAAATTTTTTCACGCTTTTATAGAGTTTACCCCGAGGGCAAGTTCAACGAAGGAAAGTCAGTGTTGCTGCGTCTGAGCCCTCCAGAGTCATGGAGTAAATTTGACACTTTGGGCTTTATCGGTTCCCATACAGCCCTCGACTATACATTTGAACGTGTATATAGAAGCTTCCCCTGGCCGATTCAGAGCAGGTTTTCCTGGCTTCGTAGTTGAAAATGTTGGAAAGAATGCCCGAAGTGCGCAAGGCCAGTGGCGCGTGATCGAGCTTTATTAACCTGCAAGCTTCATCCGAAAATTGCCGTCTCTGCCGCCGAAGCAGACAACGTTATAGGTCGCACAGAAACACACGTCGGTTCGTACGGTACGAGGTGACACGTCCTTTTTTGTTAAGGTCAAAGGAAGTGAAAGGAACAAATGAAGTGACCAATAGTAATGAAGTTGTTTATTGACAGGAGGAGAACCAGAGGTCGCTAATTGGCAAAGGGGAATGCAGGGGGTGGTAGTTGAAGAGGCATGCAGGCGATACACAGATCGCACTCGACAGGCTACACATAAGTTGTAATATTTCAACATCCCTGTGTTTGGGTTTTGTTTCGCAGGGTTTGAAATGTAGACCACTGTAATGCGAGGGCTTCGAACCCGCGTGCTATGGCAGCAGAATGTCACAGTCGCCGAGTCACTGTGGCCTACTTAAGCTTCCCCCTGCATTTTCTAGGGAGCCCCATGTATCTCTATGGGAATTCTCTAAACAGCTGCGCCGCTCATTTTATTGCACGATATGTGAACCAAAATATTCAGCCTGGCTTCTATACCAGAACAAAGCCAGAACAAAGCATGCGGAGCCGAATTCCTGCAGCTATTCGTTCGTACGCAGAGCTGTTTGCGGCTGGCTGGCCGCCTTTGCTAATCATATGCCCAGCATCACGATTGGGCGAAATTTGTTCTTACGAACAATTCCAGCGTAAGGGTTTTTTTGTTTTTCTTAAAACAGGCATCGATGTTTTGTTTTGGCCCATGATTCTAAAGAGCTACCCGCTTGCCGATGGCCGGCATAGGTGCGCGCAATATCTATCGAAGCTGTTAACATAGAAACTCAATGACTACACTTAGCACTCGGTAACCGAGCGTAAGAAGTGTTCTCTGTGTTTTTTTGTTGTTGTTTCTTTCTGCTCGCGTTCGAGAAAGGGTTGATGGTAATCCACTGAGGCACGTAGCGTAATATACCCTCTGATTCGTGAGGGAACGTAACCTACAAAGGGCGCGCGCGCGAGTCATGTGTTGCTGTGGTTCCGTGAAGCTGCAGCAGCAGTCCTTGAGTGAAGGTCCCTCGAGGTGTGGGCGAGTGGGTAGATGGGCGAGCGCGAACTATCTTTTTCTTGCTGCCTTTGTTCTCAGACGGCGGCGCGGTCGCATTCAACTCGTTCCCTCTCTCCAAGGCCGGCCCCTTAACTGCGCAGCCGCACGCGCACCCATGATCCCGTGGCCCTCGTCCCCACTAAAGCCCCTGCACAGTACACAGTCTCTCTCTCTCTTTCTCTCTTCTACTTCTTCTTCCTCGCCGCCCCAGCCCTCAGCCACATACGACGATGACGTCAAGGAGGAGGAGGAGGAGGAGACAATCGTGGGAAAGAGGAAGGGAGATGGGGCGAGTCGCTTTCCTGCGAGCCGTGAAGGACACGCACGGCTGGAAAACATTACACGCCGCCTTGACAAAGCAGAATGGGTGAGATGGGCTGAGACAGCCAACCCGGCCGTCGTTTTCTTTTTTTTTTTTTCCGGACCAAGCATACAGACGCAGCCTAAAGCAATGTAGCTGTGACAGATCACCATTCTCACACCATTCTCGCAACCATCCTTACTCCCACGGACCCATGCACGGCGGAATTACATCTTCCAACAAGCTCCCTGAGCTTCCACTTCCTCGGTCCCCATAATATATTCACCGACTGCATGGCCCCGCTTGCCGGCATCTGATGCATCACCCCACTGCCACACGACAGCCCACAAGAAATACAACGCCCGTCGAAAATGTCCGGGTCACAGGTCACCTAGGGTAGGCCGGGCCATGAAGGGGGCACACTGGCTCGCCCGACCACACTCTTCTTCCATGCTGCCGTCATCCCCGAATCTAGCCGGACGAGCCCTTCACCTTCCCTCTCGCAATACAGGAATGTCCGCCGCGAATTCAGTGTCCGACACCCGCACATCACACGTCAACGAGGCAAGCATCATTCTCAAAGCACAAGACATACACCCTCCCCACTCCAGCCCGCATCCACTTCATTTATATATATATATATATATATATATATATATATATCATTTACCATGCGCTTGTTACGGCGTGTTCCAGGGCACGCGGTAATTACGCTATCGCCAAACTAAATTATCGGCTGCAGTGATCGGACTTCGCTAACATGGTAGTAGAACGTGCCTCCCGAAAAAATCCAAACGGCCTCGCGCGCAATTGGCGTACATCCGTATATACGACTACGCTAAAGAAGCCTTCCATGCGATCTGTAGCGTTTTGGAAGCTGTGCGACGTTTTCAGTGAATCAGGGCACGTATTCACGAAGTTTCTCTTTCGCAAGAGCGTTTCTTCGTTAACCAGCGTTAGGGCGAACCGCCAGTCATGATAGCGGGTAGCGTGGTAGCGAGCACATCGCCATAATTCGCCGTGGTTGCTTTGTGGCATTTGTGTTGCGCTGCTAATTAGCACGAGGCCGCGGGATCAAATCCCGGCCACGGCGGCCGCATTCCGATTGGGGGCGAAATGCAAAAGCACCCGTGTATGTAGATTTAAGTGCGCATTAAAAAACCTTAGGTATAGTCAAAATTGATCCGGAGTCCCCCACAATACGTCGCGCCTCATAATCAGATCGTGGTTTTGGCGGGTAAAACCACATAATTTAATTTTTCTTTCTAACATCGCCATCTCAACTGCCAATACCCGAGGGCGCTCAGGAAAGACAATTTTCGTGAGTATATACGGACCAACTTAATCGCAGAAGTGCTGAAGCGTGAGTGAGAAGAGTGCGCGCGATAGGCCAAGCATTCACACCGCTTGCCCTGAAGTCGGACTATCCTCACTTGCAAAGAATAGCATTATTCTTAGGTACGAAGGACAGGGCCTGGGGGGTATTCACAGAAAGCTCTTACGCATAGAATTGGTCGGTAGAGTAAAATCTAGCCGATCCCGATGCTGAACACATTGTTAGAGAAGGCGGTCGGACAATGGCCAAGAACACTTACGAACGAAAATCTTCGTAAATTCGGCCCCCGGATCCTTCACTGCATGGCTGACATCAGCGACACATTTACCAACGCTGCTACGTAGGCTTTTTCGAGAAACGATATCGCACAACGAACGCAGCATTTGTTTATACGCTAATGACCCTGCGCGGCCCATAACCTCATATTCCACTCAGACAAGGCACAAATCCTAAATTGAAAAATCGTTATCGACTTTCGTGAGCACAGACCCCACAGTGCGCCTTTCAATTTCTGTTCGCGCCGCCACGCCAAGAAATTTTACATTCATTTGCTATAATTTGCTTTCTTTTCTTTTCTTTTTGCGTTTTGCTCGAATTTCGCGCTCCTGAAACTTAGCTCGAGATATAGCAAGTCTTCGCAGGAAACTAGTATTGAAATTCGCTCCGGAGTCCATTCCTCTGCTAAGCCGGTCGACTCGCTGCGCCCGGAACATACAGGAATGAAACATTACCCAGTGCCCAGAGCTATATACATATATATATATATATATAGACCCCGGCCCAAACGTAGCAAATAA